>NC_134700.1:135459052-135799052 GCF_043290135.1 Rhipicephalus microplus
CTTACGTCCAAACGAATACTAGCGCGACGAAAACAGGGACGTGAAAGAAAAGACAAACTACAGCGCTGACTCACAACTAAAATTTATTCCTAAAAGAAGCAGAATATACGATATCTTAAAAAAGCAACGCACAGACGAGAAAAGAACCATTGCGCAAGCTCAAAATGACAAAACACTGTAGATCACTATGTGGCTAATGAAACAGGCAAGCGACCTGTGTGATATAAAACTTCTGCACCTGATAGTGTTAGGGAAGCCTGGCGGATGCAATTATCACCTTCCAGTGACACCTAGGGATTACTTAGAAAAAGTTTATGACACACAAAAAGCTCACGGTAGAAGAAATCTTTGGCATCAGAAGGGGCCATTGGGCAAGTTGGTGCACTTCCAAGTACCAATAAAGGTTGCATCAGAAAGGACTATTTCAAAAGTTGGTGCACTTCCAAGTGCACCATCTCGCCCAATAGTCCCTTCTGATGTGCACAAAGTGCGTCCTTCTGTTACTAGTTTTTTAGTAAGCATCAAATTCAAGGCAAAATTTATTAGAGGTTAAGTCACCGATACTCGTCTCTGTAAATTGTTTCAACAGAAACAACTATCTTTTTATATATGATGACGTGCGCGGGTTTCCTCCTCAATTCGAATGAGTGCGCGCGTGCTGCTTCTCTAGTCAGGCCGTGGAGGTGGCTACGTACTACTACGACGCACTACTACGACGACAACTACTACTCCTACTACTACGTACATCGCGCACGCGCAACCCACGGCTCAAGGAGCTTCGCCCCCAAAACCTGCTTTTAGTTTCGTATCTTGATTGACATGCTTGGGATGAATTTAAAAGACAAGGTGATGTATGCCGCTTCCAAGCACGCATTTAACAAACGCACTCTGAAATTGTTTCATTGCACTGAACAAGCGTTGCTTTCAGATGTCACTCCCATTTACTGGGAAAATCACTCTCAAATTCCAACTATGAAGCCATTGCGTGCTCAACAAGCGGACAAGCAAATGACTATTTTAATGCTACTGTTATTTGAGATTACCACATATACAGTAAGATATCACTTGAAAGAACGTCAGCTCAAGCAACTACTTGGTTGTGCGAACTTTCAATAAATCACCCGCCGAAGCTATCTTGGATCCAATTCTAACGAGTTTCAGTTTAACTAAACTTGTGCAGAGCACATATCCTTTTTATAGACGCATTTTGTGACAATATATCCAGTGTTTCTAACGTCGTGATGACGGAAAATTGCCTGAAAAATTGGGTACAGACAGCAATCCGCGTTTGGGAAATACGTCGCCTGTGACTCACTTGTTAAGGCAGGTGTAGTATTTTAGGAACAAGTAACCCATGTTTAGGAAGCGCCGAGAACTTCAGCCAAAGAACACCTGATGTACTTAGAAAAGTGGTCTTACTCTATCTACTTAACATAGTGGTGATGTCGCATAATGTGAGTGAGAGCTTCGACACGATGACTCTAGTCATGACTACTGCATAATAACTACTGAAGTGTAGTAAAAGATTACATTCTCAAAACGTGCTAAAGAAGTCAAGATTCAAATTCTAATTGATAGCACTGCAAATAAGAGGATGCGATTTTTACTTGAACGACCCTTGATTGTTTTTTGTTTTCTTTGCTCATAATGACAAGTTGCGATATTGTTATTTAGGTTTATCAAAATTTTACTATACCGAACATGTTCCTAGGGTCCACTTCTTGAAGAATTCGACTGGTAGTTCAAAAGCTTGATACCTTCGGTGTAATAAATTCCGCTTCTTGAATCTGTTTTAAACAATTCAGTTAACGTTCTTTTGTCGAGGCGATGTCCCTAATATTATCACAAGTCCAACGCATTTCATATTTCAAGAAAGCGCTCCTATATTATAGTGCAAGTCTTTCCAGTGTGTTATATTGTTCTTTTTCAACAAATTAAGGTCCTCGCATCGAACGCGAAATATTCCGCACAGGCATGCCCATGCTTCCATCGAGTAAAACTGAAATCATTGCTCTACGTCTTTCCTAGAGCAAATGAACTGGTACGGTAATAAAAGGACAATACGATAACACTCGTGAGTCCCAAGATTGAAATAACCACGGTAGTGCAAAAGAGGGGACATCATAACAGTCATTATTAGAACGACAATACTGAAACGAAGGCATTTCTAAGAATCCTAGTCACGCCAGTCTTTTCCTGAGCCAATCTATAACATGGTTAGGAAAACTCAAGCTAATCCTGTCCACCTGTCCGGGGTTGCTTGCTTTCGATGTACCGTAAATGAGGCAATCCCCCAGATTACACTTGGAATCGTATCCCGAGTACTGCCGATCACGCTTAAGCAGCCTTCTTCGAAGAACCCCTCGCATGGCCCAACTACATCGAGAACGTTCGCAAGAAAACCGACGGTTTGAATAGGTACGCTCATGCTGGGAATACTGGATCGTGAGAGCATAGCCATTCTGGTGTTAAAAGGGCAGGCGGAACTTGAGACGTGTTGGAGTTAATCAATATAATTCCGATATATTTCGGCACGTACGCGACATTTACAAAATGTACACATATAAGTGGATGAAAGCATGGGTAGTGCGTTCGACAGATATCGAGATTTCGCCACCCTAATGTAGTGCACTTACGGCATAAGAGCACACGAAGCAGCAGCCCGACTTGACGGTGCAAGAAAAGGGCAGCAACGCGAACTGCATCAGCGCACTTTGGAAGCACCGGGCAGTGGACGATGACAATTGCGGAAATGCACCACGAAACCTAACGGTAATCAGAGCTTCTAGGAAAGCATGGTAAATAAATACGGTCGATGTTGCCTATAAGTCATTGGATCTATGGCGGCAACTTTCAGAAAAGCGACCGAATCTAAACCAAAGAAGGTGGCTGTATAAGTTTTGTAAAAGTTTCACAAATAGAACGTGTGCTGTGAGGAAATTTCGAATCGACAGGAGGAGGAGCGAGAGAGAAACAGTTTAATTTAAGTGAAAAATACCGCAAGTTACAAAGAAATATAAAAGCACTTCCAAGGAGCAAACGTTAGGGGAAGGTGAACGAAGCTACATGAAAGTGTGGCCACAGAACGCTATACTTACGTGGATTGACCGACTTTATTTCACACTGTTTTTCAGAGGCATTGGGCTTACAGAGACGTGGATTGACCGACTTTATTTCACACTGTTTTTCAGAGGCATTGGGCTTACAGACAAAGATGCAGTTTTTGTGCCTGAAAATTATATAGCAATTTTTATCAAAAAAGTTGCAACTTCCCTTTACTACACATTGAGTCAACCTCTTCAGAAAACTGCTGTGCTTACTTATCAATTTAGTTTTAACGTAAGCATGGACGCTTTATTGCTTAAGAAAAGTTGATGATGTGATATAGGTCATACGGCTTTAAATGAAAAACAAAAACAGTGTGGGAAGCTATTGATTATAAGGCAAGAGTCACTGCGAGGGCAATGAATGGCAGCATATCTTTAAGTTTTACACAATTTTATCGCTTCCATCTTACAGCTCTATTCACTGTAAGTGCTGCCAGCGCTTCAGCTTTGCTAGATGACTTATAGAAATATCGCGACGCCTGTGCAGAACGCGCCGCACAATCACTGCAATGCCTAGGAACGCGAATTCTCTATAGGCTGCTGGTTACTATATCGTGGCAATTGATACAACCACAATAGGAAGGCACCCACTAATACATTTATGACCACAAGTTTGGTGACCTAAAGAAGAACTTATTACCCGTGCCATTATTCGTCATTCTGCCGAGAATCATTGCACCCGCTGCACATCTGTGAGATATTATGCGGACTTCCTTTCTGATGTGGCTGATGGATGGATTTATGGATGAAGATCGTTAGTTTTTCGAAACGCGCTTTAGCACGTTGCTGACCACTCTACGTCAGAACAGAAAGAACAAGTCTTTATAATGGCACTTTGACTTGGGTGGGTTGGTACCCACTCGTATACGCTTCAGCGCAATGTATGTGAAGATCAAGGAGATGCACAGAACACAGACGAGTGCTGATATACAACTGAGTTCAATTGAACATCAACAAGCATTTTTATGCGCCCGTACCTGCCTGTGTTAACCAATATGCAGAAGATCAAGATAAAAGACGATGAAACGAACCAAATATATATAAGCAAAAAAAGCACAAATGCTTGCATCTGGACTAAATGTCACAGTTAATGCACACTTATATTGCATAAAGCAAACTAATCTTCGAAACCATGATGGCACGGTGATTTACACTCTAAAAACGGCACCTTATAAGTAAAAGCCGACGAAGCGCAGGGCGTGAAATGTTTAACTTGTCCTGGTGATAACTAAATGGGGTGCCTAAAAATTGAGTAAAAAAACACGTGAGGATGAAACAACAATATACGACAACCAAAAGAGCAGTTACTAAAGAAAACAACGTTCTTGTGCTCTCGCCAAACCAGCGCTATACATAACCAAAACCATGCAGAAGCAAATAACAGATACCCAGGAAAGAACCAAGGAAAAAAGAACCCGGTACCGGAGAGTCAAACCATGCTCTGTGGAAAACGAAATTTAGCATTTAAACCGAGGCTGGTTTCAGGCTTACGGGACGGCTTTGTGCTCTCCCGTAGTAGAGTACCTCGTATTCTAAATTCTTAACAACTATTTCTAAACACACATGTACTAATTTGTGTCATTTGTGTACAATAGACCAAAACACACGCAAAAGCTTCTGAGAGCAAAACTACACGTACAACTAAAAAGTCAACCTCAACTTCCGTTAGGGTAACAGAAGGTATGTTTACAAAATAATCGCCAGCATTTGTCAATGAAGAATGCTTCAGCAAGCCCATTTTCAGACCTCTTTTCTGCTCTTTCAGAAAAAATGGCAGCATATACACGGGGTGAATGATGGAGAGTGGAGCGAAGCATCCGTCCGTCCATTCGTTCTTGCTTCCGTCCGTCTATGCGTCCGTCTGTGTGACCATCCATGCGTCCATCCGCCCGTCCATGCGTGCGTCTGTTCGTGCGACCACACGTCCATCCTTGCGCCCGTCCCTGCGTTTGTCCATGCATCCACCCCTGTGTCCGTCCATGCGTCCATCCGTCTGTGCAGCCATCCGTGCGTCCGTCCATGCATATGTCTGTGTGTCCGTTCGTCCATCTAGTCAACACTCCAAGCACAACCATCTCGCATCTTTTCATCGTATATGCGTCCGTCTGTGTGGCCGTCCATGCGTCCGTCCGTGCGTGCGACTGTTCATGCGTTCGCACGTCTATCTGTGCGTCCGTCCCTGCGTTCATCCATGCATCCGCCCCTGCGTCCGTACATGCGTCCATCCATCCGTACAGCCATTCGTGCGTCCGTCCATGCATCTCTCTGTGCGTCCGTTCGTTCATCTAGTCAACACTCCAAGTATCACCATCTCTTATCCTTTCATCATATATTCCGCATATAGAAGCACCGCCATCTAGCGGACATTCAAAAGACTAAACGAGAGGTGGCACACGCCCACTTTCTTACGGCTTGCGCTTCGTGCCAACTTCCCACCTTTAACCACCTCGAGTTCATGGTATGTACTAGTTTACTGTATTCATGGCACTGCGTACCAAAGCTCGCTAAACCTTTCTAAAACCAAGGAGGTTACGCCCAGTGAGTATAACCTATCAACCCTTTCTTGTCAGACAGTGCTCAATGTACATGCCAATGGCTGCTAGGGGAGTGAGAGACAGGAGAATTCGGCTTTTATGTAACGCGCACGCTGCGAGTTTTTCATTGTTCTACAACGCACAAAAGAAATCTTCCACCAGCACCACCTTGCAGGTCAAAGCGTAAGACTGGTTACGCACTACGACTGCGACGAAAGATGAACGGGTGCCGCTTTATGGAGCTTCGCCTGTAAAATTTAGAGCCATTGAAATTTGGTGTGCAGCCACTACGCTTACAGTGCTCGGCTATGTAGCTACCAGCGTTATTGCGTACTTCCCAGTTGTGCTCTATTACGCTTTCATTAAATCACCTGCCCATCAGCCCTATGCAACAGTGGCCACAACTTAGGGGAATGTCATAAAACACATTTTGTGAATCTGTTTTTGTGTTGACTTGAGCATTATAGTAACGCTTTGTGATTCAGTCATGCTGCACAATTTATCATGCTGCACAAGAAGACAACATGAACATCGAGCTTCAACGCTATCCTCTTATTATTCCGAGAAATTTTGTGCATGTAGTGAATCACTTGTGCCTTTTACATTCGATTCTCTCGTTCTTCTCCCCCTCCAGGCCGCTTAGACTTTTGAAGCAACAACTCGGAAACCTCAGACACCAGGAACAGTGGGTACCGTGCACTGCTCAAATGTGTTACCTGATCTTTGAAGCTTGCATTCGTGTAATTTTAACACAATTTTATTAACGCGGACTGGAGACGATTCATTACTATTCCTTTCTTGACGAGTTTCGAATGAGCGCTTTCAAAGAGAAGTAGGCCTTTCTTTGACTTCAGACTGAATTTCCAGCAGATTTTCTCTGAACTGAACTGCTGGCTGAAGTACATAAATTGTAGCCTATTCTGTTCCGGCAGGTCTCACGTGAAATTAAGACCAGCCCCGTATTTTACGAAAGTAAGAGGGCTCCAGTTTAAATAGAAAATGATCATGCGATGTTCTTTAATTTGTTTTCTTTGCCCCGCCACGGTGGCCTAGTGGCTAAGGCGCTCGGCTGCTGACCCGCTGGTCACGGGATTGATTTTCGGCTGCGGCGGCTGCATTTTCGTTGGAGGCGAAAATGTTGTAGGTCCGTGTGCTCCGATTTGGGTGCACGTTAAAGAACCCCACGTGGTTATAATTTCCGGAGCCCTCCACTACGGCGTCTCTCATAATCATATAGTGGTTTTGGGACGTTAAATCCCACATATCACTCAATTATTTTGTTTTTTCTTACATCACGCGAGAACGTATACGGATATCGGCGCTGGTGGTGTCCATATACGTCATGAAACATATGATGAAAATTGGCTGCTGTTGTGATCTCGTGATAGCATTAGCGGTAAAAAGGCAAATGGCCCAGAAAAGTGCTAAGGTAGAAGATGCAAAATATCTATGTACACGGATGCTGCTAAACTCCACGTTGCAACAGTGGCACTTACTAGTCTCCTTCTTAATTTTAAACCATGTATGCAGCCGTGAAAACAAGTCCACTTTTAGAAATGTCAACTTCAGAGACACCCCATGTTGACGAACGTTTCGGTCTAGTTAAGTTTTCTACTTCACTGTTACAATGCCTATTCAAGCATTATAAATATATTAGTCGTCTTTACTTCCATCTCTGCAGCATAGTGCATTCCTAAAGGAATGCTAAATGCTGATAATGCGTCGATGTTGATAGCTGTTATAGTGGTCTATAAACCTCGCAGTGTTACTTTTCTGCCATGAAAATGCTCACTTTAAAATAAAATCACGTTTCAGTAGTCCACATCATGTTAACACACTTCACGTTATCCGCCTCAAAGCGCAAACTTCACGTCACTGTTTCAGTGCGCAACGTTGCTAGGTTTTACTGCGTGATCGCGGGCACTAGTAGCAGCAGAGCAAAAGAAGCGGGAGCCACAGCGGCAACAACGACCGTTCAGACACTTTTCGCAGTGGCGTCCGAGATGGCAGACGTGCTTGGTTAAACTTGGCCTTGCTTGATGTCACGACGGGTTTAGTTTAAACAGGCGAAAATGAATCTTTTCAACCAATTGCGCTAAGCCGCGCAGTGACGTCTGGTGTTTTTTTATAAATCAAACAGAAGCGAAGACGGTACATTTTAATACATCTCTTGATGGACGGTAGGTTCTTTTCTATTGGAGATTGTTTAACTACTAGCGATTAATTTTAGTCAGTGGCGCTTACGTCAGCGGGTCAGTTCCAAAATGTCGCACTCATGAGACCGGTCATGTGGTACACTTACCTTAATTTCTCGTGAATAGGGTGCAGCTGTTGGTAATATTGCTGTTTAGGACGTTGTCATACACTGAGTTTTCACTCTGAAATAGAGTGTTATTTGGCTTTCGTTTCCCTTCAACCTTGAAGTTCAACAATATACGCAAACCCTCTTACCAACTAACATCAAGACTAGTTTGCGTCACAGAAATTTGGTAAATACCAAAATTCACAACGAATTAAGAGGGTAACATTCTGGCCCCGCCGCGGTGGTCTAAAGGCTAAGGTACTCGGCTGCTGACCCGCAGGTCGCGGGATCGAAACCCGGCTGCGGTGGCTGCATTTCCGATGGAGGCGGAAATGTTGTAGGCCCGTGTGAAGTGACGACCGCGAGCCGAGGACGTACAACGAGACTAATGAGTGGTAAGGACAACGGGCACTACGAGAATAATTTGGAGTGATGGAAGGCTATTCGTCAACAACGACGATCAGTATATCTATGAAAGGCGCGTGCGCTCAGATTCAGCTTCAGTTTCTGGCTCTGCATTTTGGAAGACGCAGTTGTGGCTATGACTGTTAGTGGTTCATCTGGAACCTCCGTGGGCTGAGAATCAACGTAGAAATAGCCTAACATTCACTTAGCTCAAGCCTAACTACAACGTCGCCCCGCCCCCGCAGGTGGCGGGATCGAATTTCAGCAGCGGCTACTGCATTTCTGATGGAAGCGGAAATGCTGGAGGTCCGTGTGCTCAAATTTGGGTGCACGATAAAGAGCCCCAGGTAGTCGAAATTCCTGGATGCCTGCACTACGGCGTCTTTTATAATCATATGTTAGTTTTGGGACGTTAAGCCCCACATATCAATAAATTAGCTACAACCTAAAAGCAACCTAACTGGTTAAAACCTAGAAACTACCTCGTGTAGTGAACAAGAGAGAGAACAACAGACAACACCCTTTCGTTGGGCAAGCTGTTCTTAATATATGTTCTTATCCCACCGTTTCTTTAGTATAGCATGCGTGCCATGGAGAGTGTCCGTGTCATTTTTTGTCATCACACTCGGCCATGACTGCGAGCCTCCTGTGGATGGCAATATAGCTGTTTTGCAGTGGCCGGACGCGTCCACGCCGTGACTTGGTTTGTAAATGTTGCGATGGTCCGTTGTGGTCATGCTGCGGCTCTGCTTGGAGATATGTGAGTATGTTTTCTAGCGGGCGTAATCGGCTTTGTCGCTGTGGTCAATCTCGACCACAGTGCGACGTCTTCTGAAAACTTACATACGCTTGTTCTAGTGGGCGGCTTCTAGTGGTTCGCGGTGGTTGGTCTAGGCCACGCTGTAAATTTTTTGGTGAATAAAAAATTCAAAACACAATCAATGGGTTTAAAACACTTGAAAACTGAGAAAGTATACTTGAAGCCTCCAAAAGAATACCGTTTAGTCGGCACTCGAGGAACGCAATGTAATCATCGACGAATACAAACACTCCCTTCAAAATCCTATCTTGAAGGAGCCCGTTCAAAACCCTGTCGTGCATAGCCAAAAAAGGTCACTGGGAATCGAAGTGATTGACTAATTTATAGATATAACACTCTCTTGAATAGAAGTCGAACAAATCCATTCAGTTGGCGCTGACGCACTTATCAGGTCCGTGTCGGGCCTGATAAGTGCGACTCATCCATGTATCTCCCCAGCAAAGAGCGCTATTTAATTTTCAGCAGATAGAAGTCTTGAACTCTGTCACGTGGTCATGATTATCACTGCGCATGCGCATAGTTTGTTTCAAAAAGCGTAGGGTCCTTTTCCAATAAAGCAGTTTTTAGTCTGTGGTCGTCCTGTCTTTTTCGTTTTCGGGTCTAGTATTTAGCGCAGTTACAGTTTTTCTAAATATCTTATGAACTGACCCCCCCCCCCCCCCCTATCGTACGCTTCTTGAGATCATAAGTCTTTTATGTCTATTGAGAAGCCTACTATGCGCTTATCCCGGTTATTATTTACAAACTTGACCACTGGTTCTGCGTTACTTACCAAAAAAAAAAGGTCGTAAATAACTAGAAGCTTTAGCTACCTCTGTAAAAATGAAGCAACAAACTTCTGCCAAAAGTCAACTAGAAGCCAACTTTGTGCACTTGTAGAATGCAAGTGCTACACGAAAAGACACCCGATCTGCCAGAAAATAGCAGGGACAACTACTGTAAGTGGTTACGAACGGAAGGAAAAAGTGTCTACACGTAAGTGTTCCTCCTTACGAAGATACCTCGACAGGTCTGTGCAGGGGTTGGGGGTGGGGAGATTGACGTTACTACAGGAAGTGCAGTGGCCCAGCGGTAATCATGCTTACGTTTCTATAGTTGCCCTGCATTTGGATTTTATTACAACGCACACAACTTCGAAGTGCCTGTGAGCGTTCCTAAAGGGGGCAGATGCCTCGACGACGCGAGATCAATCGTTTGTTTTTCAGTTACCGACACGACAGTCTGAAGTGTCCGAAAAACAAAAGCCGATTTTACTATCACTGACACGTATTGCTTCAACATTTGTGCATTTAATCTTTTCTCGCGACATCTTGCACCGCATTTCATTTCACATATTTTGTATTTTAGCCAAGCTCAATAATTCAGAGTCGCTCGTTAGGCGCGATGACAGTTACAACATGTTTTAATGAAATATAAAGGCAGTTTTCTAAGCAAGGGGATACGTTTGGGCTAAGTTACGTTCTATACTTCAGTTTTCCGTCGTTTTGACTTTTACGTTATAAAGAACGTTGACGCCAGTTTCATGGAAGATCATCCAAGCTAGAAGAAATACCAAGGAATATATTAACCCAATGTACATGAGGCACAACAATTCGCTCTTGTGAAAAATGTCTCCTTTGGGTCACATGAAAGCAGAGAGAAAAACTTCATCTGCTGCCTTTATAGTATAGCCGCGACAGGCGTTGTACTGAATCGCGGTAGTAAGTTGAAAAATACCGGGCGCCGAATGATTAATGGATTAAGCTCGGTGCACTAAGGACGCTGAATATGCGGCATTTCAATTGCTGAGAGATTATTCACTGCCCACTTCTACCTTCAAATTTGTTTGCAACGCCTTATTTTCAACGCTAAACACACATAGTGCTTTCTTTCAGAGTATGTTTTCTTTGCGTGAAAAATATGTTTATAATTACCTGCGATGTCGTGTATGAATGGTTTTTTTTTGTGTCACTGCCCGCCCATGGTGTGGAAATGCAAGCAGTGAAACGAAGCTTTCTCATTAGTTATAGGGATAACTTATGGTGTGGTATCTTTCGCCGTCAGTTTCCTTAGGACCTCGTTAACCAAAGTGTTCACGTGAACTGCGATGCACTGGTTGACAGCCACGCACTTTATCACAGTCTTCTTCACCTTGTTCTTGTTGTTTCTCTTTATTTCAAGTTACTTCGTGATAATAGAGTTCTGATGCAGTTCTACAGTACCAAGGATCGTCCGCGCCGAGGCCAGAACGCCTAATCTCCTTTACAAAGAAAGATAACAACAGATTATAAAAGATATTCTATGAAATAAACCTAAATCTTGTGATATCCCCTACATAAGAGTCTGTGGGCCTCTTTCCCATTCAGTTCTTCAATTAACATTGTAACCTTATATTCTCTCTACTCATAATTATTCTGAAATGCAGTTAATAATGCCAAACTTGGACCCACATGACTTTCGAAGGGCCGAATAGAACAGGTATTAGAGGTTGAGTTATAAGTGTCCTACCGCATTTATTTGCATAATTACGCAGCTAACCTGAAAAGCCAGTGTTCTGACCAAAGGCGACTGCCTGCGTTGCCGCCATCGTCTAATGAAGAGGCTGGACCTCATGCATCACCGCGCGCATCGTCCTTTATCTGTGACTTCAATTCTATGACCATGTTGCCCACCGATGACCATGGAGAACAAATTAGCCAATGGGTGTATCCTCAATTATATGCAAGTGCATAGGCAGGGTCTGATAAAATGGAATGCAAGTTTTGATACTCATTTAAGTTTGATTTTTATATATTCTTTTTAGCGATCTCGCCTTTGTGCAGAATGCTAACAGAACAAGATGAAGAACACAATGTATACTATAGGACCAGTGAATATTCCATATTCATCTTGTCTTTCTCTAAGGATTGCCATATTACACAGCATAGGCTGAAGCATCCAACACAAACTATAATCGGCGACATCTTTTCTTGGTTTTGGAGCGAAGGCTACAGAGCCTAACCGTCAGTGAACGTAGTTTCCCAACAGCGCCCCTTATTTTCACGGTAAAATATAGAAGTTCTTCGTTTATTTTTTTACGTGAAGCTATTACAGTACGCAGCTTCAACCATTAAGATAGTCGTATTTACTTAATTTATTCCTTGTGAGATCGCGATTTAAACGCGCGAGAAAGTCCCGCCTTTTTACGTGCACCTCAAACGCTAAGCGGTGTCTGCGTCTACATGAAACGCTGACGGTGCGCCCCTGTCACTTTCTATAGCGTTCCGAGATGCGCACCAAAACGAACTAGTTCGCGTAGTTCTTCATGTTCAGAAACTCCGTCCTCGCAGCTTTCCCTTCAGTGCCAAAAAAAGTTGTTGCCGAGTATAGCAACTGTTGTCCATGAACTGCAATGTCAACCTGCAGTCATAGTAAAAATTTATATGCGCATTGAAAAAATTATACACGACCGAACGAACAATAACAGTTACATAAAAACAAGAAAAGTGTAGCTGACAACTGAAATAACTTGCTCATTTTGCGAAGAAACATTAGTGAGTGCCTCAAATTTATAGGCATTCCACAAAATATAGAATAAGAAATAAAGGGACGTCGCTTTTAAAACACACATTACCAATCTTCCTGAGATAAAACATTGTATGCCTCTTGAAAGTTCATCCCGCTCAAATATGAGTTTAAAAAACCGGCGCTGAAAATTCCTGTAATGAATTTCGAGTAATATTCCATATAAAAATGTGATATGCGATGTAGTTAGTGATTAGAGAAAAGTTTAAAAAGCAAACTTCCAGTTGCTGCAGAACGTTACTAAAATTGTGGGAAGTATCAAGAGCCAGTGCACCGGCAGCTCGAGTTGCACACTACAATTTGAAACAGTGGCATCGGTACTGAATCACGGATTTCAAACGAAACAGTGTTAGGCGAACAACAAAAAAAAAAAGAAGGGCGGGGTGTTGAATCGCGTTGGCAACCTGTTTCCTTATGTAAAAATTCCAGTAGAGTCATTTGAAAAATAAAATTGAAAAAATTTACGATCTATCAACCTACCCGTGATACATTTGTGATGCAGGTGGTCACTCTATACGTTCTCATATCCTGTCTATGAGTATTGACTTTTTTTAAGGAGAAGAACACGAAGTGTCTGCAAGGCAGAACGCTTGTGACTACTATTCCACTAGTTTTTTACTATTTCTTCGTGCATCGCTGAATCTCTGCCTAGTTGTCGAACCGATGCAATTATAAACGTTCCCGTGCCTACGGCGGGAATGGCGGCGGCCGCTGCGGCTATCCCCAGAGAGCGGTATAGACTTCGTAGAGCCGCGGACAGGGACGACACCTGTGTCTACTCGCTCAGCAGTGACGAACGGTCTGAGGACGACTTTCAACACGTACAAAGACTTAAGGCGAAGCGCAGAAACACTGGGTCTTCCCTAACTTCAGACAAGTCTACCGTGTTAACTACTCAAAATATCACAGCCAGTACAATTATTTTGGTACCAGAGATTGCAAACGATAACTTGAGGCGACTTAACTGACGATAGGTCGTGGTACTTCTCGAGGCGATGGTGCCAAACGAAGTAAGGTACGTGAGACTCAACTCACAAAAAACTATTCTTGCTATCTACGTTGAACACTAGACTGCACTGCGCACAATGAGTAAAATTACGGAATTTGACAGCACAAAATTTCACTCGTACATCCTATTCAGCACTGGTACTACTATTAGTGTCATCTATGATATCGACATCTCTGTTTCGAACACATACTTTACCAGTCTTGTGAAACCAGTTGTTGATGGCGTCAAAATCACACATATATGTCGCATAGACACATCTCGCTGTATAAAACAAACATTCAAGGGAGAATCTCTTCCCTCGCATGTCAAGGTCGGCCACTTTCGGCGTCCTGTACGACCGTTCATTCTGAGGCCACATCAATGCCTCAATTGTTTGAGGTTTGGACACGTGAGCACCGTGTGTTAGAGCACGATAATTTTCTCACGCTGCGTTGAACCACATGCTACAAACTCCTGCGCCGCCATGGTACTCAAGTGCCGCAATTGCCCCAGGTTTCGCAACGCTTCGTCAAATGACTGCCCCAAGAGACAGAAGGCAAAGGACATTCTTAAGCAGATGATACGAGACCGGTCGTCTTGTCGGGAAGCTGTTGCTGTCGTAAGAATGCAGCACTCCACGCCGTAGTCAAGAGACTCTGTGACACGTAGTTCACAGAAGACACGACATCTTTTGCTTCCTATACCAAACGGGTGGACGTCAATTTCTGGGAGCAGGACAACACCAGAACGTATGGACAGTGATAATTGCCCGGCATTGCCAAAGCTGCAGCCAGAGCCACAACCACAGCCAGAACAACAACCACAGTCAATGCCACAGCGCAGCCCACAGCGAATCGAATGGTCGCAGCAGACAGAGCCAACATTGACCGAGTCAACAGCAGCACTGGTTAACCACGCCATGTCTGAAGAAGACCAGGACACCCCTGCGACGCTATAATCTCTCATGGACCCCATATTTATGCTTTTACAAAAGCTGAATACTCCGTCAGCCCAAACAGCCCTGACACTGCTGGAGCTTCTTAATCCAGTTTTTTCAGCGTTTCACTTGCCCCCATGGATCGCCCTCGACGCTCTCAAATTAGAGCTACAATTTCCCTGTTGAGTGTCTGAACATTGATGTCGTGTTGGTCAGAAACGTTTCAGGCCTCAGTGACTGGCTGACACATATTTGTGCGTGAACTGCTCTCCTTCCCTCCTCTCTTTCTCTTTTTAATGCCCTTCCCCTTATCCCCCTGCAGGGTAGCCAAGCGGATGCTAATCTGGTTGACCTCCCTGCTTTCCTCTTCTTTTTTCTTCTTTCGCTTTTCAAGAAGAGCCGCCATTCAGAAGGGTCAGATATCTATTTTTGTTAGTGGTGCCAATCGATTAATGACACTGGATAACGTTTTGGCGAAAGGTTATACTACGTGCTAGGGTTAGGCCATCACAGCTATTTGCGACGCTGAGCAACCCGAGAAACCATAACAACGTGTTTCAGTGCATGTTTGGTCGTTTTGGCGTGATTGGCAGTGATGTCTCGATGTCGCGAGAAACGTCTTCTGCATCGCTTATGAAGAGCGCGTCGCCTGCTCTTGACATAGCGCATGCTGATCGAGGCACTCACGTAAGACGTTCTTTAGCATAATGGAATCGTGTCGCCGCACTTAGGTAGATTATGTGGCCCTCCGTCGGTTCCGCCGAGATATGTGCTATAGGCCATTCGTGTGCGCGGGCAAACGTAAACCTCTTCAGGTGGTAACTTAGTCCAGGCTCCGAGTTTCGCCAAACGACTGAAAACCTGGAGCACGCATAATGTGATTGCACAGTGTTCGTGCATACTGGGGAAGACGCGCTGTGCGTACTTCTCTCGCACGGGTTAGAAAACAACCGTAGTAGAGGTGCGCAGAATTTTGCCCATGACCCGAAAAACACGGTTCTAGGCAGGCAACTAAACCAGTTTTGCTATTCTTCCAAATTACACGGACCAGACGAGTTGCGTGAATTCAGAAAGTACTTAATGTATCTAAGCGCCCAGTCCGTCTATTTGGCTGAGCATTTGTCATTTTATTTAGACTCAGTGGAGAGTATACATAAAAGTAAAAGCAGGCTAAGCAAGACCTCTACGCGTCCTGCATAAAAATAAAGAAAAATCTGAAGCTCAGCAAAATTTTGGGAAATGGCCACCTTAAAACCTTTGCTTTGTGCATGCCTCTTCCGCTAGTTTGATTTACCACAATGCCTGCCGCAATGCCCAGCTATTCCCTTCCTCCGTACCAGAAGTTAGAACTTAATTCCTGCGCTTATTAGTGCCACACTTTAATGTCTATGGTTATCAACAAAACTCGTATGTTCATATACAAGGAACAATTGATGTTGCAGAAGAAAAGATCCGGCGGAAGAGATCAAACTAGAAAAGCTCAGATTGCCGTAGCCGAAGCGGCTGACAGCCGATAAACCCTCGAACGAGATACCATCAGGTGTTGGACAATGGTGCGTAAAAATAAATATACGCATACGCATGTGCCTGGCACACCTTTCACTGCCTCATTTCTATATGTGCATTAGCACCAAGTTATTCTCGTGAGGCGCTTTGACTGTACTCCACTAGCTTTAAACGTGTCGCCCTGCATCGCGTTTCGCATTTCTTGCAGTGGCCTCCATGTTGAAGTACAAACATTGTGGTAGGCAACGGACAAGATGTAACGCTGAAGTTATCAGTTCATCATATGCACGTCCTTTCTTTTTTGACGGACAAAAAGTATTACAATAACGTTTTGGGGAACCTTTATCACCCATAAATCTGCCAATCGCAACAATATTAGGCTTGTTTAACGCCAAGAGACACGCATTATTGGAGCACCGGTAGGCTAGTAATCTACGTTCATGAAATCACGTGAAAACTGTCAATAATTTATTCCTCTTCTTAAGCTGTATATTTTATATCAGGTGGTCCAGCTACTCTACTAATTGGTTGTCACCGTAAGCGTTATTGTGCACTCTCCGCTATCCTCTAATTTCAACTTGGGCACTGCAGTAACTCAGTGAATTCGGCGCTCGGCTGCCGAAGAAAAATGTGAGACTCTCTTGGGCTGTGCAATTAGTACCTTATATATAGGTCAGCAGCCTCGATCACACTACAGCCATGAGTCTAAGTGAGTCAGTGCTGTTAAGAAGTAGTTTGGTGAGTTCGACTGAGCACAGTTGAAAAGTGTTTTCGTGATGCTGAGTGAGCTGTAAGCTTTTAGATGCGGAGCATCTAATACTCGAGGCTTGTAGTGCGGCGCCGTCCGCAAGCTTCCTCCTCCTTCTTCCACCATCTGTGCATCCCTTCCTCCTCTACACACCGCGCGCGCTTCACTCCTCCACCATCTGTGCACCCTTCCTCCTCTACACACCGCGTGCGCTTCTCCTCTTCACGAACATTCGCTAGCTGTATAATGTAGCGCGCATGCGCCGTCACGCTTCGAGAACATCGGCAGCTGACGCGCGCGCATGCGCCGTTGCGCTTCTCTCTCTTCTCGAACATTCGACAGCTGACAGTGCATGCGCCGTCGCGCTGTATATATACTCAAGGTCGGCGCTCGCTCGCTCAGTTGCCGCTCGTCGGTTGGTTTGTACGGCGCGTCGACGTCCAAGGTCGCGGTGAAATTAATTCCAACGAATCCACAAACACAATGATCGACGTCCCTTCGACCAGCGCCGCCCTTTCGCATACGTATGTACGTGTTCACTCATTTAACACCCCCTCCTGCAACCACGTTAACCAATTTAGCCATCGACCCAAGTAAGTCGCAATTTAACACCCCATTTCACAACCACGTTAACCAATTTAGCCATCGACCCAAGTAAGTCGCACTTTAACACCCCGTTATATGCTCCGCATCCTCCTCAGTGTTCCCCCGAGGGAAGCTGCGGGCAATTTTTTTTGCCGGTCTTTTGTTCGACTTATACTCAAATTTAGCATTACTGCTGACCTTACGTCGGCTCAAGTTTATACTCACGCCGACTCACACACAGCTTAAAGCAGCAGTGTTCTCTTGCAAGCTCAAGATTCATTGATCAGAGGCTTGAACTTCAAAGTAAAAGGCATACCTTAACCTCCCCCCCTCCAGAAAATCTTACCAGAAAAATATTGATAAAAATGTCTTGTGCTATACACAATTTTCAATAGAAGTGGCCTTACTAGATTGCAGCAACTGATATCACGTATGCTAAGGTACTAGATCAAAAGACGCCCCGACCACAGCCCCAATTGCGCGAGGTATAGGTGTTAATGAGCAGTGATATCGTTTTTGAAACAGCCAATTGTTCGCTAATTGACTCATTTCAGCTCACTCAGACTTACTCAGACTCAGCTAGGGTCGTGAGTCTGAGTCCAAGTGAGTAACGTTTTGTTATGCCAGAGCTCGAGTGAGTTTATCTGAGAATTATTTTAGTGAAATTGAGTCAAAGTGGGTCTGGTTGAGGTAAATTTTGGTGAATGTGAGTCCGAGTGTGTCTGAACAGCAATAAAAATGAATTCGTAATTGAGTCTGATTGAGGTCACAGATTTTTTCAACCTATGATTATTATTATATTACTGATGCACCAGTATTATTACAATACTTGTGCATCTCTTCCCTGTAAAGCAATGTTAAGAAATTGTATACGTAAAACATTTTCTGCCGGAGCTGTTATATAAAGCAAGATGATAAACAAACAGCAGCACTGCACTGTGACCATTACTGTGTCTTCTCTTACAAAAATGATGTAGGACATGGAAAAAAAAATCTATAAAGGCTCCCCAAAACCACGTACTGCTAGTTATTGAGGCAACAACAACGCCGACCACTTACTTACTCAACGTGCACGCTAGACAAGGAGATAAAAAAAGTCCAGTTAACATCTTCAATAACGCACAGAAGGTACTAAGAAGAAGTTCTTCCGCAAATTACTCTCTCTGCAACACTTCAACGCCGACGGCTGCAGCTCACTTTGTATTGCATTAGGTTATACAGCTGGTCACCACGCTTCCTTCAAGACATAAGAAGGCACAGAGTGCCAAACACGCAAGTACCTCAGCGTTCTCATTCGATTGTATTGTTCCTCGCTAACTTAAATTTCTCCACGTCCCGTGGCACCACACGACCAACGGCATCGGCGTGCCTTCAACGAAGCAACAATGCCATGTGGTGACGTCCTCTTGCGACGTCATAGGACGAAGCGATCACGTGTCGTCCCGATAAAAAATTCGATGACGTCCCCCTTTCACGTAATCTCTGACTACATTGGGAATTTATATGGTTACGCCACAACGTGCCCTCGTCGTCGACGTCTGTCCTGTGGATAATCGCAACACTTCATTCGCATGCCGTATTTCTCTCAAGGGTCCCCTCAACGATGCCCTTAATTGAATTTGGCTCCTTAGTGAACATGAATGTTGCATTTAACCTACAGAATCACTCTTGCCTCATTATTACAGATACACACCAACAGAGCTCTTTGCAGACGCATCATGTACATAGAATGGAATAGCAGGTGCGTTTCTGCCTCTCAAGCTGTCCTAAGCTGTCGCAATCTTAACGTTCTTCTCTCGAGTCGGATCCTTGTTTCAAGTTCACGAAACAAGTATTCATTGTAAATGCGGCTCGCGATCCTGTAGGGTCACAATGAAGGCACAGTGAGGGCTTGTCATCTCTTCTTCTTTCACTATCTGAAATCATCACCGCTATGTAGTGATTTTCGTTAAAAAACGTTTCCAACTTGCTCGGCTAGCAATTTTACTGGGGAGCTGGCTATCCCGAGTTTCTAACTACTCTTTCCTCTTACTTTTCCAGCTTAAAATAAGTTCTTATTCGTGATATGTTTTCAGAAAGGAGAATGATAGAAAAGTGTATTCTTGTATATAGTTGCAAGGGCTAAACTGCGCTTGTTGATTTGTGGGGTTTAACGTCCCAAAACCACCATATGATTATGTGAGACGCCGTAGTGGAGGGCTCCGGAAATTTCGACCACCTGGGGTTCTTTAACGTGCACCCAAATCTGAGCACACGGGCCTACAACATTTCCGCCTCCATCGGAAATGCAGCCGCCGCAACCGGGATTAAACTGCGCTTGTTATAATCAGCAAGTTGCGGCATAGAATTTTAAAAGTTGTAGCTTACTTCTTAGCTAAACGCTAGATTAACCAACGACAGTTCTTCATAATTGTGCTCAGGAATGTTTTTGCAATGAACTTGATCAAAGAAACAACTGTATGTTTTGTATAACAAAGACCAAAACATAACGAAACTCCAGTTGCAAGCGTATAGGATGCTCAAAGAGTATAGTGAACACCAGATAAAGAACTTCCCGTTATCGCCTGCTCGACTTATTTCCAGGAGTCACGTTTCTTTTCAGTTTAACACAGAGTCGGAGAGTATTGGTTATTCATGTCTACAGTAGCCAATATTGACTTGCACGAATGGGCGACTCAGAACGCCGGGCAGAAAGTATATATCAATTCGTGCCACGACTTGTCGTAATGGCGATTTA
The DNA here is from genome assembly GCF_043290135.1 of Rhipicephalus microplus. Lineage (NCBI taxonomy): Eukaryota > Metazoa > Arthropoda > Arachnida > Ixodida > Ixodidae > Rhipicephalus > Rhipicephalus microplus. The sequence goes on from NC_134700.1 coordinate 135,479,265, forward strand.
GCCTTTACATTTACTGGGACGTGGGCGCAGAGCACCCCATTGATCAGGTTTGCCGCATAGATGGGGCGCAGCACTCAATTTTGGTGTAATAGTTATGAGAAGCACATTTGCTGATTCTGAGTAACCGCCTGATTGGGTACTAGTAGAATCTTCCGCTAAGGTCTAATGGAGTGAAGTGCTTATAAGCTCTGCTATATGAGCAATCTGTAGTGTTCCAGACGTAAATGTACTGTTAAATACGTTCTTTTGCAATGGCTTCGTTTCGTTGATATTAGAGCAACGCAGTCACCTCAATATTCATGTGAGTCTATTAGCCACCCCACATCCCCATGACAACAAGAATTGTTCACACGAAACTGTAGTGCTGCTGTAGTGTATCAACCCATGGTCATAAGTTTGGCGCTCGATAGCAGTAGCCAGTCAAACGATACTATTTCAATAAAAAGATTATAAAAGGATCTAAATGTTATGACTGAAGAAATTCACAGCATTTTCACGGAGTGAAGGGTAATGAGCCAGCGAAGCATCTGTTCGTGTGTCCATCCAGCCATCCCTCTGCCTGTCTCTGCATTCGTCCATGCATCCGTCCATCCGTGCGTCCATCTGCGCCTCCATCCATCCATGCATCCGTCCACCAGTGCGTGCATCCAGCGATTCATCTGTGCGTCCTTCAGTGCATCCGTTAGTTTGTGCGTCAGTCCATGCTTCCGTCCGTCCGTCCGTCCGTCTGTCTGTCTGTCTGTCTGTCTGTCTGTCTGTCTGTCTGTCTGTCTGTCTGTCTGTCGACGAGCAAGAGCCGCTGCCACCCTCCGCGCCCGCTGCTCCACTTCGTCCATACCCAAGCAACAATCATACACGTACGGCGTCGATCCAAGAGAGGCAGGATCTCGTTCCCCGCGTACACAGGCACAGCCCGCGCAGCAGCTAATCTGAGAGTAGCAGTATGACACCTTCATAAATATTCTCACTCAACTGCAGTTTGTAGCCCCGCCGCGGTGGTCTAGTGGCTAAGGTACTCTGCTGCTGACCCGCAGGTCGTGGGTTCGAATCTTCGCTGCGGTGGCTGCATTTCCGGTGGAGGCGGAAATGTTGTAGGCCCATGTGCTCAGATTTGGGTGCACATTAAAAAAACCCAGGTGGTCGAAATTTCCGGAGCCCTTCACTACGGCGTCTCTCATAATCATATAGTGGCTTTGGGACGGTAAACACCACATATCAATCAATTATTTGCAGTTTGTATGTGCTTCTATGAGACAGCACCATCTACTTTACTGTTCGGGAGCTACTGCTGGTTATTCCTGACACGGAACAAGGTTAGGCTAAGTGGAGACTCTAAAATGGCATCGCGGTACTAGTACGCGGGGACCTAATCAAAGGCACAAAAGAAGAGGAAATATAAGTGCAGATTTGAGTATGTAGCGAAGATAGCGCTATACAAACAGCTTGTCCGACAAGCACGTGTGGTTCTCCATCTCTTTTCATTGGAATGTAATGAAGTATACTTTGCAGATGCGCAGGGACTTGATGAGAAGACGACAGCCCACAAGTACGCCAAATGTTTGTCTTTTCAGCGCGACGTTTTATCATCAATGGCAGTGGGCAGCAGCATATTCAAGAAAAATATTTTGATAGGAGCGCCAACGTTCATGCAAACGTAATGACAAACGCCAGGTTTGTATGTGCCGTGAGTTTCTTCAACTTGCTTATAGCATGAAACTCTTCTGTAAAAGTCCGTAGCGCGTACACACGGAAAAAAAGAAAAGAATTGATTTTCATTCTTCAGTGCAGTATTATGCTGAGAGTGAATCTGCTAATTGCCGACTGCACGCATTTGACATACTTAATCCTCAGGCTTATACCGAGTTAAAAGCTTGACTGCACTAAATGGCACCAAAACGATGTTATTTGATCTACTTAAAATTGTTGTACATGTGAAGGTCTGTATGGCAGAGAACAGTTCTTTTTTACCGTAAGCTACATTGGTCGAGGTTCAGTTGTTTCACGTGGCTTGCAGTGATCACTTTTGCACAAGCGCGAGGAACAGTGACGTCACCAGGCACAAAGCTGGCGAACCAAGAAGGCCTGGCAGCTCCTGGAGTGAGCTTTAATTAGTAGGATGGCGCTTGAGCCGCGTGATATCACTAGCTCGCAAGCATGTGTATCTGTATTATTCGTCCATTCACCCGTTATTTGTCCATCCGTCCATCCATCTGTGGTTCATTCATCCTTCCGTGGTTCATCTATCCGTCCATCCGTCCATCTGTGGTTCATTTATCCGTCTGTCCTGCCGTCCATCTATCCATGATTTGCCCGTTCATTCGTCCGTTCTTGGTTCACTTGTCTATTCGCTCGTTCATCTGTTGTTTGTTTATACATTCATCCGTGCTTCATCCATTCGTAAGTCCGTCCATGGTTAGTTCATGCGTCCGTTCGTCTGTTCATCTGTGTTCGTCTATCCCCCCGTTCATTTGTGGTTTGTCCGTCCAGTCCAACCGTCCCATTGTGGTTCGTTCGTGCATGCTTAGTCCACACGTCCTTATGTCTGTGGTTCACCCATTCGTCCATCCAACCATGGTTCGTCCCTCCATTCATTTGTGGCTCGTCCATCTGTTCATCCATGCTTCGTCGGTTTATCCGTGGTTCAATCATCCATCCGTTCGTCCTTGGTTTGTCCGTGGTTCGTTCGTCTGTCCAACCATGGTTTGTTTGCCCATACGTAATTCACGGCGCGTTACACATATTATGGCGTAGCCAAGCGAAGCCGCTGCTTTTTGAACGTCTAAGTATTTGATTTTCTGAAAGCCAGCAACGCTGGAAAATGGTTTCGTAGGTCCTGCCAAGTCTTTTTTTATTTTCATCAATTGGAAAGAAAGATTGCATTTATTTGGAATCAAAAACGCCAGTCCTGCGTGGAAGGCGCAGCACAGTCACAGCGAAAGCTAGAAGAGTGTTCTTTCAGAGCCTTTTTTGAACACTCATTGGTAACTGCTGCAAGCACACTTCCTGATGCCCGCTGTGGCATTATTAATAAAAATTTTAGTGACCAACATTTGCTATGCTATATTTTCGCATTGTTCTCAGATGAGTGGTATCCACTAAACAATTATGAGGAGTTTTATGCCAATTGTTCATGCAGTGGCTGACGACGATGAGGAATAATGTCTGAAGTGGGTATGCGCCACAGTTAATAGCTGAAAAAAATAAGCTTTTGTAATGGGTTCGAGCATTAGATCACGCACTCGTTACGCTATTCGCATTGTGCGGCGACTGCTTGTTCTTTTGCTGTTTAAAAGCGCTTTATAAATCGTATTAACGCGATTGCTTTCCCGACATCAATCTGCCCTAAGGCAAGTTTACCAACAAGCCGCAAGCGCCAGTGTAGGTCCGTGAGAGAATACTGGCCTGGCACCCAGCAGACTCGGATTAGAGCCCCACAGTGTCATTGGTACTAAGTTTGTTTTCTAATTTTGCGTGATGTGGTTACAAACACCGGTGGTGGCGGAAAATTACGGCGCTATACGAGAGAGCTGAGTGGTTATCTTATAACAGCTTTCGCTGTAATAACATGTAGTACACGGCGAGCATAATTAGACGTATCGCGAGGGAAACTGGGCACAGGCAATGCGACACAGGATGGGCGTTGACATTCAATTGGCATAACTATGGCGCCTTCATAATACTTGAAAAGGTAAGATTGCAGTTATCAACGTGAATATAGGCGTAAAATCAATTACGTTGTGCTCTTCGAAAACGTTGACAATATTCCAGCTATATTTCAACGTTAAAAACTGAGAAATTCACTAAAATTGGGCTTTGAAATGTAGTGAAAAAAAGCGCAAAATTAACTATAAAACGTCAAAACCAGCTTATAGGGAAGACCAGAATGTATCATTCTTGTTGGTGCGTAGTTTAAAGAACAGGTGGTTTCCTGTGTATAACATGCCTGTATTTTATCTACATTGTCGTTCAACTGTTTTTAGGGGTGAAGCTCCTTACGGCATGGGTCATACGTCCCGTGTCGTCGTAGTAGCCAGTTGCATTGCATTGCACTTCAATGAAAAAAAAAAAACGTGTCACAGCATATCCTCGAAGCAAACGATGACGAGTAGGGTGAAGCGTCCGTCAGTTCTTTCGTTCTTCCGTGTGTCTGTCCGTGCATTTATTCATCCGTCCATCAATCCGCGTGTGAGTCTGTCCGTTCATGCGTCCGTCCATCCATACGTCCCTTTCAGGTGTTCTGGCCTCGTACTTCTTAACGATGTTGAGCTTCCGGGCGACGCACCTGTACCCCTATTACAACGAGTTCGGGCTGCGGTGAGCTTCGCCCCACTTGTCAGGTCATTCACTTCATGAATATGCTGTGATTTTCCCCTTGTTTTACTCATCTGGTGAACATGAGGATTTGGAGGTATATCCTTGCTGTTTTGAAACATTTTTTATTCCGTTGCAACTACTTTTCTGAAACTGCAGGTGCGTGGTAAATAAATAAATAGCCATAAAAACTAAGTAAACCTCACCTAATCGACGAGACTATCGCGATTACAAAACTAAAGAAAACAATGTTATTAGTTAAACTCAGCCAGTATACTGCTGCGAGGAAGTAAACCTGAGTGATGCCACACACTGACCCTCTCACGTGAGGAGGGCTTCACCACAATCCGGTTAATGGTCCTTTCTCATGGGTGGCTCAAAATTTGGGGACAACCTTTCGAGTTACAGTGAATGGTGTGAGATAAGAGGATCATTCGCAAGGCCTTGAGTAAGCGCTGGTTTTCGTCACTTGTCCACTCTTGGGTAGAGTGAACTGCTGCGCATAAAAGCTGTTTGATTTGCGCACAGGTGACACTCAGGACCGTCCTTTGCCATGGCACGATTACTGCGGTAGTGGTGAAAACTTTTGCGAATTATAAATATCAGCTTTCTTAAAGGCCCCTTGGCATAAGTCATGAAATTAGAAGTGAGGCTCCTAAACAAATCTTTCCGTGTTCAACAGTAAAAGCTATCATACTTGTATACCAGTAGGTGCCACATATAGTGGGTGATCTATTCACCCTAACTGACTATTCACCTTTTCACCATCGGTGCACTGAAAATCAAGGTAGCAGTTAGTTCAACAAGTGTGCCATAGAAATCAATGCCAGTAAAACGATGGCTGGGTCCTGTTGGTTCATGTGTGTCACGGACGGCTATTTTTGGTGACACCGCGTCACGGCAATTAACGGGCGCCGTACTCCCCGACTGACCGTGAGAAACGGCGGCGCATGAAAGGGGTCCGAGAAGGGCAAAATGGGGTGCTCGTCTCAGAACGTCGCCGCCGACAGTTAATCCTTTTGTAACTGTGGCGACGTCTGCAAGGTCGTAGAAGGCCGCGGTATACCCCGAACAAGGATTAGACTACAAGACGCCCCGACTGAGAGCTAAGTGGTTGACCGTTCCCACGGGGAAAAGCGTGGGAAACGCTCTGGTGGCCCAGCCGTATGACAACAACCCGACAGGTTGTCACTCTGGCTAGTTGCGGGCCCTCTCCTAATTAAAAAGGGGTGGGGTCAAAATATTTTTGGGGCGGAGTTTCCCATCAATTAAACGCGCATGATTGGACCCAGGTAGAGGTCTCTTGTCCCCAAAGAAGAGAGCGAGGAGACACGAGGGGGATTTAAGCGCAGGATTTCGCCCTGATAGGCAGACTGGTCGCTGACCAAGATGGTGTAGAAACAGATCAACAATCATCTCTTCTAGAAGTTTTTAGTGTGGCTCTGTATCGGCTGGCCACCTAAGCTTAGCCGTTCATCTAGTTGTGACGCGATATTAACGTCTGCAACGTAGACATCGGGTCTTCGCCTCGAGTTAGCTCAACCTGCTCGAAGTCACCTGCAAGCACTAGCCTCCCGGAGCCACCAGCGTTGCAACACCGCCGACATCGCAGTCGTGCCAGAACTCTCTTCGACTTCTCGCATCCGATCGTCAGGGACGCAACGCTGCCGGTCATCACACGTATGCCTTCACCTGTTTATATCTTCGAACTTTCTCCTCCGTCGTTCAATTCTTGTTAGTTTTTGTAGTTTGTAATAGTTCTCTCTCGTAAGCTGATTTATTTCTCTGTTATATATTTCTTTAGTTGTATCAAGTTTCGATGTATTTTGTTAGTTGTATTGAAGTGTTGTATTAGATCCCGTGTTGCAGCAATATCACTAGAGTAAAGTTTGTTTTGTTTTCCCACGTCTCTGATCTCTTCACTGTCTCTGCTTGCGTGCGGAACGAACCAACCTGCTGTCATTCCCGTCGCCGACTTCGCGCTGGCGACGCTAGAGTGGCAGCTTGTAACAATGTGGAACTCTTGAATCTGAATGTTATAAAATAAAATCAACGAAAAAAATGCCGAGACAAACGAAGTCAATGAGACATGCGCTTTGTCTCAATTACTTGTGTTTGTCTCAGCATCTTTCTTCTCAATTTTGTTTTTAACAACCACATATGCAAGGCTTTCACGCCCTACAGATGTTGGGTGAGAGTGCCAGTACTCAGCACCGGTCTCGTAACAATGAAGGAGGCAACAATTAAACCAACAGCAAATCGTTGCGAAGCACTGGCGGTGAGCCGAATACACCGAGTATGTACACCTAGAGAACGCTAGGAAACGGCAAAAGACAATGGCAGCTGTGAGTAGACCCTGAAGAGACCAAATCACTGCTCTAACAAGAACGCACTTGTAGTTGCATCGGATGTCTTAACGCTTGCTTTCCACGCAAGTTTTTGTTTCTGGGGTTTAAACGTCCGTGTCCTGTTCGTGACTGCCTGTTCTTTAACTTGAGCCTCTCTGCACTCAGAACGAACGTGTAAACAGCCTAGCACCGCCCACCTAAAGCCTTGAAACACCTTCGTCTTATAGCAAAGGCCTACGAGGGACACAAATGAATCAGATTACAAATTATGATTGTCCAGTTTCATTGTTTCAAGCTTTGCCGGCCTAGAAGAAGCTTTGGCACTTTTTTAGGACATTATGATTCATTACTCCATAATGCAACTTCTGGACCTCAGTAATGGCTCTAGGCAACCAGTTCAGGCGATTTGCTTTAGAGAATATTGTTTTTTTTTTGTTATTGATGCACACAATGCGACAGTCCGTAGCAAACGATGTGTGTCCAACGCGTACGATGCCGATGAAGTTTCGGATTCAGATTTTTCTGCACGGCTCCAGTATGCTACGAAATACCAACGACCTCAGCTGCAGACGCTATCAATGTATATTAAATGCATTCATGCACTACACATAGAATTATTATTCTTGATGACGATTTCAGTAAAATGTTACAGTGTCTGCTCTAGGCGCTTTTTTTACAAATTTCATGAATATTCGGCTGGTCTCTCACCTCATGTTTACCGTTAAAGCACGTCTGAAGCTTTCGCTGGAAGTCCAAGCCAACACAAATAAATGGCCAGGTTACTTGTGCGTTCAGTGACTATTCCGTTAGTGCATTTAAGGTTTACACAACTTTTGGAAAAACAAATTCATCCGAGCATTTGCGGGAAAACCCTCTTTTGTTCATATTGTTCATTAGTCTGCCTTCTTCGGTGCAAAAGAGTGTAGACGCACCATTTCAGGGGCGAACCATCACGCATTATCTACGAGGTCATCAAATTCACATACTGTAATTTCAAGGCGCTCAACATTGTATTCTATGAAATAAAATGAAGTGAAATGTTGTTTTTTTTGTGTTGCAGCAAATAAGTAGGATTAGTATGTAATTAGTTACTAGCTTATTTCGCGTGCAGTGACGTTTCAATTTGACATAGAAAGAATAGAATAATAGTTTCCGAATATGCACGGAAGTAGGCTTTCGTTGCAGTCTTCTTACCGGGAAAAGAGCAGTAATACTATTGGCGTAGCTTCGTCATCACAGCACGTCGAATAACCTCGCACAAATTAGTGCTTTCACCAAATCGGTCGGCTAGAATCCTACGCAGCGCACTGAGGTTAACTTGATTGGTACTGACTACGCAGAATGTCCAATTCCTTTAATGAACTATGCACCTTGCTCTCTTTCTGCCGCAAGCTGAGATAAGTAGCACAAACAAGCTGCGCGAACAAACGTAGCCAGCGCTGCGGAATTAGGGGGCAACCAGCTTCATTGATTGATTGATTGATATGTGGGGTTTAACGTCCCAAAACCACTATATGATTATGAGAGACGCCGTAGTGAAGGACTCCGGAAATTTTGACCACCTGGGGTTCTTTAACGTGCACCCAAATCTGAGCACACGGGCCTACAACATTTCCGCCTCCATCGGAAATGCAGCCGCCGCAGCCGGGATTCGAACCCGCACCCTGCGGGTCAGCAGCCGAGTACCTTAGCCACTAGACCACCGCGGCGGGGCAACCAGCTTCATTGAAGTGACTAGAAGATATGGAAAAAGAGCACCCTTGCTTTAGAGAACCATACAGCCTGCATTTAATTATGTGTCCGAACGTGTACTAGCTGTACGAAAATACGTCGCATTTGTACAACAATGGCGTTAATGAGCAACACGGACTTGAAATGAGGCAAGCAAAGTAATGGCACATATTTCCACAACTCGCAACAAACTCCATATGAATAAATAGACTTTATTTAAAGTCCGGCAGTTTTACCATGTGAGGTGGGGGAAGAGGGAATAAACCCCTGTCCCTTTCCACTCTCCGTTGATTATGATGGTGGTACCTCTGGTGATCGCTTGAAGTCCTTGCACTTGGCGGCATCTTCAGCTTGCCGGATGGCCCAAAGCTTGTCGGCTAGCTCGTCGCTTGTGAGGGCCGCCTCCCAGCGGCAGCGCTGCTGACACCGCCGATCGGCAACAGTGGCCGCGATAAGGCGTTTTCTGTTATGACTGTAAATGGGCCCTATGGTCAGCCTGACCTTTCAAAGCAAGAGTTCACTCCCGGAAATTGAATTCAAGAATAGCATTTTGTCAACCCATCGTACAAGCTTTTCTATCCTACCTAATAAAGCACTGCTTGGTCAGGTTCTGTGTTTCTGTGAAGAAAACCTAAAATAAAAGATCTGGGGAGTTGGGGCTTTGTGAGCGCATTCATTTTTAAACAAATAGAATATATTCACCTTCGTGGTTGTCGGAGCCAGTGTATCCTCTTAAGTTCCAGTGACCCTAAATAAACCCACTGCTTAGAACAAGTGTAGTCAATTCTGAAGAAAACACATTTTACCTTCACGTTGAATTCTTCTCGTTTTCCCAACATTGAGGCCGACGGGACGGCTTTAGGCTCTCCTATAGTAGAGTACCCCGTACTCTAAGTCGTTACCCACTTTGTCTAACCCCTTTCCACGTGACCACGGGACGGCGTTTTACTCTCCCATAGCAGAGAACCAGGTACTGTAAATTTTAAAAAGCTTTCTCTAAACAAACAAAGCAATACTTAAGCTCAACGAGACAGTGCTCCATGTCGGGTATCCATCACACACGGCGTGTTTGAAAATTGTGTTTTCTGAAAACAGCAACGTTTAGGGGCGAAGCTCCTTAAGCCATCGGTCGTGCATCCACAATGTATGTAGTGGTAGTAGTACTAGTAAGATTAGTAGTAGTAGTAGTAGTAGTAGTAGTAGTAGTAGTAGTAGTAGTAGTGATAGTAATAGTAGCAGGTAGCACCTCTCATTTAGTCCTTGGAATGTCGGCTGGATGGTGGTACTTCTATACAATGAATATATTGTCACGGGGTCGTGACGTGGCCGAAGACAGGAGGCTTCTTGTTGGAATTTAACTGTTTATTTGGGCGAACCTGTGCCCGGTAAACAGAAAGTCCAATTACAGCAGCAGTCTCGCACAGATAGCAGTCTCAGACTGATAGCGGCGAACGAAGCGTCGGCCTTCGATCAACAACTGACAAGCGGCGAAGCGCGTCGGCATTTATACTCCCGCCGTCGAATGTTCTAGCGCTATCGCTGGCGGCGGCGTGCGTTCCAGAACAATCTGTACCATTCGCACAGTGGGCGTGATCTTATCGAAATGATCTACTACAGTCCGGAACCCTCTAGAAAACTGCAGGCGCGGTTTGCGCTGAGAATCGTGTGGTGTTTTGGGACGATAACAAAAACTTGGGAAATGGAACGTGGCATTGCCCCCCTCTGAAAAAGGCATCGTCTCGATGCTTTAACTAAAGATGAAGGTACAATAATAATGCAAGAAAGTACAATGAATAAATTACGATACAACAATAATACAAAAAAAACACGGGTTCAGTTTGTCAACGCGCATGAAACGGCTTGAGGCGCGCGACATGGACGACTTCAGGTCGCGATCGGCGTCGTTGAGAGTTCGTGATGCCGTCGGGGACAACCTCGTAATCAAGTGGGCCGAGACGTCGAACCACCCTGTACGGTCCGAAGTACCGTCGCAGAAGCTTTTCACTTAGTCCACGTCGGCGTATCGGCGTCCACACCCAAACACGTTCACCGGGCTGGTATTCCACGAAGCGTCGTCGAAGGTTGTAACGGTGGCTGTCGGTCGTCTGTTGATTCTTGATACGGAGCCGCGCAAGTTGTCGGGCTTCTTCGGCGCGATGAAGGTACTCGCTCACATCGAGGTTTTCTTCGTCGGTGACGTTGGGTAACATGGCATCGAGCGTCGTTGCCGGGCTCCTTCCGTAGACCAATTTGTATGGAGATATCTGCGTCGTCTCCTGCACCGCCGTGTTGTATGCGAAGGTCACATACGGAAGAATGGCATCCCACGTCTTGTGTTCGACATCGACGTACATTGACAGCATGTCGGCGATCGTCTTGTTAAGCCGCTCGGTGAGGCCGTTGGTCTGTGGGTGGTACGCTGTCGTCCGGCGGTGGTTTGTTTGGCTGTATGCCAAGATCGCTTGAGTTAAGTCGGCAGTGAATGCCGTTCCTCTGTCGGTGATAAGGACCTCCGGGGCGCCGTGACGTAGAACGATATTTTCGACGAAGAACTTAGCTACCTCGGATGCACTGCCTTTTGGCAGGGCTTTTGTCTCGGCGTAGCGGGTGAGGTAGTCGGTGGCTACCACGATCCACTTGTTTCCGAAAGCCGACGTCGGGAACGGCCCCAATAGGTCCATACCAATCTGCTGCAAAGGTCGGCAAGGTGGATTAATTGGCTGCAGAAGTACCGCTGGCCTTGTCGGCGGTGTCTTGCGTCGCTGACAGTCCCGGCATGTCCTCACATAACGAGTGACGTCGGTTGTAAGACGCGGCCAGTAGTACCTTTCTTGTATCCTCGCGAGCGTGCGAGAAACACCGAGGTGCCCTGCCGTCGGATCGTCGTGCAGGGCCTGCAGGAGTTCTGGTCGCAGAGCTGAAGGCACCACAAGGAGATACTTAGCCCGAAGCGGTGAAAAGTTTTTCTTTTGTAGAAGACCGTTTCGTAGAAAAAACGACGCAAGTGCGCGCTTGGATACCTTCGGGACTTCGGCGGTCCTGCCTTCGAGGTATTCTATTAGGGCCTTAAGTTCCTGGTCGGCCCGCTGTCGTTCAGCGAAGTCGTCGGTAGTTATCGTTCCCAAGAAGTAGTCGTCATCCGGGTCGTCGGGTAGCGGTTGGTCGACAGGCGCACGAGAGAGACAGTCGGCGTCGGAGTGTTTTTTGCCGGACTTGTAAATGACAGTAATGTCATATTCTTGAAGTCTCAGGCTCCATCGTGCGAGGCGACCTGAAGGGTCCTTCAAAGTGGCTAGCCAACACAAGGCGTGGTGGTCGCTCACAACTTTGAAGGGCCTGCCGTAGAGGTATGGGCGAAATTTCGACGTAGCCCAGATGATGGCGAGGCACTACTTTTCTGTTGTGGAATAATTTGCTTCTGCTTTGGATAGCGATCGGCTGGCGTAACTAATAACCCTTTCAAGTCCGTCAGCCCTCTGCACAAGAACGGCGCCAAGACCTACGCTGCTTGCGTCAGTATGTATTTCTGTCTCGGCGAATTCGTCGAAATGGGCAAGTAACGGAGGCGTCTGGAGGCGATGTTTAAGCTCCTGGAAAGCGTGTTCCTGCGGCGTTTCCCACTTGAACTCCACGTCGGCCTTGGTAAGGTTAGTGAGAGGATCGGCGATGCGGGCGAAGTTTTTCACGAACCGCCTATAATAGGCGCACAGGCCCAGAAATCGGCGCACGGCTTTCTTGTCAGTGGGCGGCGGGAATTTGGCGATGGCGGCTGTTTTCCGTGGATCAGGACGAACTCCAGACTTGCTGATAACGTGCCCCAGAAACAAGAGCTCTTCATACGCAAATCTACACTTTTCTGGCTTCAGTGTGAGTCCGGAAGTCTTGATGGCTTGAAGTACAGCTTCAAGGCGCCGAAGATGCTCGTCGAAACTCGATGAAAACACGACGACGTCGTCCAAGTACACAAGGCAAGTCTGCCACTTCAATCCTGCCAGTACTGTATCCATAACGCGTTGAAAAGTTGCAGGCGCTGAGCAAAGGCCGAAGGGCATCACCTTAAACTCGAAGAGGCCGTCTGGTGTTATAAACGCCGTCTTCTCTCGGTCTCTTTCGTCGACTTCGATTTGCCAATAGCCAGTCTTGAGGTCCATTGACGAAAAGTACATGGCGTTATGGAGCCGATCAAGTGCGTCGTCTATTCGTGGGAGAGGATACACGTCCTTTCTTGTGATTTTGTTCAGGCGGCGATAATCGACGCAGAAACGTAGGGTCCCATCCTTTTTCTTCACTAACACCACGGGGGATGCCCATGGGCTCTTGGACGGCTGGATAATATCATCCCGCAGCATTTCATCAACTTGTCTCTTGATGGCCTCACGTTCACGCGTCGAAACCCTGTACGGACTCTGACGGAGTGGTCTGGCATTTTCTTCGGTTATGATGCGATGTTTCGTGATTGGGGTCTGCCGAATTTTCGATGACGACGAAAAGCAATCTTCGTATTGCAGGAGCAGGGCCTTGAGCTGTTCTTGCTTATCGTTCGGAAGTCTGGGATTGACGTCGAAAGCTATGGGAGGGGCTTGGTTCCTCTGAGCAGGTTCCGCAGAATCGGCGAGGGCGAAAGCACTGGTGGCTTCGACAATTTCTTCGATGTATGCGGCCGTTGTTCCCTTGTTCACATGTTTGTACTCATTGCTGAAATTTGTGAGCATAACCGTTGCTTTGCCTCCCCGCAACTCTGCAATTCCTCTTGCGACGCAAATATTTCGGGTGACCAACAGATGCTGACTGCCTTCAACGAAGCCTTCGAAGTCAGGTGATTCAGGAGCACCGACTGAAATAATGACGCTTGAGCGAGGCGGAATGGTGACTTGTTCTTCCAGCACATTCAAGGCATGGTGTCCAGACGGCGTGCGCGGTGGTAGTGCTTCTTCTGTGGATAACGTTATCGACTTTGTTTTTAGGTTGATGACAGCACCATGGAGGCATAAGAAGTCCATGCCAAGGATGACATCTCTCGAGCAACGCTGTAGGACTACGAAGTCTGTAGGATAAATACGGCCGTTAATGGTGACTCTCGCTGTGCAGATTCCTGCAGGCGTTACGAGATGACCTCCGGCTGTGCGGATTTCAGGGCCTTTCCAAGCTGTCCTAACTTTCTTTAACTTCGCGGCGAATGACCCACTGATGACAGAATAGTCGGCTCCAGTATCGATGAGAGCGGTCACACTGTGGCCGTCGATAAAAACGTTGAGGTCGCTAATTCGCCGTCTCGCATTACAGTTAGGGCGTGGCGTCGGGTCACGGCTGCGTCGGCTTGTTCCGCTGCTTCCATGTTGCGTCGTCAGGCCACCTTCGGTAAGTGAGCTTTCGCCGTCAGGGCTTTGCCTGGTTGGCGTTGTGTTCGGAAAGCTCCGTCGTGGCGTCGTCGTCGTCGGAGGATCTTCGGTAGTTCGTCGCACAGCAACCGCACCTCCACCGGTTGCTGCGCTTAGTTTCCCGGATACGGGCTAAGAGACCGGCCCCGCGTTGGGCCAGAGTACTGTCGGTGGTGCGGTGACGTGCGGCGGCTGGGCGACGGCGAACGCGAAGGGCTTCGTGGTGTCCACCGAGTTCCTGTCAGGTAGTCGCCGATGTCACGTCGTCGTTCTCCTGGCTGTGGGCGCGGTGCATTGACGGCGAAGCCACGCAATCCCATCTGTCGGTACTGGCAACGGCGGTATGTGTGTCCGGCCTCGCCGCAGTGGTAGCAGAGCGGGCGATGGTCAGGGGTGCGCCAGACGTCAGTCTTCCTCGGTGCACTGCGCTGGGCCGCTGGCGAACGGTATGACGTCGGTGGGGGTGGTGGCGGCGGTGACGTCTGTCGACGGAAGTGCGATGGGGCGGCGTTTTGGCGTGGACGGGGAGGAGCGTTGTGGCGCAGTGCAGCGGCGTAGCTCATAGCTTCCGGCTCGGGCAGCGGTGCGTGGGGAATTTGAAGCGATTGCCGAACTTCTTCTCGCACAATGTCGGCGATCGAATCCACTTGAGGCTGCGCCGAAGGCAACAGCTTGCGCAGCTCTTCCCGCACGATCGCTCGGATCGTTTCACGCAGGTCTCCGGAGTTACTGGCTTGAGCAGCAGCGCAGTCTGCAGTCAGGCGACGATTATACTGTCTGGTGCGCATGTCCAGGGTCTTTTCAATAGTGGTCGCTTCGGCTACAAATTCTTGGACGGTTTTCGGTGGGTTTCTTATCAGCCCCGCGAAGAGCTCCTGTTTGACCCCTCGCATGAGGAAACGAACTTTTTTCTCCTCAGGCATGTCTGGATCAGCGTGACGGAATAGTCGGGTCATTTCTTCGGTGAAAATGGCGACATTTTCATTTGGTAGCTGAACCCGGGTCTCTAATAAAACAGCGGCCCTCTCTTTTCGAGCGACGCTAGCGAACGTTTGCAGGAATGCGCCGCAGAAAACATCCCACGTTCGGAGCGTGGACTCCCGATTTTCGAGCCAGGTCCTTGCGGTGTCTTCTAAATAGAAGAACACACGACGCAGCTTTTCGTCATGGTCCCAGTGGTTGAGGGCGGCCACACGGTCGTATGTCTCTAGCCAGGACTCCGGGTCTTCGAACGATGACCCATGGAAAATTGGTGGTTCCCTGGGTTGATGCATGACCATCGTGGGCTGGGACGCTGCGGTTGTCATTGTCGCTGCAGTCGCGGTCATGGCCTTGGTCTTCCGCGGCTTGTCGTGTAGAAGCCCGTACTCCGGTGGTACCCCTTGATGTCGGCGGCTTGTTCGCTGCTCCTGGTTGGCGTCGGTGTCTTCTCCGCGACGTGGGCTGGGTTCACGGCTTGACGGGGGCGTCCGGTACATGAACGAAGCAGCACCTCCACCAAATGTCACGGGGTCGTGACGTGGCCGAAGACAGAAGGCTTCTTGTTGGAATTTAACTGTTTATTTGGGCGAACCTGTGCCCGGTAAACAGAAAGTCCAATTACAGCAGCAGTCTCGCACAGATAGCAGTCTCAGACTGATAGCGGCGAACGGAGCGTCGGCCTTCGACCAACAACTGACAAGCGGCGAAGCGCGTCGGCATTTATACTCCCGCCGTCGAATGTTCTAGCGCTATCGCTGGCGGCGGCGTGCGTTCCAGAACAATCTGTACCATTCGCACAGTGGGCGTGATCTTATCGAAATGATCTACTACAGTCCAGAACCCTCTAGAAAACTGCAGGCGCGGTGTGCGCTGAGAATCGTGTGGTGTTTTGGGACGATAACAAAAACTTGGGAAATGGAACGTGGCAATATAAAAAGATGCCGGATGGTGGTACTTGAAGTGTTAGCTGGATGGATGGACGGATGCATGTACGGACGGACGCACAGGCCGACAAACAGGCAGACCGACGGATTAACGAACATGCAGACGAACGGACAGACCGACAGATGAACGGAGGGATGAACGGATGCATGGGCGCATGGACGAATGAACGAAGGCACTGAAAGCGAACGGATCGACGCATGGATGGACGGACGCATGGATGATTGCACGAACGGAAGCATGGACAGACGGAAGCGCGGGCTGACTGACGTGTGGACGCTTCACCCAATCTTCATCATTTCCTCCGTGGATATGCTATCATTAAGTTTTTCATCCTTATGGTACGTGAGACCGACTTCCGTAGTTTATTTTTACCAAGTATGTTTGACAATACTACTGAATTGTCTCTTATGGAGACGTCATAAAGTTCATTGGGAACAGTAGATAAATTTCGCCTGTTTCTATTTTTTTTCATTGCTCATTTCAAATGAACCTTTTTCTCTTTGCTTCCCCGCCGCTGTGGTCTAGTGGCTAATGTACTCGGCTGCTGATCCGCAGATCGCCGGATCGAATCCCGGCTGCGGCAGCTGCATTTTTGGCGGAGGCAAGTCTGCTGTAGGCCCCTGTGCTCAGATTTGGGTGCACGTTAAAGAACCACAGGTAGTCGAAATTTCCAGAGCCCACCAGTACGGCCTCTTTTATAATCATATGGGGGTTTTGGGACGTCAAACCCTACACATCAATCAATCAATCAATCATTCTCGTTTCTTGTTTTGCCGAGCGCGAAATAAAGAAAAATGAAATAATTTGATCTGGCATTGCTTACTTTGGTCAGAAGATTAATTGATTGATATGTAGGGTTTAACGTCCCAAAACCACCATATGATTATGACGGACGCCGTAGTGGAGGGCTCCGGAAATTTAGACCACCTGGGGTTCTTTAACGTGCACCCAAATCTGAGCACACGGGCCTACAACATTTCCGCCTCCATCGGAAATGCAGCCGCCGCAGCCGGGATTTGAACCCGCGACCTGCGGGTCAGTAGCCGAGTACCTTAGCCACTAGACCACCGCGGCGCGGCCTTTGGTCAGAAGAAGATACAGAATAATAAAAAAAAACTCCCAAGCATTTCCCCGAGGGTGAGCATGGTTAAGTGCGAATGCACGGGGTGAAGCTATGAGGGGGATTAAAGTTAAAATCCGTTGGCATTCGCCAGTGAGTTAACGTAAACTCCCCCGTGTGATCATATTGCGATTCTCAGGAACCATTACACCCTCTCTGCAAATCTTGGTGAGTTTACGCGTATAAATGAGAGTAAATTTGCACTATATTGATGTTTATGTGTTCTTTAATTCGCAGGACATGTGTACTGTATATGTAATTCATACTAAATGTTATATTAATTTATTTTAATATTTACTTCGCCGTTTATATAATACGTGTTTAGTATTCACACTATTTATTTATTATTTCACACTATGGTACCTACGGTCTTATGGTTCCTGGGAATCGCAATGTGATCACACGGGGGAGTTTACGTTAACTCACTGGCGAATGCCAACAGATTTCAACTTTACTCCCCCTCATAGCATCACCCCGTGCATTCGCACTTGGTCATGTTCACCCTCGGGGAAATGTTTGGGAGTTTGATTACTGATGATGATGATGATTAAAGTGTAATTGATGAATTGAAGTGTTATTTGTTATGATGCATTTTTATACACACACATTTATACACAAAGTATTATTTATTTACACTTCGCAATTTCGTACGATGCATAAATAGCACACATCGCGAGCGCGTCACACACACACACACACACGCACACACACACATCCACAAAACACATGTCACTACAGATCAGCACCTATTGGTGTTATCATTGTGGCTCACAGTTACTAACAACGCTTTATGATCGGAGAAATGCTGCACAGCGCGCCGGGACGTCACGGCGCAGAAAGCGGTGCGGGAGCCGGCGCGGGCGCGCGCAGCCATGGAGCGCGCGCCATCACGTGGTGTGTGATGTCGCTGCGCCATTGCTACAGACGCTCCTCTCCGCTCCTCGTGCTGTCACTAGCGGAGAGGAGGAGGCGCACCACGGATGGCGGATTTAGAGTCGTTTATAAAGTGCATTCGAACACAAAAGACGTCTTCACCTCCCTGAAAAGAATTGCGAAAAAATGCGAAAGCATCTCTTGCCCCGGAAGAGGGTACCGTTACCGTCAGACATTCGCCTTCCCTGACTTCTGCCATCGCCTTCAGAGGTACCGTGCCAGCGAACGTTCGAAAATGAGGAGCGAGCGAATGGGAGAGTAGAGCGCCGGCGTTCTCGGATTGGCGTTGGCGTGTCAGAGCGGTGTCTCGAGCACACAATTCCGGATGTCCTTGCGAGGCACCCAACCAGCGAACGGTTGAGAGTGAGGCGCAAGCAAATGGGAGAGCGGGGTGCAGAGAAGAGGGAGAGTGAACAGCGAGAGAAGGAGCAGTAAAGCACTGCACATCGCCTCTCCTACACACACTCGTACCACTTTCTCCAGTTGCTAGGCGTGAGGATAAGCGCGCGAGCCTGCAGCTGTTGCTATGGTAGAAGGAGTGAGAGCGATGAGATAACACCTGCCGGCGCGCGGACGCCGCAGGCAATGCTGGATTCTGACATAGCCCGAGTGAAAAATGCATTTGCACTTTAAAAAATTTCAACATATCCACGAAGTGAATGATGAGGAAAGACCTTGGTCCACAGGTGAAATCCCGTAAACAGTGAATGCTCTGTAGATAATCGTCATCACATAAAGACATGACACAAGAGTTTTGGTGTGACTGTAATACACGTTATACACACATTGTCTATTGTGCACATATCGTTGTACTATATACTGATATTTACATACCGATGCAAAATATATATATTGTTCAAGAGCATATTTACGAATGACCTAAGCTCTGTGGTACGTTTTCATTTTAGTATAATGGCTTTGTGATCGGTAAAGTACAAAGCCAGATGACGTAGTGGAAAGTTCAAGAAGGGTCCTGACGGTGAGCCCACGCTGCAACCACATCGCGAGCCCTCCGCGGCGACACTTCGGCTTCTGCTGTATTCAAAGTTCGTAGTGGTTTCGACGCGTACTGAGTGTTGTCCGGCAAAAGCGAAAGGAAGCGCGCCAAGCGCGAAGGCTATATATAGGCGTGGCCACCTAGCGGTCTCCTACCAAACTAAAGCACGCACCGAGAGGGGAGCAAGCGTCACCTGAGTGGGGACAGCGTGAGCACAGCTGTGCTTCTAGCGGGAGTAATGAGCACTAGCGTACACACCTTACGGCCGGGATAGACTGCACCTGCGCGTGCTTCTTTTCTTACGGCCTTCTCACCCCTCGCGAATACAATGGCAGAGTTTCTGAGTAAGTTTCGCCTCCCGGCGGCGGAAGGAGCGCAGCGACCCTGACGTTGCATCTTTTACGCCGTGCACACGGCACAAGGTAGTTTGTGTATGTGAAGCCATTGAACAAGGGTTCTCGACGAAGAGTAGTAGGGAGATTATTAGAGAAATCGAAGATAAAGGGAGGTTCATCTACTAAAAGAAAACTAATTTAGCATACGGCTTGCCGCTTAATGAAGGTATGTATGTGCTCGTGCATAATACAAGCTGAAGCTCAGTGAAAGTGCGGAAGAATCGGCTAATGAGAGGCATAATTCAGAAGGCATAAAGCACTGGCAACGATCAGGGAGATAGAAGAACAGTGCTGCACCTGTTCTGCAATCAGAGAGCACTAAACACATTTGACCCTCGGTCTTGTCGGACAAGGACTTCGCATAAGCGAGGTCGGTCACGGAATAACGGGCGCGCCTTCCCTTTTCTAGCTACTTTCTATTTTTCCTTATTTTTCCATGTACATTTGGAGTATTTTCAGGACTAATAGCTGCTGCCTGCAGCCTGACAACCATTTAAATACGTATGTGTGTTGTATATCTAATGACAAAAAAAAACTGTGTATAACGAGAAAGAAAGTAATAAAAAAAAGGAGAGGGCTTTTGCTTCTGACTAACGTCTTCGGAAAGCACGCAGAGAGAGTGGTGGTGTGCATGGTCAAGGTGTTAACACCACCTCAAAATATTGAATCCGGAGACCCCAAGCCCTTTTAACTTTTTTTGCACTGCAAGCCACGTCCACGAAGATTCCGAACGATCGTACGTAACTGCTTACGCTCGCAAGCTGCTTGCCCCGCAACTACAACTGTAGTGCCAATGAGTTCTGCGCTATCTTTCTAGTTTCTAGAATAACATGTTTAGAATTGAAAATTGACAACATTACAACTTTTCGGCAAGTAAGGAGCTGTTTTTCTGAAAAATCTGTATAAATTATCTTGTGGCTCATTGCTATAAGCACGTTGTTGTGAATTGCCTTTTATCTCTAGCGTGGCTTGCTTTATCCTGGTATGTACCCACCACGGCTGCATTTCATTTGGTGTTTTGTGAGTGTTTAGTCTACGGTATTTTTTTAGTCGAGAAGACAGTCGCACAACCTTCACTTCGCGCGTTACGCGTATGTATATATATTAGCTGCGTGAAAGTACATTGCTGTGTTCCGTCACGGCCGCTCGATCACCGTGGTTCCGTATTGCAAGTCCCGTTCGGGGAAAACACCAGGTGTTCCTTCTCACCAATTCCCAAACAATACTGAGCTGTGCGGCAAGTGACAACAGAATATTGCGAGAGACAATCTCATCATTAACGACAAGTCTGCGTTGATAGTTGTATGTAGCAGACACTCGCGCGATGGAGACTACATGCCTACGTTTCACATCAGAAAACATATTCCTGACTGCGCGCGCGCCTACTCTTTCCGAGAACTGTCCTTTCTACATAACTTCAAGAGCATCAAAGCCTCGCAAAGATCCTGGTTCACAAGTATAGCCCGTACTTCAAACATCAAGGAAGCGAAAAGCGGAGACCAACGAAAGAAATCTGGATGTTTCAACTTCCAAAGACGATTTCACTGAACAAAAAGCAGCAAGTGTTTGCACGCGAATAATAAACAGTGACGCTCGTCGGGCGTGTCGATACCAGACTATGATAAAACGATGGTGCTCCCAAGTGTCGCACCATCGTTCAAAATGTAAGAAAGTGCAGCGATTGCTGAAATTAGAAAAAAATATGTTCCAATATTATCGCGAAAGCAAGCACCACGCATGCTTTATGAAAATTGCAGCAGATGCACAGAAAAGAGAAAAAAGGTCGTGTTTCTTTTGCATCAAATAGAATGTGACGTAAGAAAACATTCAGCACACCCAGACAATTTTGTAAGGTGTGTGGTATGCCGCTTTCTGTCACAAAGACGCTACGATCATGCGCGCACTTCAGGGCCTCTGGCACTGCCAGCAAAGTGCACTCTTCAGAGCTGTATAGGTTCAAGCCCAGCATCATCAGGTATGAGCGATGCGATAAACAATTTGTACGTCTTCAATGATTAGGCAACTTGTTTTTCAACGCGCGGTGAGTGGATAAGCGTGCCCGAACTCATGTGTTCGCGCAATGCACGGAGCGGTGGAGATGGCAGGGTCGCAGTGCCCTCCTCAAAGGAGTGGCGAGAGGCATGTACTACGCACGTTGCGAAGGCCGTAAGAATGGAGCACGCAGGAGCAGTCCAGCCTGGCCGGCACACTGGCGCAACGACGAGAGACAACCTCTCAGCGAAAGGAGCAAGCTCCTAAAAGGAAACTCACCTGCGCTTCGGTTTACGTCAGACAAGTAGCACTGTATCTCCGCGGCTGATGGCGTCGGTAGAAAAACTGAAGAGTCATTGAGTAGTGGTAGGAGACCCCAAGTGGGTGAAGACGATGATGCGTTCACGCTGTGTGGCTCCTCCCCGGAAGCTGATGACAACACAGGAACTTCCACTTGTGGAAGCACCAAGGTTTCGGAGCTAACGCTCCCGTTAGTCGCTTCAGGTGAGGACACGTTACCGACCGACGTCTGAGCATGGCCGGTCGTCACTGCTCCTTCGGCCATTTTCTGCGGCAGAAAATGAAAAGCGCATTAGCAATCAAAAATTACTCTCCATACACAAATAATAACCGCCACGCTGGTGTCACTGCAAAGGTGATCTAAAGTAGAGTTACTGCATACAGTCCAACAAGAGTGTAGTAGAAGCGTTTTGGGTAGGCAGAAAAGCCAGATTCGTGGAACGTTTCCAACGAACCGGGTCGGACGAAGAAAACTTAATTGTGGAGCTGTAAAAGCCTTCTTCTAACGAAACCGCTCAGCCAACTCTGCTGATGTCAGCGTACTAAAATCTCATTGAAACTTCCATCATGGCAGAAAAGTGCTGGTTGGGCTGAGAGAGTCTTACAATTGACGCTATATAAACCTTCCTCTGTTTCTAAACCACAGAGTTGCAGGAATGCGCAAAGCGTTTTAACCAGCCCGCATGCGTGCGGCATATCCCATGGCGGCAGGGAATACGTTGGGTGATTAGTGGCTAGATGCAAAGGCCCGAATCAAAATTTGGCTGTCGAAGCATTTCTTGCACTTGAATATAATAGGCATGCTGAGAGTTGATTTCATTATGCTTGTCGTGGTTAATACGTTTTTTTTAACATCTCAAGGCAGAGGAAAGATTTTAAAGTGAAAACTGTAATTCGGAAATGTGCAGCAGAAAGGTAGACAGCACGCCTTTCTTAGTAGGAAATTATTTTGCACGAAAAACTCATTCATTTTATTTATTATTATTTATTTATTTTATTTGTACATACTGCAGGCCCTAATCGGGCCCATACAGGAGTGGATGCATAAAGGTATTATGAGACATAACAACGCTCCACAAAAAAAAGAAAGAAAGTATTGACACACATAGGATACTTCAGGACTCACTTGTATACATTTTTAGAAAAATCAATGTCTTCTAGACCGTTGACAAAAGATTCCAGCGTAGAACAATTCACAGCATGGACTGGCAGCTTATTCCAAAACTAATGGCCATAGGGAATAAAGAATACTTATGTGTATTGACACAGCTAGCAGGTGGAAAGATGACCTTATTATGGTTTGTCCTGGGCGAGTGTTTAAATGGATCCTGTAAGTACATATTGCGCGGTATCTTAAAATGACCGTGATAGAGTAAGTATAGGAGCTTTAACCTAGAAATTATTCTTCGTTTGGAAAGTGGCGGAAGATCTGAGGTTCAAAAGGAGGACCAGAAATTTTCCAGTGCGAAGATTTTACCTACTCCACTAATCCCGAGGGGAACATTTCGCAGTGCAGCATTGAATCTAAAACTCGCAGTACAAGTAAAACTATAGATTAGAAGAAGGCCGTGCACAAACCCGTAATGTGGCAGAAGGGTCAAGCAAGAAATAAATTTATCTGCCTATCTGTACTCAAAAGAGTCGATGACAGTTGACTCTTTCTTGCTTGTATGAAATTTCTCCCCCCTGAAGAGCATCGTGGTAAAGATTAACAGTGCGAGGCACAGAAGCGCGGAAATGCAGGTAAGGTTGAAATGACAGAGTGAGAGAATCGACCGTTCGCGTGGATCTTTCACTTTCCGATTCCTGCTCTAGGTATGTTTCGGCACAAGGCCGCTATCCGAAAAGAAGTTCCGGGAAACATGGCTGATGGTTTCGTACATCCACAAGGCCACAAAATTTCCAGCTGAGCTACCCGAAGGCGACAGGACTTCACGGCTGCCTGCATACTACCAGCGCGAGTTCAAGTTGCGTTTTATAACTGTTCATGCCATTTCCTTTCTTCTTTTCTTCTTTTCAAGGACGAAGCTCCGTAAGCCATCGGTCATGCGTCTTCGATGTATGCAGTAGTTGTAGTAGTCGTCGTTGCAGCAGTTGTAGTAGGTAGCCACCTCAAGGGCCAGACTAGAGGAGTGCCACGTGCGCACTCTTTTGTATTGAGGTGGAAACGCATGCACGCTAATCATAAATAAAAAGATAGTTTTTGTGTTGAAATAACTAACAGAGCCGAGTACCCGTGACCTAATCTCTAAATACGTTTTCCTTGAATTTGATGCTTACTGAATAAAAAACTAGTAACAGGGCGACGCAAAGGTTGCCATGTTCAACTTGCTGGGCGTAAGCGCATCGGTTTTATACTCGGCGACAACTTTTTTAGTGGCGAAACTTCTTATAGCGGCACCCGTTCGTGCCTCATAGCCGTTTTAGTAAGTAACAAGTATAACATTTTGACATACAACATGGTGCCAGTGAGAGATTTCTTCTGTGCGTTGTTGAACAATGAAAGATAGTGCTTAATGTACATGTGAATGACTGCTAAGGGGGAATGAGAGAAAAGAGCATTCGGCTTTTAGTTAACGCGCACGCTGCGATGCCCATTAGCACCCATTGGTTTGTGCATTGAGAACTATCTGACAGGAAAAGGTTGTTACGTCATACTCGCTGGGTGTACCTTATTTAGTTTTAGAAAGGTTTAGCGAGTGTTGAGCCGCAGTGCCATGAATACAATGAGCTGGTATGTACCATGACCTCGATGTGGTTAAAGGTGGGAAGTATATACGAAGCGCAAGCCATAAGAAAGTAAATCCCGAATTCTCCTCTCTCTCATTTCCCATTAGCAGCCATTGTCATGTACATTGAGCACAATCTGACAGAAAAAGGTTGCTACGTTATACTCGCTGGGCGCTTGGTTTTAGAAAGGTTTAACGAGCGATGGGCCACAGTGCCATGAATACAGTGAACTAGTATATACCATGAATTCAAGGTGGTTGAAGGTGGGAAGTAGACCCGAAGCGCAAGCCGTAAGAAAGTGTGTGTGTGCCACCTCTAGTTTAGTCCTTGGAATGTCCACTGAACGGCGGTGCTTCTGTATGGGGAATATATGATAAAAAGATGCGAGATGATGGGACTTGGAGTGTTGAATAGATGGACGAACGGACTCACAGACAGATGCATGGATGGACGCATGAACGGACGCAGGGGCGAATGCATGAACGAACGCAGGGACTGGCACACGAACAGACGCATGGACGGTCACACAGACGGACGCATGGACGAACGAATGCGTCGCTTCAATCTCCATCATTCACTCCGTGGATATGCTGCCATTTTTTTCGCACTGAAGGGAAAGCTACGGAGGCGGAGCTTCTGCACATGTAGCACTGCGCGAAGTTGTCCGTCTTGGCGCGCGACTCGTAACGCTATGGAAAGTGACGGCGTCTCACCATTAGCATTTCGTGTGGACGCAGATGCCGCTTAGCGTTTGAGGTGCACGTAAAAGGGCACGACCTTCACGCACGTTCGAAAATGCGAAGTCACCACGAATAAATAAATACCACTATCCTAATGGTGAGAGCTGTGTCCTCTCTCAAAAAGCTCCGGGTAGGAAATAAAAATCACGGCATATCTACGGAGTGCATGATGATAAGTGGGGCGAAGCGTTCGTCCATTCGTTCGTATTGGCTTCCGTTCATGCGTGCGTCCGTCCAAGGACTAAACGAGAGGTGGCACTCACACACTTACGGCATGCACTTCATGTCTACTTCCCACCTTTCGCCGCCTCTAGCTCATGGCTATATACTAGTGCACTATATTCATAGCACTGCGGCCCCAGCCACGCAAAGCATTGCAAAAACCAGGAAGGTTACGCCCGGTGAGTTTAACGTGACAGCCCTTTCTGGTCAGATAGTGCTTAAAGTGCGTCCTTCTGATACTATATTTTTTAGTAAGCATCAAATTGAAGGCAAATTTTATTGGAGTTGAAGTCATCAATATTCATCTTTGTAAGATATTTAACCAGAAAGAACTATCTTTATTTATGATTGACATGCGCGGATTTCCTCCTAAATTGAAAAGGGTGTGCGCTTGCGCTCCTCTAGTGTAGACGGGAAGGTGGCTACCTACTGCTACTACTACGACGACATACATCGTGGACGCACGACCCAAGGTATAGGGAGCTTCGCCCCCAAAATGGGGAGCTTCTATATTTCACGGTGAAAATACGGGTGCTGTCGTGGAACTACATTCACTGGTGGTAGGATGCCCGCGACTTGGCTCTGTTGCCTGCACTCCAATGCCAAGAAAAGTTGTCGCAGAGTATAGCAAGGTTTAGCGAGGGTTGGGCCACAGTGCCATGAACTAGTGGCAGTTAAAAGTAGGAACTAGGCACGAACTGCAGGCCGTAAGAGAGTGCGCGCGTGCCGCTCCTCTCGTCCTGCCCGGCCATCTCTCGTTTAGTCTTTGGAATGTCCACTGGATGGCAGTACTTTTATATGATCTATATATGATGAAAAGATGCGAGATAGCGGTACTTGAAGTGTTTACTAGATGGTCAGACGGATGAACAGACCCATCAGCGAACGGATGAATGGACGGACGGAATGACAGACAGATGGACGGACAGACGCATGAACGAACGCAGGAACGGACGCACGAACGAACGCTCGGCCAGACGGATGGACGCACAGATGGACGGCCGCAGGTATGGATGCACGAGCGGATGAACGGTCACACAGAAGGGCGTTCGAAAGGGCGGAAGCAAAAAGAAACGAATGGATGGAAGCGCGGACGGACTGACGTATGCTTCGCCCCACTCATCTTCATACATTCCCTGGATATCCTGGTAGTTTTTTTTCCAGTTTTTTCTCTGTCTAATGTTGCCCACTTCTTCCATCTGACCTGTAGGGTAGTCAACCGCATCAAGCTTAGTTAAACTCCCTGCCTTTATGCTGTGTTTATTTATTTCTTTCTGCTCACTCAATCGTTCTGTTAGCTGTTGAACAAATGTGGTTTGTTTCAATGTCTCGCATCAGCGTACATACCAGGCCAACTTGACGCCTCCTGAACGTGCGCTTTCGAGAGCACTGTCATGCGCCATTCACCACAAATGTAAACCACCTCGCTCACATCATTGTTCTTAGTTCGACAATGTGAATGCATATTATTTGGGTGGAGGGAACTGTATACCATACCGGAAGTCGAATTCTCCCACCCTCGGTTTATCAACGGTTACTGTCAGGAAATGTCATTCACATTTAGAAAGACTGCGTATCTCAGTTTACGCGTGTGGAAAGTTTGCGCCATCTGTAAGTCAGAATAAACTGCCCAGCACTTTCACTGTTCGTCTTTATTGATTTTATGTCCAACGGCTTTTGCTTACGCCCAAGCTTAATCAGATCAACTCGCAAGCAAGCTGCATCTTGGTCCTCTAACGAAACTGCCACAAAGGTCTATTCATGAATTACCGAAACGCCTAAGTTGAACGTTGTTTATTTTCCTTCTTTGAATAAACTGTATGACTACTCAACGTTTAGTTTTCTCTCTTTTTTCATTTTTCTAGTACCTAACATACCACTATACGGCATCAAACTCAATGACCGGCCTCATCTTCTTCAGTTCGTCTTGTTGCTGAATAAAGTAAGTTGCCAATCAACTGTGAGATTGTTAACAAAAATCATTGTGAATCTTGTTCTACACGCGAAATAAGCGTACGAAAGAAAGTGCGCAAGCGCGCAAAATATTTTAGTTATAAACTATTGCAATGACAGAAACAACTGGTTCTATATTATAAACAGAAACTCGTGACCTATGATGAAACTCCAGAACAACTATGCAGCAGAATGCTTTAATGACCGTTGCGCCACTGAGTATGCTGAAATATCTGGAGCACACTATGCTTCTAGTTTCAGTTTGTTTATTTCATTCAATGATAGCATAACAGAGTGACATTTTTCATTCTCTAACAGAATGAACGGTATTAGCGTTCTAGCGTTTCGCACTAAACTTTCGACACCTTTACGTTCAACTCTTTACTTAAAACTTCTCTTTACTTAAAACTTACCTTAAAACTTCTCTGTTCGGACAGACTACAGCGAATATATATATCTTTTTTTTCAACTTCTCACAAGTTCTTCTGATTGTACTTGTCACGCTATCTGTTCTGAATTTGGCAACGCATCTGAGGATGCGTGAAGAAAACCTCCTAAACCGGCACTAGCTATAGCTAGAAAATGTCATAAAAAGAACTCTCCTAAACTACCCGCATAATCACACTATATAGTAGCCCAACCACCTCGTGCATTCTCATGCATGAAGCTGGTATTTATCAAAACATGAACTGTCGACATGTGGTATAGTGCGTAGGCGTTTCACATTTCTGATTTTCCGAAAAGGCAGAGTTAGACAGCCGCCATCACCAAACAACCGCCTACACGACAAACCTCTTTCATGCCGAAGAGACGACATGTATACTACAAAGCTCGCATTTAGCGGTGCGGGACTGTGGCATGAAAAATTTCTATTTTGAAAGCGTAATGTCACTTTTTTATTTTTGACGAAACCAATGATTTGCGTAGGCACGCACCAAACCATACCATACATTACCACCGAATATAAACAGAACTTGTCTGTAGTGCGCACGCGCTGCAGCTGATAGCAGATGCTCCTTCGGCAAACTATGCTGCCTTCATTCGTGAATAGCTGTCATTTGAAAAAAAACGAGAGCTAAAATAACTAAAAGACGTAAAGTATAGAGCCGATTCGCAGGCAGAGCTGTGCTCACAAGTTTTAAACTAGGACTGTTTTAACTGCAGAAATGCTAATAAGCGGTAGAGAGAGAAATGTAAAAAAAAATACGAAAAGTTTAACCAGGAGAAACTCTAATTGGCCGCCCTCCACTTGCGAAGGGTAAAGTGGGTGCTCAAAGATCAAGAATAAGGAGAAAACGACGCCAATATCTCGCGGCCAACCAACATGTGGTAGATGAAGCTACGGTGCACAATTTTTCTCCGATGACGAACCAGCGAAGGCTGAAGTGGCTTTCGGAAATAGCTAACTTCACGTACAAATGCTGTAACTTGACAGGGGCAAGGGGAGTCATATATACTTTGTTAGTAGTTCGTGCACGTTACGCCAGTTTAATTGTTTGTGAGGGTACGAGCTGCTTCTTTTCGCTGTGATGTACATTTTGCATTCTTGCACAACATCCGTGTTGAAAAGCACCCAAGTTCAACCTTGAGGTTGTTGGCAGTACTATATATTATTTTTATGTCGTCCACCTGTCACTTCAACCACAGGTGTACACAATCCATCGCTTCGATCTGATTCTCGCTTGCAATTTTCCTGCAGTTCAACGCTACAATGAATGAAGAGACCATGAAACATTAGATATTTCTCTGTCATTTCACAACACAAACAGAAAGCCTACCTGAGGCAGAGTGATACCAAGCGCGCTCCTAAATACCTTTCGTGACGTCGAACGTTGATGGCGACCACTGCGATTGCCGGAGTTGTGGTTTTTTTTTTCGTTACTTGAGAGTTTCAAAGCACGAATAACGTACAAATAGTTCCATGGGAAATGATTTGTGACGTCTGTCGCTTTAAACAGGCAGCGCACTTTTATAGTAAATTATGTCTACAACTCCAGAAATAGTTGCACGGGCTAAATATGCAGGCAGTTCGACTACTGATTAAATCTCGTCTTTATTTCAATCCATCAATACTTATGTCACTCTATTTTTCTTTTCTTCATTCGCACATTTCTTACTGTATTACTTCATGGGGTAACACATACACCTCTCATCTTACTTCAGTTCAGACAATTCAAAACCAAGCGATGAGAATTCTCACGTCAAGCCCATATCTCTCTAACGCTAAGTCACTACTTCACGAAAACAATATATTAACTGTATCTGAGCTAGTTAAATATAACCTTGGTATTTATATATATAGAACTATTAATAACCAACTTCCACACTTTACTACCATTTTCTCAAATACCAATGTCACAAGGTTTGCCCTTAACAATAACTTTCTACTGCCGAAAGTTCGCACCAATTATGGCAAACAAACCATTCATTTTTCTGGAATTTCTTATTGGAATAATTTACCTTCCGACATTAAAGTATGCCGTTCCCTGAAGGTAATTAAATCGAAGTTAAAAAATCATATCATATCAACTAACTAGCCTGTTTTGCTGTTTCCTAATTGATTCCTGTTTATTGTGAATTGCGTTCTGTAATCACTTGTCATTGAAGTTAGCGAAGGGTATTCTTGCTTTTAAATTGTTTCTGTGAGATTAAAAGGGTATATTCTTACTTTATTTGTTTCCATTGCATTTTACTGTAGCTCTGTCTCCCTGCATTGTACATCACAATCATTCTCAATTCTACATTGTACAAGAGGTCCCCTTGCAGTCTCTAACTATGGGACCTCTTTCTGTATATCATGCACATGTATTCTTCTTCATTTAGCACAATAAAACCTTCTGTTCTGTTCTATTCTTTTCTGTTCTGTAACATCAGCCTGTTTGTACTCAGTCCTGCGATTGCATACTTCACTTAGATCATATATAAAGGCTTCTATTAAATTCAATATTTCACCTCTTCGGTATATTGGCTCATCTGTGTACGTGTCATTAGACACTGCTGCCGATATACGTAGCAGAAAATGTTGCTTCATAACGGAGTGCCCTATCGAGCTATTATCTGGTAGTTACGCGATCATTATAATGCTGTACTGTTGCTGCGCATTGAAAACTTCGTTTCCAAAGACTTTTGCGCTATTAACAACTGGATCATTTTCCTAATTTGAAAGCACTTGTGAATTTGGGAAACACCGGTAACAAAAAAGGCAATAACAGTTGCTAGTGTATTAGGACGAACAGTACGAAACTACATCGGAGCAATAGAGCCTTGAATAAAACACCTAAATAGGCTTTAAGCCCTAATTACACATGCCAATAAAAGGAACTTGGCGTTTTGATAGAATAGCCCAGCTTGCAGACTTCACCAACGGGCAATAGGTCTTTCAGAATACCAACCGGGGACACGAAAGGAGTGCTTAGTTTGCAGGCTGGCTAACTTAAGTAGTTAATCTGGTGGTCTTTGCGCACAATCAACATATTCAAACTCGCTCCCACTACAACGCAACGATCCAGTCCGCTCAACGTGACCCAATGCGAACAATATGGTCCCTTGAATTAAGCTCATTACAGCAGCCATAAGGAAAGATTCAACTTTTGTTATTCTTTGACATGAGAGCCATCTAGTGGCACGGCACTTGTGGTATTTTGTTATACAGTGTATAATTCGTACAGTTCAGTCCGATAGATGCAACGTGGCCACAAGCAGGAGCTTGGCCGGCCGCCTGTGTTTCGGGCGCGAAGCAGCGTAGGATCTCGGCTTGTCGGCGTGTGATGTCATCATGTTTGTTTCGTGCAGTGACGGCCCTCACAGAAACTGATATTAGGCACACACAAAAAAAAAATCGGGCAAGTCTCGGTGCTCTTCACTCGTCCACTAGAAGTTAAAACGGCAGCAGTTAGCCCACCAGTGAGAGAGAGAGAGAGAGATAAATAGAGAGGAAAGGCGGGGAGGTCAACCAAGCTTGGCTCGATTAGCCCACCAAGTAGCCAATTAAATAATGGAGCTAAAACACGCTTCCCTACATGCAATAGAAAACTGGTTCCGGGAAGATAGGAAAGAATAAGAAGCCTTTTCTAGCATCAGGTGCATCCCGACGCAGTTTTTCGACGACGTTAGTGAAGCGAAAACACCCTTTCTATACATGCCGCGATGGGTACTCGGCACTTCCAGTGCCTGGTGAAAATGTTTATTTTTTTGAAAGCATACGTAGCTCTTCCGCATTTCTTTCATAATTTTGTCAATTCATTTATTCATTCATTCATTCATTCATTCATTCGGTCATTCATTCGTTCATTCTTCCTTCGCATTTAAACTCTTTAGGAGCAATGGCACGTTACAAATATTCACAAGTTTCGTAGACTGTCACGCCGCTCCACGGCCACCAGCGTAATTTTTTCAAAAATATTGGAGTAGCGGTAGGGCATCGGCGTTCATAGCAGGTGCATATACGTCTTGCCTGGCGTTGGGCTTTACCTAGAGCGTTTCTGTTGTAGCTACTGGATGCACAAAGGTCACTGCAGTCATTGTACAGACTTCGTTTGCGAAAAGGGCGTGTTTTTAGGGGCGAAG
The DNA here is from genome assembly GCF_043290135.1 of Rhipicephalus microplus. Classification (NCBI taxonomy): domain Eukaryota; kingdom Metazoa; phylum Arthropoda; class Arachnida; order Ixodida; family Ixodidae; genus Rhipicephalus; species Rhipicephalus microplus. The sequence continues at coordinate 135,510,907 of NC_134700.1, forward strand.
CTCCTTATAGCGGCACCCGTTTGTCCTTCGTCGCCGTTGCAGTGTGTAACAAGTATAACATTTTGACCTCTAAGGTGATGCTGGTGAGAGATTTCTTCTTTGCGTTATTGAACAATAGAAGTTGCACATGCCAATGGCTACTAAGGGGGAATGAGAGACAGGAGCATTCAGAATTCAATTAACGCACACGCTGCGATCCCCGTTAGCAGCCATTGGCATATGCATTGAGCACTATCTGACAAGAAAGGGTTGCTACGTAATACTCGCTGTGTGTAACACCTTAGTTTTTAAAAGGTTTAGCGAGCGTTGAGCCGCAGTGCCATGAATACAATGAACTAGTATATACCATGAACTCGAGGTGGTTAAAGGTGAAAAGTAGACACGAAGTGCAAGCCGTAAGAAAATAAAAGCCGAATTCCCCTGTCTCTCATTTCCCTTTAGCAGCCATTGGCTTGCACATTGAACACTATCCGACAGGAAAAGGTTGCTACGTTATACTCGCTGGGCACTTGGTTTTGAAAAGGTTTAGCGAGCGTTGGGCCGCAGTGCCATGAATACAGTGAACTAGTATATACCATTAACTCGAGGTAGTTAAAGGTGGGAAGTAGACCCGAAGCGCAAGCCGTAAGAAAGTGTGTGTGTGCCGCCTCTCGTTTAGTCCTTGGAGTGTCCGCTGGATGGCGGTGCTAAATGGGGAATATATATGCCTTATATATGATCTATCTATATATATATGATATATAAGTGCCTGATATATGATCAGGCACTACCAGCATTATTGTACGCAGATGATATAGTGCTAATGGCCAACAACAAGGAAGATTTGCAGAGATTGATGGGCATCTGCGATAATGAGGGAGATAGGTTAGATTTTAGATTCAGTAGGGAAAAATCAGCAGTCATGATTTTCAATGACAACGAAGGTAGTGAGCTTAGAATACAGGAGGTCACGCTAGAGATAACAGATAAATACAAATATCTGGGCGTATGGATAAGCAATGGGACCGAGTATCTGAGGGAACACGAAATATACGTGACGACCAAAGGTAACAGGAATGCAGCAGTCATGAAAAATAGGGCACTGTGGAATTAGAATAGGTATGATGTTGTGAGAGGAATATGGAAAGGGGTCATGGTTCCTGGGCTGACGTTCAGCAATGCGGTCTTGTGCATGAGATCAGAAGTTCAAGCAAGATTAGAAATTAAGCAACGTGGAATAGGTAGGCTTGCTTTAGGAGCTCACGGGAATACACCAAATGAGGGAGTACAAGGTGATATGGGATGGACATCATTTGAGGGCAGGGAAGCTAGCAGCAAGATAAAACTTGAGAAGCGATTGAGAGAAATGGGGGAAGAGCGTTGGGCTAGGAAGGTTTTCAGCTATTTGTACATGAAGAATGTCGATACAAAATGGAGGAAGCGAACCAGGAAGTTGACTGGTAAATACTTAGAAAACAGCAGGTGGCCAAACCAAAAAGAACTATCGGTTAAGAAAAAAAAAGTGAAGGAAACGGAGACTGACATGTGGAGAATGGGCATGATTAAGAAGTCCGCACTAGAGATCTATCGAACTTTTAGGCAGGAAATTGCCAAGGAAAGGATCTATGATAATACTCGGGGTAGTTCTCTACTGTTTGAGGCCAGGACGGGAGTACTGCGAACCAAGACATATCGGGCCAAATACGAAGGGGTCGACACAGTATGCAGTGCGTGTGGAGAGGAAGAAGAAACTGCCGAACACTTGATAATGTTCTGTAAAGGGCTTCACCCTATAGTTCAGGATGATGGCGCAGAGTTTTTCAAAGCACTGGGATTTAGGGACAGCGAGGGCAAAATAGACTTTAAGCGGGTAGACTTAACTAGAAGGAGGTTATCTGATTGGTGGCTAAAGTCAAGGCACGAGTGAAAATTAAACCCTTCACTGCGAAGTACGAATCCTCAACTTCACTATTTAAAGGGAAAAAAAAAGATAAATGTAATGGTTAGTTCACTAAGTATTACGGCTAGGTGGCGTTAGCCACCGCCCGATCTAAAGGGTACAGCCACATCCATCCATCCATCCATCCATCCATATGATGAAAAGATGCGAGATGGTGGTACTCCTTATGGCGTGGCTTGGGCGTCCCTCGTAGTACGTAACCACCAGTGGCACATACCTGAAATAGGTATAACACTTGACCTCCAAGGTAGTGCCGGTGAGAGATTTCTTCTGTGCGTTGTTTAACAATAAAAAATAGTGCTCAATGTACATGCCAACGGCTGCTAATGGGGAATGAGAGACAGGAACATTTGGCTTTTAGTCAACGCGCACGCTGCGATCCCCATTAGCAGCCATTGGCATGTACATTGAGCACTATCAGACGAGAAAGGGTTGCTACATTATACTCGCTGGGTGTAACCTCCTTAGTTTTAGAAAGGTTTAGCGAGCGTTGAGCCGAAGGGCCATGAATACAATGAACTAGTAAATACCATGAATGAATTCGAGGTGGTTAAAAGGGGGAAGCAGATATGAAGCGCAAGCCATAAGAAATTAAAAGCTGGATCCCCCTGTCTCTCATTTCACATTAGCAGCCACTGGCATGTACATTGAGCACTATCTGACAGGAAAAGGTTGCTACGTTATACTCGCTGGGCGTAACCTCCTAGGTTTTGGAAAGGTTTAGCGAGCATTTGGTCGCAGTGCCATGAATTCAGTGAACTAGTATATACCATGACCTCAAGGTGGTTGAAGGTGGGAAGTAGACCCGAAGCGCAAGCTGTAAGAAAGTGTGCGTGTGCTACCTCTCGTTTAGTCCTTGGAATGTCCACTCAATGGCGGTGCTTCTATACGGGGAGTATATGATAACAAGATGCGAGATGGTGGGACTTGGAGTGTTGAATAGATGGACGAACGGACACACAGACAGACGCATGGATGGACGCGTGAACGGACGCAGGGGCGGATGCATGGACGAACGCAGGGACGGACGCACGAACAGACGCACGTACGGACGGGTGGATGGACGCATGGACGGTCACCCAGACGGACGCACGAACGGACGGGAGCAAGAACGAATGGACAGACGAATGCTTCGCCCCACACTTCATCATTCACTCCGTGGATATGCTGCCTTTTTTTTAGACTCAGGGAAGTAAGAACTGATACGTTTATTCGCAATCATCTGAACCTTTGAGTACGCTCCGTGCCACATTTTGCGTGAGAAACGCGGGGCACGTTTTGATCTGCATACCATTCGGCACTGACCTTGCGATTTGTTGCTATCTCGTTCATTGCTTCGCCTTTGCAGCAAAGCCGTGACGTTTTTCGAATATGTGTCAAAAATATCGGTTACAGACCTTCATGCCCCAACAAGTGATGTGTTTAGAATTCAGAACCTCTTCGAGGCATCGTATCCGAGTTTTTGAAGCATCTAAGTGGCGCATAATATTCGACTGCGAAAAGTGTAAAGCCATTGCTTAGCAAAAAAATGGCAGATCCCACGTACCTGGGGATCCACGTTATGCGAAGCACGCGGAGGTGAGGTAACCATGTTTAAATTTTTTTATTGAACGACACGTAATGAAATGACGTTAAATATATGTATACAAAGGTTGCTTGCCCAGGCATATGTTGAATATTTGCAGATGTTTATATAACCAGTTGTTTGCACTTGCGCAACGATGTCAACTGGAAGGGGCGTTTTAGCAACACCACAAGCTGATATGAAGCGCTGATGCTCGTGATGATGCTGGCCCTGGACACTGCTGCATAATCAACTTCAGCACAGAGCAGCTAACCACAATGGACGTTAACCGGACGTGACGGCTATATGAATGGTGTACATATGTAATGTTTTTGAAATTGGGTAGGTAGAACTGCAACTATAATTGACGTTTCACGAAGATTAGCGTCTATATTTGAAAATTAGTTCCGAGACCTGGCGTATTAGTGTGGTAAATGCTAGACTGCCACACAGAATTTTTGGGTTCGATGTTTGCTGGAACCCTGAACTTTACTATTTGCACTCGTAGGGGGGTCAACGCTGCGTGTGTCACATTTTTCTTAACAATAATATTTACTGTGTGCCTTCATTAGGTCAACGATACCGCTGTCGGGTTTTGCTTAACGCTGATGCATTAACATTACCCTTGTGTTTTCACGTCATTCCTGGGTAGATACTAAGTGTCTATCGCCTGTGGCACATACCCGCATACCAAAGGCACATACCCGCCCGTGGGTATGTGCTAGTGTATGGCGGGAAGGGTTTGCAGACCTACGCGACGGGGTTGCGACATTATTCATGTCTTGACCAGCGCGTGAAATTCCTAAAGCCATCTTAACCTCGCATGCTAATTTTGGTTCACGCCAAGTTAAGGGGATGAACAGAGCACCAAACGTAAGCGGCTAGATAGATAAATACGATTAAAGTCGCTGAAGTTTGCTAAAAAACGGTTCACATTTTCAAAAGAAGCGGGGCAGGCCGCATATGTGCTCAGCGACTCCGACCTTAACCGATACTCTCTGTGGGCCGCCTATAGGCGATGAAACTTGCGAATAAAGTTGCCATGCACATAAATTCCGTGGAAGCCATTGGTTCGCATACCAAAGTATAAAGTTTTTGAAAAATGTGTGATGAATGCCCTAGAAATATTCATTCTTCCTGAAATTATGTAAGCGTGATTATTCGTTAGTGCGTATGTATACGCTCTTGACTAGGACACAACTTAGTTGTTAGGAAATTAGTTACTTCGCTCATGAACTTTACACCGAGATAGTGGAGCGTCTGTTAACCACGGCAAAGCTCAAGCGCTTCGTCTGAGAAGCTTAAAATCGTTTAAACAACGGCTAATAGTCAAGGCTGCTGTTGTTTCACCACAGTACGAATTCTCGCTTATTTTATGCTGAACAAGGAAGCTGAACTGAAACCGTGACCATTGTGCCTTTAGCTGACAAGCATGACTGACGGCACTTCGACACCAGGCGAGCAGGCCTTAATCAATATTCTTTATCAGGTCGCTTATGTTTCTCGCTTAGGGCTTATGCGACAGTGAAGTGTAAAGTTCACGGAAGCTGCGGGTATTAGCACACTTCGCCAAAATTGTACACTCCAGCAGTTCAATTTTCCTCGGTGGCACTGGATGAAACTTTCTCCAGCGTAAAAAATAAAAGCGTGTGCGATTGGTGCTTCGTATTAGAGCTCAGATATGCGGGCTTTCAGTACTTCATTGCAGTCAGATGTTTGGCTGTGTTTTGCAAGATTATGCCGTCTAGCTCACATAACTGGTCTTCTAATTAAAGTGTTGATTTATGCTCAAGCCTGTTGCGCCATTGTAATAGCAATCTAGAAAGAATAGAGAATTATGTTTGCGTTTCTATTCTTCCCAGAAATTTCCAACGCATTCATTTATTTTTTGAAGGCAGTTATCAAATTCCTAAACGAAACTGCATGCGCTCTGTGTTTGGTAAGAGTCATTCAAGTCACTTGCACCTAATATTAGGGATCTGATTCAACCGTGTTGTGGGCTCGACGGCAGCGGCGAACCGATGGTTTGGTGCTGATGCAATCGAGGCATTACTCAGCCAACAGAGTGCTCTGAACCACCTATGCAATTTCGTCACGATGAAATCTACATAGGAAGCGATGACAACAAAAGAAAGGGAAGAGTGTCGCAAAACGGTGAGATAGTTGTAAATATAGAACAACTCAGGAAAGAACTCAACGCAACCAGACTAGCTCCAAGCTCGCTTTGTGTAAGGAGAGCAAACAAAATGGCAGCATATCCACGGAGTGAATGATGGAGAGTGGGGCGAAGCATTCGTCCGTCCATGCGTCCGTCTGTGTGACCGTCCATGCGTCTGGTCGTGCGCCCGTCCCTGCGTTTGTTCATGCATTCACTCCTGCGTCCGTTCATGCGTCCATCCATGCATCTGTCTGTGTGTCCGTTCGTCCATCTATTCAACACTTCAAGTCCCACCATCTCGCATCTTTTTATCATATATTCTCCATATAGAAGCACCCCCATTCAGTGGACATTCCAAGGACTAAACGAGAAGTGGCACGCGCACACTTTCTTACGGCTTGCGCTTCGGGTCTACTTCCCACCTTCAACCACCTTGAGTTCATGGTATATACTAGTTCATTGTATTCATGGCCCTGCGGCTCAACGCTCGCTAAACCTTTCTAAAACTAAGGAGGTTACACCCAGCGAGTATATTGTAGCAACCCTTTCTTGTCCGATAGTGCACAATATGCATGCCAATGGCTGCTAATGGGTATCGCAGCGTGTGCGTTCAATAAAACCCGAATGCTCCTGTCTCTCATTCCCCATTAGCAGCCATTGGCATGTACATTGAGCACAATTTTTTATTGTAAACAACGCACAGAAGAAATCACTCACCGGCACCATTGGAGGTCAAATGTTATACCTATATCGGGTATGTGCCACTTGTGGTTACGTACTACGAGAGGCGTCCAAGCCACGCCACAAGGAGCCGACGAAGAGGAAGTGATCCTGTTGACGTCCCTGCGTGTTCCACGTCAGGGACGTCCTCCTGATCTAGTCATGGCGCCATCGACGTCGTGGACGCCTTCGAAGGCCCAGGCCTTCGACGTTGTCGTCCCTGCGGGGACTAGTCTTGAGACCGTCGTCAACGCGACGGCCTCAATAGTTCGCCGCTCAGAGGTACACTGCGTTCAGCACATGGGAGGCATGAACGTCCAAGTAACTGTCAAGAGCATGGCTTCTATGACTCTCATCGTCGACGCTGGCTACCTGACCATCGGTGGCGAGCGTATCCCTGTCGTTCCCGTCGGCCCGATGGTAACTAACGTCGTCTGCCTGTTTTTACTTGCCTTCGTCTCTAACGAGGTACTCGTCCAGGCTTTGTCCCCATACGGCAAGGTATTGACTGTGACCGCTGGCATCATGAGCGCAAGACGCGGAGTTCTCACAGGCACACGCTATGTCCGGATGGAAATGAGTCCCACTAATCGCGTCTGTAACTATCTTCGCGTTTCTGGTCATCGAGTCACCTTCGACTACCGCGGTCTGCAACGTGTTTGTCGTCAATGTGGCTCTAGTGGTCATTATCAAGCACAGTGCACAGCACCATTCTGTGGTCGCTGTGGTGTGCACGGACACGAAAGCGAAGGTTGCGACCGCCCCTGCCGATGTTGTGGAGATAACCACCCTACCACCGTCGGCCATGTGCGTATTCTATTGCTACTGCGGAGACCTTTCCTGCCCTACCGTCCGTGTCACCAACGGCAACAGATGAGCGAGAACCAGGAGCTGTACTAGAAGAACGCCAGAATACGATTCTGAGAGCTCCATTAAACAATGAAGAAGTGTGCAGCTTGGCCGACCCGAGCGTGCCACGTCTGCCAATCTCAGCGATAGAAACAGCCACAGCGATTGACCTCGCGTCTGTCCCAGGCAAACATGTCATGCCATGTTCGACGCCAAAGCAAGCGGAGAAAAAAACGCCGGTAGACACCAAGGCACCAGACTCATCGTTAAACCTAGCAGCTGAGCGCCCAGAATACGCCGACGTTGCGAGATCTACGGGCGCTGGTGTCTCGCCAGGAGCAGAATTGAAACCGAATGAGCAAAGCCCATTGGATCATTCCGAAAACCAGGCTCGTGATTTCCTTGAAAAAGTAGCAAGACGCCATGGGAGTTCTTTACTGACGCGTCTCGATAAGCAATCTGTGCTCAAGGTCGTTGGAAGCGGCGACAACGTTAACGCTGCAGCCCTACCACCATCTGATTTGTCCGACAGCAGCTTCAGCCTCGAAGTCGACAGTAGCATCGGACTCCCTTCTAGCCCCGACGGATGTGACGTAGAAATGCAAGCCCCGCGAGAGGTCAAGTGTGCTCACAAGTCTGGCACCAGCTCGGACGGCACCCAAGATAGCCGCTCCGAGTTCCACCAAACGTAGAAACCTCGACCCTCTTCTAGAGAGTCGAATTGTGCTGTGTAGTGTACGTACTCCAGTTCCCCAGGACAGATCCCCGGGGTATACCGAATCGAAAAACACGACCAGGTCAGTCACCCACCTTTTTTCAGTATGGCTGACACCCTGAAAATTCTTTCTTTAAATGTTCAAGAGTTCCGTAACCCAGTAAAGCAAGCCGAGGTTATCAGCATAGCCCGCGCAGAACATTGTGATATTCTGTGTTTACAAGAAACAAATTTTTTCACCATTGGCCACGTTCGTGCATTCAAACGCGCATTTAATTTAGACTGTTATTTTTCCTTCGCGACATCTCGTTCCACTGAAGTTGGAATTAATATTTTTAACCGCGCTTTTCTGCGCAATCATCATGTTTTCTATGACGGGATTGGACGGGTATTGGCTTTTGACTGCGTCCTATCATGCTTCAAGCTGCGTGTTTTGTGTATTTATGGGCCAGCATAAGCAGCGATGTCTAACAATTTTTTCCGTGACCTGGACGTGTATTTTCTAAACGGTCGTCATGTCATACTCACTGGAGACTCTAATTGTGTATTAGACACGCGAGCTGACGTGCAAGGTCCAGGATGGGGTCGCTCTGATTGGAACGCGCGAGAGCTGCGTCACCTAGTGCAACATTTCTCTTCGACAGATACGTACAGACTAGTGCATGGACCACAGTATGCCTGGACTTGGCGGCGTAGCGCGTCGTCTAGTTGTTTGGATCGTTTCTATGTGCCGAGCGCGCTAGCTTCTTACGTATCGCACTCTGATGTAGTAACATTACCATCATCGCCTGTTTATACATCAGGCAACCGACCAGTGACGCTCGAAGCTCACTTTCCCTTTTCTTCATCAGTGAAATCTTGGCGTCTTGACATCCGCATTCTGCACGACGCGCGTACACGCTCCAGTTTATGTAAAATCCTGCGCGCCTCTCTTTTGGGATGCGGTCCGGAGGTGTGGGACGCGCTCAAGACGCAGTGGCGTTTACACTGCTCAGTAGCAGGGTGGGCCCTTAGACGCCGTACGTCCGAAGAACTAGTGGACACTGCCACAAAGCTGCGTATTGCTCTTCGGGTTGATCGACTAACTCCCTTGATGCGCGCATGGCAGCGAGAGTTAAGGGGTCGTTTTCAACGCCTCATTGCAGCTTCATCATTCACAGCGGCTGCTTGGCGTTGGAGACGTAATCCTTGCGCTCATCCTGAGGTTCTACGCTTTGCGAAAAGCTCGCTTCTCAACCCGTCGAGTCGACTAGGAACTCTGGCTGCCAGATTCTTACACACAGCCTTACCACCGACACGTGATCAATTAGTTTTCCTAGCTCACTTTGCCAACATGGCTCGTACGACAATGTCATCACATTGCGGTACCACCGAGACAGCCACAATGTTAAGTAGGCTCCCTCAAATTTCATCTGAAGTAGCTGAACAACTGTGCACAAGTCCGTCAGCTGACGAAGTGAAAGAGGCACTGTCTTCCATGAAGCGTGGCTCGGCCCCCGGGCCGGATGGGTTGCCTGTTGAGTTTTATTCAATGTTTTGGGACGACATTGGTGCTCTTTTCACCTCTGTTATTTGCCGCTGTTTCGAAAACTTTGAATTTCCTGATAGCTTTCGCGATGGTCGAATTGTTTTAATACCTAAACATGACCCATCGTCAGTTCGCACAGAGGAGTGGCGACCAATAACGCTCCTCAGCGTTGATTATAAAAATTTCGCGGCAGTTATCACTCGGCGTTTGAGAAGCCTGATGCCCTCCTTAACAGGTCATCATCAGGCGTGCTCTATTCCTGGAAGAGAAATCCACAGTCTCTCCTTTGTTACGCGCGATATGGTTGCGTACACGTTAACTAGATCAGCTCGGGGACTCTCGGTTTCACTTGACCAGGAAAAGGCATGCGATTGCCTCGAACATAGCTTTGTGTTTAGCGTAATGGCAGCATTTGGCTTCTCACAAAACTTCGTCGCGCTACTCAGAAACGCATACCGAAATATACGCAGCACGTTATTTCTTGATGGTTTAGAGAGTGCGCCATTTCCGGTTACTCGTGGTGTTCGCCAGGGGTGTCCTTTATCCCCTGCACTTTTTGTATTCAGCCTCGAACCATTCCTTCAATCGCTAATCGCTGATCCCTACGTTAGAGGCCTTACTCTTCCAGGGAGTGGTACTGTGACAGTGACAGCATTTGCTGATGACATCACGTTGTGTTTGAAGAATGAGGACAGTTTATCCCGTAGCCTTCGACTTTTTACTACGTATGGCACGATTTCAGGTGCTGCGTTAAATTTTTCCAAATGTCGATATTTATTCATTGGTTCACCAGACGCAAGTCTAATTTCCTTTTTCGGTCTTCAAAAAAGTGACCCTATTCGCACTCTGGGGCTTGATTATACTTGCTACGGCATATCAGCCTCCTTGTGGAATTCAGTACTCGAAGATGTAAAACGACACGTCCGGGAAGCACAAGAGTATGATTTACCGACGCTCGAAAGAAGGTATTTAGCACAGACGGTGTTTTGTGGCCATGCATGGTATATATCTCATGTCTTACAGCCCCCATTACAAATCACCAGGTCGTTGCAATCCCTCATTGGCTCTTTTTTCTGGTCGGGTGGAACAGAGCTGGTTTGCCGAGCAGCTCTTGGGCAACCGAGAAACTGCAGTGGATTCGCATTCTCATCCGTCTCTATTCGCTGCCGGCTACTTGACCTACGATTCTTACTTCGGTTGTTGCATGGTGATCAGTGCCCCGCGCGTGATCTTGCCTGCTATTTCTTAGGCACCAAGTTATTTACTACCAGATGCACGGCTTAATTCTTCACCGCAAACACTTCACGTACCTGCATTTTACTCAACGGCAGTAGCATTTTATCGAAACGCGCAGCAGGTTTGTCCCGATGTGGGCATTCTTGAAAGCCGCAGTGTAGATACAATGGCGGCTCTTCTGCTTCCTCTGGTTCCTCCAGCCCGTCTAGCACGATCGAAACATGTCTCGTGGAGCGCGGTAACGGCATCATTTTTGCTTGGTCACCTCCGTGACTTTATGTGGCGTCTTGGATGGAGAGTACTCCCAACACGGGACAGACTGGAGAGGTGGGGCATGGTCCCATCTTCCACTTGTCCTAACTGCCCGTTACAGGAGTCTAACCAGCATGTGCTGCAGCAATGTGTCATTGCAAAGGTGTTTTGGAAGTCAGTTAACACTAGTTTTCGTGGTCTAGGTGTTAATCGCTTCGTAACATCTGGTCGCTGCTCGCGTAGTCGCTTTGCACGCCTTCTAATAGCTGCGGGAGCTTTTTGTTTATGGCGTAATAGGTGCGAAGCTGTTGCGGCAGGTCATCGTCGTCGTGCTCTTTTTCCGATTCTGGAACGCCTCTACTCTGAACTCTTATCGTTTCTGTCGGAGGAATTGTTCTTCCTTGGGTAGGAAGAATATCTGCTGCAATGGTCGTGCCGCTTTCTGTCCGTAGTTGACAGACGCGTTCGATTAGTCTTCCACCTGGCCTGGTTCCTATAGGCAGGTCACCTGTCAATGTCTGATGGGTGCATGTAATCACTATGTGTTTACTATTTTTACGTGTTTGTGTGTGTTCCATATGGGTGTGAGCTCTCCTATATATGCACTTCATTCTAACGCTGTAAGTTATGTAACTTTTATGAATATTGATACCTGTTGTACATATTTTCTAAAATCTTCACCAAGTCTTGTAAATTCTGTACATATATCATCATGTACATTGTCCATATTGTGATTAGTGCATTTATGTAGTGTATGTACAGTTGTTAGTACAATGGACTATGGACATCCTACAGACTTGGACACTTTCGTTTAAATGTGCAGTGTATGTTGTGCTTTGTCTTTTGTTTGTTATTGTGCCTGTTATACAGACGCTTGTCTCTTAGGTTTGTTGCGTCCCATGAAAGAATAAACTTTTTCTAAACAGGACCTTCGCCCCTAAAAAGAAATTTACACCATCTCCCGCTAAAGGGGACCATGTTCGGACGCAAAGTAATGGGCACTAACACTCACACTGACGGCGACATTGGAGCTGGTGCTCATCGCGGGGTTGCGCGAGGCGAGAAACCTGGGAAGAGGGTGCAATACACAAGCTATGGACCGGTGTTTCTTACTGGAGCATCCCAATCGCTACAAATGGGCAATGAGGAACAGCTTACTCAAATGGGACACAGAAAACGACCGTACACACTTAGTTAACGCGCACGCTGCGAATCTTGGTTGTTGAACAACGCACAGGAGAAATCTACGACTGGCTCTACTTTGAAGGTCAGAATGCAGTGCCTATATATACGGGGTGGCCAGTGAACGGTTGTGTAGCGCGAACAGTCATTTTTTTTAAATCAGCAAACTCACTGGTGGACGCTGACAGCGTCGGCGCTGTGAGGTGGGAGAGAGGGAAACGTAGGAGACGAGAGAGAGGAGGAGGACGCGCATGCGCAATGGTGGTGTAAACGCCGCTGGGAGGTATGTCTAGAGAATAGAAATAGGAAGAGCGAACGTAGGCTAGCAGCGCTGCCTGCGTAGGCGCTGTGAGGCAAGAGGGGAATTGTAGGAGAAAGAGAGACGTGAGGAGACGGGCTTGCGCAGTGAGGCTGTGAACGCCGCTTGGAGAGATATCTAGAGGAAAGAAAAGGCGAGCGAGCGTAGGCTAGCAGCGCTGCCTGCGTAGGCGCTGTGAGGCAAGAGGGGAATTGTAGGAGAAAGAGAGACGTGAGGAGACGGGCTTGCGCAGTGAGGCTGTGAACGCCGCTTGGAGAGATATCTAGAGGAGAGAAAAGGCGAGCGAGCGTAGGCTAGCAGCGCTGCCTGCGTAGGCGCTGTGAGGCAAGAGGGGAATTGTAGGAGAAAGAGAGACGTGAGGAGACGGGCTTGCGCAGTGAGGCTGTGAACGCCGCTTGGAGAGATATCTAGAGGAAAGAAAAGGCGAGGGAGCGTAGGCTAGCAGACGCTGCCTCCGATAGCGTTGCGAGGTGAGAAAGGGGAGCGTAGGATAGGAGAGCGGGAGAGCAGAGCGCATGCGCATTGAGGGCGGTCACGCGGTGCAGCGGATTTAGCTAGACCATAAGATGAATCGTGTCTAAAAGCGGATCAACTCCTTGTAACATGTGTGAACCATTGCGCTACAGTGAGACAGCAATGTACGAAAGTTCGTGTGCCATTGGCCTCGAGGACGTACCGTGGCACCACCTACGTGATGACATTTCTCATAGGATGTCGGATTGACTTTGACTGCTAGACTACCGTATTTTCTGCGCTTTTGCTGTGGTTACCATGCGTAATTCGCATTGTATTGAAGCTCAGCCTTTAAAAAAAGCGGTAAAACCTGATACTACGGGCAAGCACAATATGAATCGGGGCCCCCGTTGGCACTCTCGTGTCTAATTGGCATCGTAAAATCACGACTAAAACCCCGTGCAGCCATGGGAGATCATGTAAGTGGTGTCGGATTGCAAGGCTGCCGTATTCCACAACTACGCATTCTATCGGTGACGTCAAAACGATCGCAGCACAGGCCTCTCTAGTGGAGGCCCTCATGGCCAATACTGATGGTTGCAACCTGGCGCGAGATATCTGAAAGGTTTAAAGATGGTTACTGCGTGTGTGGGGGGAGGGGTTTTTATGCTGAGTCAATAGCAGGGAGTCATAAAAATTTGTGATGTATGCTTCTGTACTTCAACAAAGAATACATCCTATGTTAGGGCTGACGGAATGCAGAGGACACATGATATATCCTTTGTGACATGCATGCAGTGCTTGCTGATATCAAATGTGAAATATTAGTATTAAATCGGTGTTTCAGTGTATATTTTCCACGACAGTTATTGCAATACCTCAGAGTAGGTCTTCTAAAATATAAAGAGAGTATTTTCCAGAGAGATATGGGTCGCTTATGGGAGCAATAAAACCCCACAAGAACAGTCAAGAAAAACAGTGAGTTGGTTTAGATCAACAAACTACACTCTGATAACTGTAATGTCATAGGTTTTGCTATTATAGGCCCAATATTAGCGGAGAAAAAGAAGGCTGATCTTTCATTTTACATTTTCGCGACGAATTTTCTGTGCGTGACGTCCAAAGCTTTTAATAGTATTTTTGTATTTGCACAACAATGAATCGATGACATATTATGAAACTTCGTAAGCTATGTCTATGGCACTCGATGGCAATGTGGCTATTCTTTGTCAATAAGAAGCTACGTAGCACCCAGTAGGCGTCTTAGAATGTCTTTTACGTCACAGTGTTTAGTACGAAAACTTATAGGAAGCGTTTCTACCCGCTTTTTCTTTTCGCTTGTTTTTCTCGCTTTCCAAGTACCGTGTTGAGAAAAGAGTAGAGTGATCATGGCATTGCAAAATTTTACTTTACTAATACGTGTAAAATTGTTTTGCTCTTTAGTATCTCCTAAAAGTGACGTTATTGCATGAAAAAGTAGCCCTTTCTTCCGAGTTACTGCTCTTCCGAGCATTAACTGCTCTACTGCTCTTCCGAGTTACTCTCTTAATGGGATAAATGTCATAACAAATAAATGTTACTTTTTGCACCTACACAATAAGAACTAAATATTGTAACTTTTACTAGAGATGTGAAAATTCAAAGTTATTGGTCACCACATATAACCTTCAGAACTTGTTAACACCTCCAGAATGATGTTATAGTTAAATTCACCGAAAGTAGTCGTGTCAATCAGGAGAAACCTCGTTTAACCTTGTAGTTTAGACCCTATTTATAGGCTCACATGTTCACCTTGTCAATCATTCAATGTTGAATAAACAACGCTTGTATGGACCTAGATAATGAATTACTCAATGCGGTGCGTAATGTCATATTTTAGAGGGCCGCAACTTTGAGTAACACAAGCTGAAGTCAACCTTCTGGCCCGTGACAGACAGAAAGAAATGCAGAGTCGTACTTTATTCGCAAGTTTACTAAACTTTAGTAAACCTTTCAAACCACCCACGTCATTCCATCCGCCTCCTTAGGGGTGCAACGTCCACAGCAGGCAATGAATAGATTTGAAAAGCACTGACAAGTCGAGATAAAAGTTACCATAGAAGTACCGTTTATTTTATCGACAAATATGTAGCCTAATTCAAAAGAAGATGTATTATGAGTAGAGTTTTGTCAGCGAACAATAAATCAAACCATTCTTTGTAACGACGACCATAAAGATAAGAACACACCTTTCTCCCTTCCTTCATTATTGAGTGACGAATACGTTGCACATAAATAACAAGTTAGGATACAATCCTTGCAACAAGCATATAGCTAAAGTAGATATAGGTTTCTGGCTTTATACAGAAGAATTAGAGAATATTTTGTAGCCAACAATCCAGCGCGAATATTGAACGTTGTCTCAGTTTTTCCCTGCAGTCGTCGAACGAGCTCGATTGATATCTCATATGGAAACAGTCTAACTTTAATACATTCTGGTAACAATGAACAGTCCAGCTGCATTCCTTATTGCAAAACCCAGTGCCACTGGGTACCAGCGTCCAGCGCCATGCCTGATTATGGACCCATATCGCCCTGGTACTGGAATGCTGGAGTGGCGTGTTACCAGTAGTGGCATTACCTGGAGTGGCATGTTACTATCAATGGTGGGCAGTATGAAAGGCATGCTAGTTACACGTTTGCCAACAGCCATGCAACTTCACCCCTCCATATTCACCGGCACACCATGCGTTAAATTGCGATGCCTCGGTGGGTACCAGCCTGCCGGTGGAGGGAGCAACCGTGAGTGGTAATCATATTCGAGATAATAGCTTTGAAAGTAGAGCTTTTGATCTGCAAATATAATTAAAAATGACTACCTAATGCGTGAAAGCACTAGCTTAAAAGCAGTCCGATGTATCTATTGCATCAGCCTGAAATATTTTTTGCCAGACGAGGTCTAATGGTTGCGATTTTGGTACAATGTAGACATCAACTGCAACGCTGGCAATGACAACTGGTCATACTGGTGCCATACTTATCATAAATTCGTAAGGATTGCGACCCGTTCAAGGAGGTATATAACGCGTTCAGTTGCCACTCAGATGAGATGAATGCTTGTTTGAAACCTAACAGGGTGCTTTTTTTTCTACATCGTGATGACTCTGCCAGGTAATGAATATTTATGGGCTGGAGCAGGTAAATTTGTAAAATCAGATTTTGTTAGGTCAAGTGTTAACTGTGGTTGGGTCTGCAAGGGAAATACGAATAAGTGCAATTAACACAACACATGAATCAATGTTACAGGATAGATAGATAGATAGATAGATAGATAGATAGATAGATAGATAGATAGATAGATAGATAGATAGATAGATAGATAGATAGATAGATAGATAGATAGATAGATAGATAGATAGATAGATAGATAGATAGACAGACAGTATTTCAAGAAACGCAGGTGTTATGACGTAAACCAGATCATGCAACGCTCGTGTGTCAACAACATCCACAACACATTGTGCGCAGTTTTTGTAGAGTGTCATAAGACTGTTGAAACGAGCGCAAAGATGGGAAGGCTGTAAAGTGAATTATCTTCATGGTAACTATATACGTGGTTGTGATAGCTTCACAATGCCTCTTCTGAAAACTAAGCAGCGTGAGCACAAAAATGTTATAGGAGTGTGTAATGACTTCAGCCAACACCTGTGCAAGCTTTGCGAATGGGCACACATATCATCCAGAGCTCCCAAACTTTTTTTTTACCTGTTCAACTACGATGAACAAAGGCAAAGAAACTTCACACTCAAAAAGTACGAAGCGGGCTCGATTTCGAAAGAATTATAACACAGACGCCTGAGCGAAATTTCGGGAATGTCGTCGCCAGCTGTTCCACGTGGAGTGGCAGTCGCAAATTAATATCTTGCCAGCTAGCGTAGAAATCTGTGCCTGCTGTGAAGAGGGCTGTGGCGACATACTTTGCGTGCCGCTTCAAACCAGGCCCATTCATGGAGAGTTTAAAGAGGTCTCAAGCTCATGCAATGCGTTCAGCACGCAAACTTATTTAAAAAAAAGTAAGAAACTGAGACCTGTTATGTTGCTCTTCTGTTACCTTTTTGTTTATTTGAAGCGATATATTTCCATGGCTTCAATTTTGTTTTTGCTTTTTTGATGCCTCCAAAAAACTGCTTCGTCGAGGACCACGGTGTATGTTCAGGCATCTTCTTCAGGATGAAAAACCAATTTCTTTTGGGGAGAACTGGAGGGTAAACCAAGTCCAGCGATGTGTAGACTTGGAGTTGAAAGAGCGGCCGTCTCATATTGTGTGGGTTCTCGCCCCACGGCAACCACGACAGTGTTGGTGTTTGCGTACCATAGGACTGCAGACTTGAAGATATCGAAGAAATCTAACCACAAGTTCTTCTTTTGAAACTCATAGACGCAATATTCTCCTCGCTACTGGAGTGCTTATCGGAAAACAAACGAGGCGCGGGTATATTCACGAGGGTTGTAATTGAATTCTAACGAAAAAAAAAGCTACAGCAGTAAACTTTGCACGACTGCAACCAAAGTCGCGTGGTTTTCAATCAGCACAATCCAAATAAAACCATTTCATTACCAAAGACGGCTATTCACGTTTGTTTACAGCCTAACCATAATTACGTATAGCATTACTCGAAGGCAGTTTAAACGTAAGAAGGAGGAGAAAGAAATCCAGGCGCTTGTGCTCGACTTGCGATATATTAGCGGAGAATAACTTTGGCAAGATGTGTTATCCGGGAGTTATCTGAATTTTTAAGGACGTTCCATATTCTAATTATACGACGGGCGCAGACGCTTCTAACGTATCTGCAGATCCCATTAACATGAAATGATGCATAAGATAAATGTTTTATTGTGTTCACGCTGATGAAGTCTACGCAAAGCCATTGAAAGCTTGTGTAGAAGCTTAAACGTGGCGGCCTGAAGGTACGCCAGTGAAGTCGGCGCGATACTTTTGGGCGTTTTCATAGATTACTTAAGCATTAAAGCACACCTTACACACAGCAAGAATATAAAGGCGACATACTTCTAAAAAGGTTCCGGTCAATGTTATCTGATTACCACAGATTGGATCGAAAAAGCACACGTGCGTTTGTGCCTGTGTGTCTGTGTCAAGCGTGCGTGCGTGCGTGTGTGTGTGTGTGTGTGTGTGTTTGTAGTGTGTGTGTGTGTGTGAGTGTTTGTGTGTGTGTGCGTGTGTGTGTGTGTGCGTGTGTGTGTGTGTGTGTGTGTGTGTGTGTGTGTGTGCGTGCGTGCGTGCGTGCGTGTTGTGCATTTCTGATTCTGTGTTTCAAGGTGTTCTTCATGGCAGCACCACTGAAAAATAGGCCTTGTCATGTGATCAATGCTTTATTGATAATGCGGCTATCTAGACTCTTAAGACCAAGAAAATATAAGAATGCATGCCTATAAAAGTTAGCACGTAGTGAACAAAGAAGCCATATTTCATAGAAGGAACTCATTATAAGCTAGCTTTTGCCGAAGCTTTTGTGAATGGCTTCCATTCAAGGTTTTGAGATATGTCTACTGCGCACCCATTGCTTTGATTTTGGAATATACACTGCGATTTCTTTCTTTCTTCCTTAGCTTTCTTTTTAAGTGGGTGCAAATTAGCATCAGCATAGTTGAGTGTTCGCTAACTGGCGACCACAAATTCGCCATCGAGTTGAGAGTCAGCGGATATGCCGGGAAAGTCATTTCATGGCTTTCTTTTTTTCTCTTCAGCAGCATAGCTGCTTGCGCTATGAATAACTTGTGCTCCACAGTGACACACTGCGGAGGTGGGTTGCACCACAGAAACTAGGCAGGCCCCACTACTGAGTGCAACTGGTGCGAGAGTTAAACGAAAAGTCTGGTTGGCTAAATGAAGATCGAAAGTGAAACGCGTGAGAGTGAAAAGAAAGGGAAAGGAAGAGAACAAATATATAATCCGATAGGGAGGCCTAGAGAGACACAGACGGAGAGGCAAGGAAATGGGAAAAATAATACGAAACGTAAAAGAAATATAAAATAGTGAACGTGATATCAAGAGAAAGAGATAACAACAAAAGGAAAAGCAAGGGAAAGATTCTAAGAAAAAGAAAACAATTTATACAGAGAGAGCATGAGAGAAATAAGGGGAAGCCAGAACAAAAAATAGATAAAGCGGGAATGGGAAAAAATAGGTAGAAAGAGATAGAAGAAGAGGAAAATGAACAATAAATAAATAAACTTAGGTGGAAATGAAAGAAAATAAAAAGAAGCATGGAAGGACTCCGCTCTTCCCTCACGCTTCACAACACTATCGCGAAGCGGCCGTACTAGTCTTTTCTTTGCTTTATGGCATTGCGAATGCGCCAGTTAACTGCGCGAAAGTAAACAACACGGTGTCTGTGATATCTTGACAATAAATGAAGAAATTTATGTCTTAGCAAAGTCAATGCCTGGGGTATTTTCTGAAACATTCTCGTCGGATGGCATCAAAAGTACCCGATTAGTGTTCATAACAACACATCGCAATACTCATCCAGCGATCATCCCAACACGTGTTCGGTAGTAAATTTTCGCAGTGTCGCAATTTCACCAAGGCGCAAAGTTTTTTCATGTCTGCACTGGAGTTTGCTCTAGGGAGGCCTTTCAGTCTGGTTCCAAGCAATATTTTCAAAGAAGCGCCCATTGTGTCTATATTTGTTTCTTTCTGAATGTGCTTGTTCTTTTGGCGCGACGTTGAATATTTAATCAAGACATGCACCAACTAGTCCAACAGCGAGTTCTGCTTTTGTTTATAGTTATCCACCTTTATAGACCTTTTCACTCAAAGCTTTCTGGGCTGTTGTTAGCGCGCGAGACCCCTCAAGAAATGCACTGCCGAGGCTGTGACATTGACTTTAGTTCTGTCGTGCAACAGCCCAGAAAGGAGCAAATCCTCCTCTCTGTAAAAAAGGTCCATACTTGCTTGGATAACCCATTCACGCACATTTCAAGCCCTTCAGACCTTGATGGTGATCACAGTGGCCAGCATCACCAAGTGACTTATTTTAACAATCAGGAAGCTGTTTTAGCTATCCATAATTTCAACCCTCCCCAAAATGTCGCTGCGCTATTGCCACAGCTAAGACAAACGCCATAGTTACGAAAACACCGGGCACAACCTTGCGACCACCACAGTGACATGACGCCAAGCCGTGCATGCAGCCACCGCCGGGCGTGTGCATGTGGCGCATGCATGGTAACAAGCGATCACGCCACCACGCTCACTCAGTAGTTGCCAAAGCCCGAATGAAAATGGCTCGTACTGGCGAGGAAGTGACCTGTCTTAGCGGTGCAATGCTTGCAGCTAAGCGGGATAGATAGCGGTAACGTCAAAGTGACGCTTAATACGGTTCCAGTGTGCTAGCGAATGAGAGTCATTATCACTGGTGCGAACCAGCTTCCCGGCCTCTTCAGTTCTACGTCTCCAGAGCAAGGTACGCTAATTTTAAACATTTAATGAGTCACATTTACAGTGGTTGTGTCGGCTACTCAACAGATATCTGTAAGACTCCTCTGCTATTTAAACTATATCCTTTCCATATTGGTAGTTCCTTTGTCTTCCTTAGCCCTTAGTGAAAATAACTGGTTTTTGTCTATCCCAAGTTTCTTTTTCACCGCTTTGACGTATCCTTTGTTCTTTTGAGCATGTTCAATTCTCTCCCTGTTATACTTCCTTACATTGAATAACTTTCGCTTAATAATCAACTTCGAAAGCTCTGCAAGTTCTCTTTTGTCTGTCGTGGTTATGACCTTTATGTTTTGATGTTTCTTAATGAGATTCTTTGTTTCCTGGTACAGCCTGTAAATTTCCTGGTGTCCTGTTTAACTACCGTACATCCAACTTCCACTGCACACTCCATAATAATACTCGTCAGATAATCATTTATTTCGTCATCGCTAAGGCTAGTTTCCTCGACAAGAAATCTACAGCGGATCAAGTGCCACCGTAGTGCTTCATAAAGAAAGCAACAAAATAATAATAAATAGGTGTAACAAAAGGGGACACGATCTACTCAATGCTACTTACCACGCGCACAGGAGGTTTTCAGAGGCATAGAATGAAAAGAGTTAGGGATACGAAATAATGCAGGGTAGGTTAGGAATTAGCAATTCTACAATTACTATTCATTGCTCAGTTGCTAGTCGGAGGAATTGCAACTCATGATTACTGAATTGAACAAGGAGAGCAGAATGGGGGGTCTTGAAATAATCTGCAAGAAATGAAAGTAATTTACAACTTCTGGAGATAACAGCGCTTTGAGATAGGCAATAGTGCACTTGAAATTGTAGAGGACTACGTCCACTTTCGACAGGTAATAACCATGGAGCCGAACATCCAGATATAAGTAACTAGATGTATGAGAATGAAATGGAACTCATTTGGCGAGCACTCTCAAATCATGACTGGTAGATTGCCGGTATTCATTTAGAAACAGGTACCAGCTGCATCTTGCCGGTAATTACCTACGAAGCAGAAGCCTGGAGACTTACGAAGAAGGCTCAGCTTAACTTGAGGATGATGCAGCGAGCGATGGAACGAAAATTGATACGTGGAATCTTAAGAAACAAAAAGAGAGCAGAGTGCATCTAGGAACAAACCGGTGATAAAAATATTATAGTTAAAATCAAGAAGAAGAAATGAAAATCGGCCGGACATGCAGTGCATAGGCGAAGTCAACGCTTGTCATTAAGGATAATTGACTGGATTTCCAGAGAAGGAAAGCGGGTTAAGGGGTGACAGAAAGTTATGGGGGCAGACCAGACTAGGACGTTTGGGCGTAAGCATTGATCGAGTTGACTGGTGGAATATAGGATGGGCCTTTGACCTGCAGTGGACGTAGTTAGGCTGGTAGTGGTGGTGGTGGTGGTGGTGGTGGTGGTGATGATGATAATGATTATGATGATCATGATGATGATGATGACAAATCACAGTGACCGTCCGTCATTCCGCGCCCGGAAACGGTGAAATTTTGTCCTCCACCCGTCAGAATCTCTCAGCAGTCCCCTTATGGCCCAGCGACGCAGAGCAACAGTTGGGCAGCCAAAGCTGTGGCCTTGGTTTCTTACTCGCTCTCATTAACCATGTTATCGATGAGCATAAAAAACAAAAAAATGAAAACAAAACGACACGTGACATATAGAGTCAGTCCACTGGACAGCAGCTGTCACCAAGCCCTCTGTCAAATATACAAAATTTCGTATCAATTTTACGCTTTATATCGATGGAAGGCTTCGTGTTATGTCAATGAAACACTACTGGACCAACGTCTTTGAATTGGTCGTTCATAAATCCTCGAGCCTTTTAAAAAATACATTGCATACTTCACATTAATGCTAGAACTACGCAACACATATTTCTCTCCGATAACCTTCGTTTCATGTTTACAAGACACGCATAACATAACCAGGGCCGATGGCTACACAGCGAATAAAGTACACCAGGGAACATAACCGGTCATCTCGTAAATCAGAGGGCATTTAAAACAATACACTGCGATCTGGTATTATCTTTCTAGCCGGGCAACATGTCTTGTCTTACAAGTGCAGAATTCATCAAGAAGCCAAATAACTGAAGACGAGCAAATACGCCTTTAGCCGTATTACCCCGATTCTCTTTTTCAAACGCTGACAGGTTCGTTTTTCACCTGGAATAAAATGCGATATGCCCGCAGCTTCCGCTTCTCTTTTGGTGCTCAACGCCTGTCGACGTCGAGAAACGATATCCGCTGCTTGACGACGCTTTTACAGCAAACGAAGCAGCCACGTGATAAACGCCTTCCGACAGTGTTCAACTCATTATTTTTCTTCCTCACTTACCAGGAGAAAAAAAAGAACGCTCTTGCAAAGTGCACACGTAAAATGCATAAACAAATATGCGTAATCAAAAAGACTGGATGACACTCGCTTTTTTGCGCTTATCAGCGCTAAGCTACGCCTCACTGAAATCGATAGAGGCTAGCCATTCTGAACAGTTCAATGTCTCCATCTTTTCTCTTCCTTTACTTGTACATTGCCAAGCTGTTTTTGTGGCATTATATTGCACAAGATTTTGTTATGCCGGTGACCATCTAAGAATAGAAGTTTATGTTTCTTTATTATATGAGCTGGAAGAATTTCTGATTCTATTTTTGTTTATAAAAAAATCGCGAAACCCGCGTACAATGGGAATCGGTGATATGCGAAGCACGAATGAGCAGAGGTGATACGTCACATTAAAATCAGCGCAACGTTAAGAGACGGAGGGAAATTATGCTGTGCATCACTTTCACGTCATGAGTATCGTGTATGGACATCATATTTACCTTCGTCATCCATTACAGTCACCCGATACCTACTTTGGTATATATGGAGCAAGCGAAACGGCCGCCAGCGCGACATGAGCGAAGCATGTAGTCATGTTTTACATAAATTCCATATCATGATTATCATATTTGGACGTGTATTACACATTCATCGTCCATTCACTTCACGTGATACCAATTTTGGTATATGTGAAACTAGTTAAACAGGCGCGAGAACGATATGAGCGTACCATGTACTCATGTTTTACATGAAACGCAAGTTATGATTATCAGGTTTGGACGTGTCATTTACTTTCGTCGTTTATTAACTTCCCGTTATACCAAATTTGGCACATGTGGAGGTAGCGCAATGGCGGCAAGCGCGTCATGAAGTGAATAATATACTCTGACGCAACGTTGATGCACGCGCTGGCTGGGAGCAGCGACGCAACGCTGGCAAAACACGAGCACTCTATAGTGTGACGCCAAGCACAACCGGCGCGACCAGCTTTCGTTGGCGTGGTCATGTGGGAACTGGCGCGAAATGCGACATGCTGCATTTCGCGCCGACGACGTCACTTAGGCTGCTCCACGTCTGCCTCTCTTCGTGACGGAGGGACGCCGCGTACGCTCAAACGCGCATGCGTCAAAGCAACGCAGCGTGGCCCATGCCTGCGAGTATATGGCATGCAGATCCACAATGAAGGTCAGTGGACAGATCCACTGATCCCTACTAAAGGTATATCGGTGCCTGGTGCGGCATCGCCAGCGTGAGGCGGTAAAACTAACGCTGTCTAAGTGTATTGGTGCCTTGAGTGTGGTGTGTATTAATGTTCTCACATGACACGCATCTCATGATTATCATGTTTGCTCCAGTGACATACCTTCGTCATCCATCCATGGCCTGTAATACTGAATTTGGTTTAGGAGAAGCTAGCGAAACGGACGCCAGCGCATGATGAACATAACATAGTGTGATGTTACATGACACGCATCTTATGATTATCATGTTTGCACCAGTCACATACCTTCATCATCCATTTACGTCCCGTAATACCAAATTCAGTATATGCAAAGCTAGCGAAAGAGCCCCTAGCACATCATGGGTGTGGCATGTAGTCATGTTGTTACATGACACGTATATCATGATTTTCATGTTAGGGTCTTTCGCTTGTGTTCGCCGTGCAGTCATGTCATACCATACTAGTTTTGCAACACGCCTTGTGAACGAAACCTCCACAAGAGCTGCAGGACCATGAAATGTTTATTATGACATTTATGACATACATATCATGATTTTCATGTTATGACTAGTGAAATATTTTCTTTATACAGTCGTGTTATGCCATACCAAGTTTAGTATGGACACAAATATTAAAACTTCCACGAGAGCTCAAAGTCATAGGCGGCTATATAGATAGATAGATCGATAGATAGATAGATAGATATATAGATAGATAGATAGATAGATAGATAGATAGATAGACAGATAGATAGATAGATAGATAGATAGATAGATAGATAGATAGATAGATAGATAGATAGATAGATAGATAGATAGATAGTGTAGAGTAGCAGGCTAGAGCAAGCTATCGCTCAGGTCGACCTCTCTGCCTTTTTGTAAAAAACTTACCTCCCTCCTCCCTCCTAGATAGATAGATAGATAGGTAGATAGATAGATAGATAGATAGATAGATAGATAGATAGATAGATAGATAGATAGATAGATAGATAGATAGATAGATAGATAGATACGCTCAAAGTCGCGGAAGTTGGCCAAGAAATGCTTCGCGTGTGAAAGAAAATAGAAGTATCTTACAAAATTCGGGAAATAAAATAAACATATTTGTTCAGAAGAAGTTCAAATAACGTCTGTTTATTTGCTATGAGCACAAGAAATGCAGCTTCGCACTTGTGAAGCCAAGCCTGAAGGAAGAGCGGAGCTGCGTGGCCTCTCTTTTACAGCAAAAGCTGTTATCACAACTTGGGTCACGTGGCACCATAGATATCCGCCGCCGCCGCTGCCGGTGTCCGTAACAACATTACACGAACTAGAAAGAAAACCTAGCGCCAATGACACAACTGGGTCTCGAACCCCACTCCGCTGGGTGCGAGCCCAGTATTCTACCACTGAGGTACGCCAACACTTGTGACTTGTTGGCAAGCTTGCCTTAGGAAGCTTGATGTCGAGAAAGCAATCACGTTATTACGGCCTATAAAACGATTCGAAACTGCGAAAGACAAAATTGGCAGATCCCACGTACAGTGGGAAGCGATTATATGCGAAGCATAAATTGTAAATGTTGTTTTGTCACTTTAAAATCAGTGAAACGTTATGAGGTGGAGGTAAATGATGCCGTACATGACTTCCGTGCTATGATTATTATGTTTGGATGTGTCGTTTAACTTCGTTTCCTATTCACGTCACGTGATACCAAATTTTGTATATGTGAAGCAAGCGAAACGGCCAGGAGCACGCTATGAGCGTGGTAGGTTGTCACGTTCTTACGTGACACACGTGTCAGGATTATCATGTTTGCCCCAGTCATATAATTTGTCATCCAATGACGTCACGTAGCACAAAATTTATTATATGTGGAACTAGCGAAACGGCAGCGAGCGCATAATGAAGGGCCCAATATACTCCAATGTAGCGTTGACGCGCGCGCACGCTGGGCACAGCGACGCGACGTTAGCAATACGCGAGCAGTCTATAATCTGACGCCAGGCACGACTAGCGTCCGTGGGCGCAGTTCGATGGCAACCGGCGCAAAATGCGACATGTTTAATATCTTGCCAGAGAGCGTAGTAGAGAGCGTAATAGCGTAATATCGTAGAGAGCGTCATATCGTTCCAGAGAGCGTAATATTTTGCGAGAAAGCGTAAGTTATATCTTGCCAGAGAGCGTAGAAATCTTTGAATTCTGTGAAGCGGTCCGCGGCACCATACTTCGCGTGCCGCTTCAAACCGGGCCCATTGATGGAGAATTCAGAGAGGTCTCAAACTGATGCATTGCGTAGAGTGCGCAAGTTCATTAAAAAAAGAGAGAAGAAAAGAAGACCTGTTAGGTAGCTCTCCTGTTACTTTATTTTTTATTTGAAGAAATATATTTCCACTCTTTCAATTTTGTTTCTGATTTTTTGGTACCTCCTGAAACTCTTTCATTGAGCAACTTGGTGTACGTTCAGACATCTTCTTCAGGATGAAAAACCAAATTCTTTTAAGGAGAACTGGAGGGTAAATTAAGTTCAGCGATGTGTACACTTAGAGTTGAAAGGGCGGCCGTCTCATATTAGGTGTGTCCTTGCCTCGTGGCAACCGCGACAGTGTTCGTGTTTGCAAAACACAAGACTGCAAACATGAAAAGATTTGAAAATTGTAACACCAAGTTATTCTTTTGAAACTCATAGACGGAATACTCTTCTCGCTACTGGAGTGCTTCACAGAAAACAAACTAGAGGCGGGTAAATTCACGAGGGTTATAATTTAATTCTAACGCAAAAAAAAGCTACAGCAGTAGCCTTGGCACCACTGTAACCAAAATAGCTAGGTTTTCAATCAGCACAAGCCAATTAAAACCGTTTCATTACAAAAGACGGCTAATCACGTTTGTTTACAAGCTAACCACAATTAGGCATAGCAATACTCGAAGGCAGATTAAAGCGAAGAATGAGAAGAAAGAAATCAAGGCGCTTGTGCTCGTCTTGCAATATTTTAGCGGAGAATCACTTTGCCAAGATGTTATCTTGTAGTTTTCTGAATTTGTAGGGAAGTTTCATATTGTAATTATACGACAAAGGCAGACACTTCTAACGTATCTGCAGATTCTGTTAACATGCAACGATGCCTAAGATAAATGTGTTATTGTGTTCACGGTGATAAAGTCTACAAAAACCCATTGAAAGCATGAGAAGCTCAAACCTTGTGGCCTGAAGGTACGCCAGTGAAGCTGGAGCAATACATTTTGGAATTCTTTAGAATACTTATGAATAGAAAACGCACCTTTCACACAGCAAGAATATAAAGGCGACGTACCTCCAATAAGGACACAGCTAAAGTCACTTGTTTACCACAAATTGTTTCAAAAAGCGCGCATGCGTTCTTGCCTGTGTGTGTGTGTTTCAGTTTGTATGTGTGTTTGTTTGTGTTTGTGTCTGTTTAATGCATTTCTGATTTTGTATTCCGGAGTGTTCTTTGTAACAGCACCACTACAAATTGTGCGTTGTTATGTCATGAATGCTTTAATGATATTGGAGCTATAGAGACTCTTACGACCAAGAAAATATAGAGAGACATGCTTATGAAAGTTAGAACGTGGTGAACATAAAAGTTTTGGCTCATAGAAAGAACTTGTTGGAAGCTAATTTTTACTGAAGCTTTTGTGAATGGCTTTTATTCAATGTTTTGAGAGGAGATGTCTACTGCGCACACATTGCTTTGATTTTGGACTATATACTGCAATTTCTTTCTTTTTTTGGTGGTTTATTTTTATGAGGGTGCAAATTATAACCCGCATGGTTCAACCTGGCGACCACAATTTTGTATTAGAGTTAAGAGTCAGTGGATGTGCCGTGAAGGCCATTTGTTGGCTTTTTGTTTCTTTAGTAGCATTGCTGTTTGAGCTACGGATAACTTGTGCTCCCTCGTGACACACTGCGGAGGTGGGTTGCACCACAGAAATCGGGCAGGCCCCGCTAGTGAGTGCGACTGGTGCGAGCGTTAAACGAAAGGTCCGGTTGCCTAAGTGGAGAATGTGAAATGTGCGAGAGTGAAAAGAAAGAGAAAAGACGAGAAAAAATGCATAAACCGATAGAGATGCCTAGAAAGACACCAACAGAGGGACAAAAAATGAAAAGAAAACAACGACACGAAAATAAAAATAACAAAATTGAGAACACAACATCAAGAGAAAGAACGAGAGAGTAACAAAGGCAAAAGCAATAGAGAGATTCCAAGAAAAGCAAAACGATATATACAGAAAGAGTAAGACAGAAATAAGGGGAAGACAGGAGAGAATAGATAAAGCGTGAACGGGAAAGAATATGTAAAAAGAGGAAGAATAGAAAAAAGAGAGGAAAATATATAAAAAAAACAGGTAAAAAAGAAAGAAAATAAAATGAAGCATGGAAAGACTCCGCTCTTCCCTGACGCTTCGCAACACTAGCGCGAAGAGGCTGCACTTGTTTTTCTTTGCTTTATAGCACTGCAAATGTGCCAGTTAACTGCTCGAAAGTAAACAATACGGTGTCTGTGAAAGTTTGACAATAAATGGAAAAATGATGTGTCTTCTTGTAGCAAAGTCTATGGCTGTGGCATTTTCTCGAACATATCCGTCAATGGCATCTAAACTGCCGATGGATGTTAATAATGACACATCGCAATGCTCATCTCGCGACAATCCCAACACGTGTTCGGTAGTGAATTTTTGCAGTGTCGCAATTTCACCGACGAGTAAATTGTGCCATGGCGGCACTTGCAGTTTGCTTTAGGGAGGCATTTCAATCCACTTTCATCAAATATTTTCGAGAGCTCTTCATATAAAGTGAGCGATATTTATACTTCCCTGGAGAACGCATCCACGCGGATTTCAAGTTCTTCAGACGTTGATCGCGATCACAGTAGCCAGCATCACCAAGTAACCTACTTTAACAACGAGGAAGCTGTTCTAGCTATTCGTTTTTCAAGCCTCTTACAAAACGCCGATGTGGCGTAGCCATAGCAACAACCAACGCTATAGTTCCGAGAACACCGGGCGCAACATCACTATCACCGCAGTGACATGACGCCACGCCGTGCATGCAGCAACCACCGTGCTTGCGCATGCGGCGCATTCATGGTAACGAGCGAACGCGCTAGCACGCTCGCTGGGCAGTTGCCATAGGCCGAATGATGATGGTTCGTACTGCCGAGCAAGTGGCCGATCTTCGCGAAGAAATGCTTGCTGCTAAGCGTGAGAGGCAGCGCCAAGGTCGATCCGACGCCCAATACGGCGCCAGTCTGCCAACGAAAGAGAGTCATAAGCATAGGTGCCAATCAGCTTCCCTGCCTCTTCAGTTTTGCGTCTCCAGAGCAAGCTAAGCTAATTTTTATCACACTCACACTCACAGTGGTTGTCCGGCTACTGTACAGATCTCTGTAAAACTGCACATCTATTTAAACTATATCCTATCCATATTGGTAGTTACATTGTCTTTCTTGGTTCTTAGTGCGTACATCTGCTTGCTTGCTTGCTTGTTTCTTTCTTTTGTGGCTCTCACATCTGCTTTTGCCTATCCCAAGTTTCTTCTTCATCGCTTTGAGGCACCCTTTGTTTTTTAGAGCGTGTTCGATTCTCTTCATGTTATACCTTCTTACATCGAAAACCTAATGCTTAGTAATCAAATTTAAAAGCTCCGCTAATTCTATCTTGTCTGTTGTATTTGAGGCTTTCATGTTTTGACGCTTTTATTTGAGGTTCTTCGTATCCCGTAACAGATTTCCAGTGTCCTGTCTAACTATCGTGCCTTCAACTTCCACTGCACACTCCGTAATGATACTCTTCAGATTATCATTCATAGCGTCAACGCTAGGGCGGGTTTCCTCGACAAGAGATCTACAACGGATCACCTGCCACCGTAGTGCTCCATAGAGAAAGCGACAGAATAATTATAATTTAGAATGCAAGTCAAGGGGATACAAAATACTCAATGCGAGTTACCGCGCGCTTACAAGAGGTTTTCAGAGGCATACAATAGGAAGAGTTAGGAATAAGGCTCAACGCAGGGTACCTTGAGAATTCGCGCCTCGCCGATTGCATTGCATTGCTAATTTACTCGGGGGACGAATTGCAACTCATGATTAGGAATTTAGACAAGGAGAGTAGAAAAGTATGTCTTGAAATTGTTCTGCAAAAGAAAAAAAACGATAGTAATTAACATTCTCGTAGATAACAGTGCTTCGAGATACGTAATGGTACACTTGAAGTTGTAAAAGACTACGTCTACTTAGGACAAGTAATAACCGTGGAGCTAAATATCGTGATTGAAGTAACTGACAGAATAAGAATGGAGCTAAGCACATTTTGAAAACACTCTCAAATCATCACTGGTAGATTGCCAGTATCCTTTTAGAGAAATGTATACAACAGCTGCATCTTCCCAATTGGACCAAAATGTTAACTGTAACAGAAAAAATACTTGCCTTTAGTGCAGTCAGAAGATTTGACGGTAATTTTGCTCGAACGCGAGAACAAAATCATGCGCACGCTGAAATCCCGTGCGCTATGCTTTCTGCCGTGGTCTCCGCCACTCGAGGAACCCACATTAAGTACACCTTCTCGTGGTAGCCGAGCGCGTGAAGCAATCCTCGCTGTTTTTGCTGGGGAACTTTGGGATGCAGACGACCAGAGAGAACCGCGCCACACGCTCAAAATCTCGGAGGCCATGCTTTTACGCCATGGTCACAAAAATTGGCAGGTCCCACGTAAAGTGGCAATCGAGGGTATGCGAAGCACGAATAAGAAATGTTGATATGTCGCTTTAAAAAAAGCACAACGTTACGAGGTGGAGGTAAATTATGCCGCAAATGACTTCCATGTCATGATTATCATGTTTAGATGTGTCGTTTACCTTCGTTTTCTATTCACGTTACGTGATACCAAATTTTGTATATGTGGAACAAGCGAAACGGACAGGAGCACGCTATGAGCGTGGTATGTTGTCACGTTCTTACGTGACCTGCGTGTCGGGATTATCATGTTTGCACCAGTCATATAATTCATCATCCATTGACGTCACGTAACACAAAACTTGGTATATGTGGAACTAGCGAAACGGCAGCGAGCGCATAATGAAGGACCCAATGTACTTGAATGTAGCGTTGACACGCGCGCACGCTGGGCACAGCGACGCGACGTTAGCAACGTGCGAGAACTCTATAGCCTGACGCCAGGCGCGACCAGCGTCCGTCGGCGCAGCCCGACGGCTACCGGCACGAAATGCGGCATGCTGCATTTCGCGCCGACGCGTTACTTTGACAACACTGCGTCTCCCTCTTTTCGTGACGGAGGAACGCCGGACGCACTGAAACGCTCATGCGTCAAAGCAACGCAGAGTGGCGCGCACCTGCGAGTATATGCAACACCACCTAGACTATGTCGTTAGTCTAGGTGGTGTTGAACATGCGAACGAAACCACCACAAGAGTTGTAAGACCATGACATGTATATCATGACATTAACGACATACATGCCATGATTTACATGTTATGACTAGTGAAATATGTTCTTCATAGAGTCTTGTTACGTCATACCAAGTTTCTTATCGATACCTTTGTCGAAATGGTTAGGAGGGCTCTAAGTCGTAGGTTGCTAGATAGATAGATAGATAGATAGATAGATAGATAGATAGATAGATAGATAGATAGATAGATAGATAGATAGATAGATAGATAGATAGATAGATAGATAGATAGATAGATAGATAGATAGATAGATAGATAGATAGATAGATAGATAGATAGATACGCTCAAAGTCGACGAAGTTCGCAAAGAAATTCTTCGCATTTAAAAGTGTAGAAAGCCTATTGCCAATGGCTAGAACGGCAAACGATTGAAGCTCGACTACGAGAGGAGGCGACAAAGAACCAAAACCAAGATTTATATAGGATTTTTTTTCAAATTGTCATAGTTTTATATATGTCAAAGTTAACTATACATGTACATTACGGTTTATCTGAGAGTTGGCTTAATGGCCAATTGTCGCATTCTTTGGTCGAGGGATTAAAATGGGTGTTGGGGGCGCAGCAAGGCAATCTGCTATCAAGGCCTGTGTTTAGTTCAGCGCATTGCCGGGTCACTGAAGCATCGCTCACTTTTGTTTTCTGGTTTCATGCTTAACTTTCGCAGTTTATTTGCCTATGTGCTATTCCCTAGCGTGCCATTTCAGAGCTAAACTAGCACTCACAAAATGTGTAAATAGCCGCTCCTGTGACTGCTGACTTCATTCGCTGGCGCACGACCTTTGGTGACGGTAAATACAACATGTTAAGCAACAAGGCTCTGTGCTCTACGGCTGCGGAAGCAATATCTGAAGGATGCTGTCTCGCTGAAGTGGTTTTCCCGGATGGGGCAATGTGAGTTTTCGAAGTATAGTGCTATGGTGCTGGTGATAACACAATTTATGCATCTGCAAAGTTTTTGGTGTGTGTTGCAAGTACGCTATTTGTCTAATAGAACAACCCCGTTTCCTCAATTGTTCCTGTTGGTCTTTTTTTATCTCGCGCACGCAATTCTCGAGCCATAGGTTGCAATCAAATTGCGTACTTATAGCAGCCCGTAAAAGGTCAGCAATTAAAAAAAATTCGAATACGCACCATGTAGGGCAAATGCACGTTTTCACTACCGCTTCTGATTGTGACGTCACAATCACACAAACACACACACACACACATATAAATATATATATATATATATTGCAGTTAGTCAACTACTATTTACAAGGGCTTGTATAAAATTTACGCTTCCACTTTACATATAGTTTGGCGCAACAGCCAAAAGATTTGCCTAGTTGAAAAGATTCCTGCTTGACGAGAACTCCGTGGTGACCCGTGGGAGAGGGACAAATTTTTCGTAAGCGCTATTTTGTTTTTTAAATGTCTATTTTCTTGTAGCTTTGTACTATAAAAAAAGAGGGATGCAGGTTTCTTTGATTGAGCTTGTAAATGAGAGCCCGATTCTCGCTCCAAGCACTGCAAGAAATTGCAGCATGCATGAAAGAGTTCCACAGATGAATCTTATAATACCATCTGGAGTGTAACATCCCAAAACCACGATTTGATTATGAGGGACGCCGTACTAGTATAGTCAAAAGTTAGTGGACTCCGTCCAGTGGACTCCGGACGCTTGCATTTCGTTGAATGAGCCGAGCACATTGAAAGCTTGAAAAAAGTGCGCAGTCACGCGCAAGTCATCCTAATAAACGGCAGCTTGTCGAACTCCAGGAGATAAACCGAAACAACACAGAACAAAGATGCTTTTGCACCACGTCGCACCCTTCTCATAATGAACCGACGACACGCATTTGCTTCTAATTCAACGTGCGCCGTTACCCAAATGCAATAAACAAAACGCATTCAACGAAATGTAGGCAGGCGCAGTTAGCTGCGACAAAGTTCGTCGCGTGAAGGTGGCTTCATCGTGAAGCGTACGAGTCGCCTACACTTGGCAAGCGGCTGCTAGCGAGAACGTTTCAAAAACTACATTGTTACGAAACGCGGCCATTTGTGGGAACACGAATACGATTGATATTACACGTCTTATTTTGCTTAGAAACGACAATGCAAACATGTGTTTCGGGAGGAGCAGCCGGAGCACAAGGTGGAAACGTCATCAGCTTGAAAAAAATAATTAAGTTTAAAAGTTTACGGCTTATCTCTCTTCCTTCAGCATTCTGGTTCCTCTCTGTGTTCAGCAACGGACGCAGCAATACGTCGGCATTGCGGTTGTCAGCCAATACAAGCTTCACGTCGATACGCCTTACGTGTATGCATACGGAAACACATGCGGACTGTGCGTACAAGGCCGCGCTAAGCCTCTAACATGTCGGTATGCACACGATGGCCGACAGATGGCAGCCATTTTGCATTAGGTATGTTACATTTCTGAGCATGAATTACGACAGCGTCAGCCCTGGATTTACACATCTGCTTCACCTGTACGCAAAATCTGAAGCCGCGAAAAGCCTTGCAACAGAAGCTACGACGGGCGGCGATCTATAGCTGGCTCCACGGGCGTGCGAATTTAAATGTTCAAGAGACCAGGACAGTCACGGAATATATTCAGTTAAAACATGCTATAGGCGACGTTCTACGTGCCATGAGTAGAAGTAGGCAATACAGCTTTGACGTCGTGAGACGTCATCGTCCAAAAGAACGGGACACTCTGCCCACAACATAGTGCGAAGACGAAGTTTTTTTGGCTACACATCAAACGGAAATGGCAACATCGCGTCACCACGAATCATTCACAGCCTGTTAAAGTTGGCGCGCACGGCTCATTCTGAGTATGAGTGAGAAATACTTTAAATAGCGTATTCATCGAAAATCGAGCCGGCGCAGGAAACGAATACAACATTTGCAGGGAAGTAATTAGAGACGTATCACCACTACGGCTGATGAAATTGTGATGTATATCAGCCTTATTAGAAAGACACGGAAAATAAATGTAAAAGAGTTACTTTTTGGGCGAACCTTTTCATAGGAGATAAAGGAGTATTTAAAAAGAGAAACTTAGAGACTTAGTATAGCCAAAACGATTCTGAGGCAGAGTATGAAAAAAAAAAGGGATGTCAATGTTCGAATACGCCATGAAATGTAAAGAGGGTGCAGTTTAGATTAGAAGACTTTTATTTTGTAAAGCTCAATCTGTTGCAGTGTGAATTCAGAATTTTACTGCAGAGTAAAACGTTTCAGTTCACAGCAATGCCTTAACATGCACTTAAGTACAGTATAGCAGCACTGTTAGCTAGCGCTGGATGATTTTGTCTGTTGTTTATAGTAGAAACGAACGAAAAAATTGTATATTGACTAGTGGGTTACGGCTCTGTTTATGAAACTATTATGTTGATAATATGCGCTCATGGCATTGCCGGTACTAAAAGTGTGACGGGAACTTATATTTGAAGCGGACGATTGCATTGCGGTTCACGTATTGAACATGAATGCTTCAAGTCATGCACAAACAGAATTACGTCTCAGAAGCAAAACTATTGAACTATATCTGCCATATTGTATTCATAGACGCCAACGGTTTCAAAGTCATGAAGGTGTCACACAATCAGGTAATCTTGGATATCACGTTAAGATAAATAAGAGTGACGCATACCAGGCGTGGCAGTCACGGCTCTCTTATAGGAGATCAACCCAAACTTCTATTATTTCGAATGCATATGGGAGCGTTGCTTCTATTGCGACTGCAAATATATGGACACCCTCGACTGGATTTTACCGCCGGCGCCGACGTGGACGTCGGCATCGACGTCGGCACTGTATATGTATACGTATCAATATGTACGAAAATGAAAGCAAGAAAAAAAAATCCCAGAAAAAGACTGTGGCGCGCGAAGTCGAACGTGGGACCTCTGCGTCATGAATGTGAGGCGTTAAACACTGAGTCACGAAGAGGTTTTTCTTTCTTTATTTAAGAGCTACCGAGAGGTACCTCTTTCAACGTTCAAATGGCAAGCTATTTATATCTACTACTTACCACTGTTGAGAGGCATCTCGGGGGGGAACTGTCGCGTTTTCAGCGTTATCAGCAAAATTGAGCAGTGAGTGCGCGGCGCCTCTCAACTCTCACGCGGTCTTTGGCCCGCGTAGAGATTAGGGGGTGTACACTCGATCTCGCGCATTTATCTTGTAGTGGGTAAAATCGTATGTCTTGGCTAGCCTTTGAGTTTCGCCGGGACGATTCTTTTGTAGTTACCGGGCGCAGAAAGGTCACTGCAATCGTTGCACAGCATCTGTTCACAAAAAGGGCACGCTTTTCAGACACAGCGAAGTAACAACTGAGAAGTTATTCATGTTAATCTGTACCTCTTTGTACGTTACGTGCGTTCTTTGTGCTTGAGAAGCGCGGCGCACGTTTAGACCTGCTTTCCATTCTGTGCGCGACCTTTCAATTTGTTGCTATCGTGTTCATTGGTTCGCCTTTGTGGCAGAGCTGTCATTTTTTGTTTTAGGGGTGAAGCTCTATATAGCAGCACACGTTCATCCCCCGTAGTATGTAACAAGTATAACATTTTGACCTCCAAGGTGGTGCCGGTGAGAGACTTCTTCTGTGCGTTGTTGAACAATAAAAAATAGTGCTCAATGTACATGCCAATGGGGAATGAGAGACAGGAGCATTCGGCTTTTAATTAACGCGCAGGCTGCGATCACCATTAGCAGCCATTGGCATGTACATTGAGCCCTATCTGACAGGAAAGGGTTGCTACGTTATACTCGCTGGGTGTAATCTCCTTAGCTTTAGAAAGGTTTAGCTAGCGTTGAACCGCAGTGCCATGAATACAATGAACTTGTATATACCACGAATGAACTCGAGGTGGTTAAAAATGGGAAGTAGATACGAAGCGCAAGCCCTAAGAAAGCAAAATCCGAATTCCCCGCCTCTCATTTCCCATTAGCAGCCATTGGCATGTACATTGAGCACTATCTGACTAAAAAAGTTTGCTACGTCATACTCGCTGGGCGTAACCTTCTTGGTCTTCGAAAGGTTCAGCGAGCGTTCGGCCGCAGTGCCATGAATACAGTGAACTAGTATATATCATGAACTCGAGGTGGATAAAGGTGGGAAGTGGACCCGAAGCGCAAGCCGTAAGAAAGTGTGCGTGTGCCACCTCTCGTTTAGTCCTTGGAATGTCTGCTGGATGGCGGTGCTTCTATATGGGAATATATGATGAAAAGATGCGAGATGGTGGTACTTGGAGTGTTGAATAGATGGACGAATGGACACATAGACAGATGCATGGATCGACGCATGAACGGACGCAGGGGCGGCCGCGTGGACGAACGCAGGGACGGACGCACGAACAGACGCACGCACGGACGGGCTGATGGACACATGAACGGTCACACTGACGGACGCATGGACGGAAGGAAGCAAGAACGAATGAACGGACGAATTCTTCACCCCACTCTCCATTATTCACTACGTGGATATGCTGGCATTTTTTTTGTATAGCTACTGGAAATGTGGTCATACCGCTCAGATTAAAAGGACATTTTCTTAGAATAAAGCACTTGTTCTGTTTTTGGGCTGAGGATAATGACTAGGCTGAGCATTCTGTTGTGTCAAACAGAATGAGACACTCAAGGCTGCTGAATACCCTTTTTTAGGAGACCTTTGTATAAATGAGAATTGTACTTAAAAAGTAAATCTGCAAACTCGAAAGCTAACATTCTTCGTTAACGGCCACCGTTCCCTGCATCAGAGCTCCCATAATTCAAACGAGCAGGAAGGGCCAAGCCACATTTTGCCACTTGTTTTTTTATCAAAATGCAATAACGCGCGCAGCTCACAAGTGTACATGTTCTTTTTTTTTGGGGGGGGGGGAGGAGAGGAAGTAGAAGGTGGGTTTACCTTCCATATGTATACCATATGAACAAGACTACACGTTACTTTTAACTTTGCTTTGCAGTGGTCCTTGAATCAAACTATTATTAGTTTATTTATTTATTTATTCAATATACCTTACAGGCCCACTGAAGGGCATTGAGTAAGGTGGGCATCAGTATACAAACAAAATAACAATAAAGGAGAAATGCAGGCAAAAAAATCTATATATATATATATATAAAGATTACAAAAATCAAGGTGCAACAGCGTTAAACAATATTAGAGTGCAACACAATCAGGTTGTCACCAAAACCTTCACGGTTAGAAATGGATACAACATGATCCGGAAGATCGTTCCAATATGCATTGGCTCAAGGTAGTGATGATAAGTGTATAGAGTTAGCTGCTCTTCGAGAAAAATTTCTGGTAATGAAGCCGTCTCCCACTGTTAAATGAAAGTCTACGAAGTAACATAGGTTTAGCACGTGAAGCTGTCGAAGTTCGGGTATTCTCGAGCACACATTCTTGGTATAAGCTTTGAAAAATTTCAAAAGAAAGACGAACGTCACGAACCTCTGCCAAATAGAGTGTATTGACAAAGCGTGGACGCAATCAAATAAAGTATATATGAAGGAAGCTGTTCTAGAACTCGAGCTCAAGACATCCTTACCCTGTCAGTGAACTATATGGTGTAAGCACTGTATGGTCCAGTGTAAATAAGCGCAAAAACAGGTAGGTATTGTAAGGACGCGAACAAGAACTGACATAAAACTGACTATTTTATCGGAAAGAAACAAGACTGTGTACAAAAAAGGTACAACTGTCCCATGTATGAGCAAAATGCACTGCGCTGTAAGTTTACATTGATGGGAAGGTTGGATTACTCCCCTATATTATTCAATGATTGCTGTTTTTCACTCCTTACAGGTGATGTCACTCAAGTCCTATGTGGCTTTGGCAAGCCTGGTATGTGTGCTACTTTCTTGTGAAATGAGCAATAAAGATTATATTATCATTATTATTATTATTATTATTATTATTATTATTCATTTGCTTTCAAAATCAATTGAAAGCAATGGTTACGAATGCACCCCTACTTTTTCATGCCTGTGAATGCGCCTCCTGTAAGTGTACTCCCATTGAATATCTTAATTCTATAAAATATCTTGGTTTATTCTTCGATAGCAACCTGTCCTGGAATCATCATTTGGCTTACATTTGTGACAGACTACGAAAAATCTCGTGGTTACTTTTCAATACTAGATCAATTGCACCCACCAATATTAAAGTGACAATCATGCTTGCTCTTGCGTATAGTATCCTACAATATGGCATCACTTTATTTGCTTTCTGTTCTTCGTGATGGCAGCGTCGGGTTGACAATATTGTTACGCACAAGGAGGACCAGGACGTATACGGCTGAAGGGGCCGTTTATTTTGGTCGCGAAGAGAAGCGCCGAAGCGGCCAACAGGTTGATGATTGCAGTGTCGTCGTCTTCCTTCTTTCTCCAGATTGGGCAGCCAGCATGTTCACCTATCTTCGTTTTCTTCCCAGGCATGCGCAGCATTCCTCCCCTCACAGACGAAGCCCGCCGGGCGAGGTAATTGATTCACTTTGGTGTGTACAACTTCAGTCGAGCGACATGAACTGCTTGGGCTTTAGCGGCTCTTTTACCACTTCTCGTGAGGCGAGCTATTGCGTATGTAACTCCAGTGATTTTGTTCAGAACAACAAACGGTCCGTCATATGTGGCTAAGAACTTTTCGCATAACCTGCGTCTTCGTACCGCAGTCCAGAGCCACACTAAGTCGCCTGGATGGTAAATTACAGGCCGGTGGTGGACGTCGTAGCGTGCCTTCGATTTTTCCTGTGATGCCAAAGTGCGTAGACAACCAATACGGCGCGCCTCTTCTGCAAGGCAGAGGATTTCATCGACTGAGAGGTTCTCGTGCGCCGAGAATGGCAAAACTGTGTCGAGTGTGTGCCGTGGTGGTAGTGCGTACATAAAAAAAAAGGGGCTATAGCCTGTTGTCTCGTGCTTGGCGGTGTTGAACACTTAGGTTATAAATGGTAGCACGTCATCCCAGTTGTTGTGGTCGGATGCCACATACATAGAGATCATGTTTATAATTGTGCGGTTGGTGCGCTCCGTGAGCCCATTTGTTTGCAAATTTTATGGTGACGAGTGACGAAGGCGGGACTCACTTAATCGAAGCAGCACTTCTACTATATCTGCTGTAAATTGTCGTCCACGATCATTGATGATCACGTGAGGTGGGCCATGTCGGAGGATAACGTGCTGCAGCAGGAACACAGAAACGTCACTGGCAGTTGCGGTTGGTATGGCCGCCGTCTCGCAGTAAGGCGTGAGGTAATCGACGCATACAATTATCCAGCGATTGCCCTTAGCCAATTTTGGAAAAGGGCCCACGAGGTCAATGCCCACTCGTTGGAAAGGTGTTCTTGGAGATGGCAAGAGCTGTAGAAAACCAGCCGGAGCAGTAGATGGGCGTTTCTGGCGTTGACACTGCATGCAGCATGCCACATACATCTCGACTGACTGTCGCATTCCCGGCCAATAAAAACGTTCCTTGGCCCGGTAAGGCGTCCGTGCAGAACCTAAATGTTCGGACGTAGGATCGTCGTGCATAGCACTTAATATCGCTGTCCGAAGGCTTTCCGGCACTACCAAGAGGAAACGTGCGCCAGTGCTGGAAAAGTTCTTCTTATACAGGAGTCCGTCGCGTACACAGAAATGGCATGCCATAGGAGCTGTGCAGAGCGATGATAGCCTGGTGTCCTTTCGCTGTTCATCTTTGAAAGTACTGAGGTCGGAAAACTTTGGTGACACAGAAGCTACGAGGTGGTCGAGGTCATCGGCGTCACATTCTGTAGAGCTCAGTGGCATGCGCGACAGGCAATCTGCGTTGGCGTGTCGTTGACCACTTTTGTACGAGACTATAAAGTTATACTCTTGGAGCCGAAGTGCCCAGCGTGCTACGCGGCCGCAAGGGTCCCGAAGGTTGACGAGCCAACACAATCAGTGGTGGTTGGTGACGACTGTAAAAGGGCGTCCATATAGGTAAGACCGAAACCACTGAATCGCAAATACTACCGCGAGGCATTCTAGGGTCGATCAGACGATCGTGTGGAGTGTTGTGGCGGGCCATAGTACGTTGCTCGCGGGTCATCGCGAAGTCGTTTGGAAGGCCGTGCAAAGTGTGGTGGGTAGCCATACTGTGGGGCTACAATTCGACGGTTGCAAAATCGCGAAATATGTCCTGGTACACCACAGGAGTAGCAAATTGTGAGAGGTCGAAACTCTCTTTGTTCGTCGATGAATCGAAGATCGTCTTTTCGGGCGTAGTGGGTCGTTTCGTTTTGTATATCATAGGGATAGACCGGGCGTCGCGAAGAAGGCGGATGTTGGGGGCGCCCAGCATGGCGAGAAGCTGGCAAGCGTGGTACTCTCCTTGGCTGTGGGGGTGCACTGTACTGAACAGTTGCTGCACAAGTCATTGATTGCCAAGGGGTCATAGAAGGCGGTGGCGCATCACAGCCTCACGTGGCACATATACCGAATGTTGGTCGTTTATATAATGGTGATAAACTGCTGAATGCGTCTGTTCTCTATACAAAAATGTTCTTCACGAACAATCTCTCGAATCGTCGAGGACAGGTCTGGGCAGGTGCTCGTGTCGATGCTGGCAACCGTTGTAACATTTGTGAGCCGGCCGAACTTTGGAGCAATCCTGCGCATTTTGAGCTGTTCGAAAGTTCGGGAATGCCCAATGACGTAGAACACCGAGCTCAGGTGCTGTTTTCCGATGAGAAAATTATAGACATTCTCGGCTATGCCTTTCAGCAAATATCCTACTTTGTCTTCTTCTAGCATCTTATGATTGACCACCTTGCAGAGCTTCAGCACATCCTCTGTGTACGTGGTACATGTCTCACCTGGAAGCTGCGCGCGTTGAGACAATGTCTGCTCTGCCCGTTTCCTTTTGACCGTCGAGTTGCCGAAACACGCTTTCAGCTCTGCAACAAAAACGTCGTACGTCGTCAGTGTGTCCTCGTGGTTTTCGTACCACATAGCGCAGTATCCGTAAGGCAAAAGACCGCGTTGCTGAGCTGAGCGGCGGCATCCCAGCCGTTGGACTTGCTGACTCGCTTGTACTGGACGAGCCACGCGTCGACAACCTCTCCCGATTTTCCTCCGAAGGTTGGCGGGACTCGGTAGTAAGGCACGGAACTCATTGGAGTTGGCCTTGAAGCGTTAGATGGCTGATCTTGAGCCATTACGATCGGCGCAGGCGGGAGTTTGGCAAGGCGGCGGCTGCGGCGTAGTCCAGGTAGTAAAGCTCCCGTCGTTGGGCTTGTCTTACCCAGCACGCTTCCACCAATCTGTTACGCACAAGGAAGACCAGGACGTATGCGGCTGAAGGGGCTGTTTATTTTGGTCGCGAAGAGAAGCGCTGGAGCGGCCAACAGGTTGACGATTGCAGTGTCATCGTCTTCCTTCTTTCTCCAGCTTGGGTTGGTTGATTGGTTGGTCGTTCCTCAGAGTCCTGGCGCAACCCACCACGGGGGATCGGCCATGAAACGGACGGTGCCTCATTTGTGAGGTGGAGTTGTTTTACCACCCTGATTATTTTGATAACGATGTTTAAACAAAGAACCAATTGGAAAACGATAGATTAGAAATAAAATAGAGGTAATAAAAAGAACGAACAGGGTAATATAATTTGAAATGAAGTGAATTAATGCCTCAGCTGAACATTTTAATCGTTTTGTTGCCTTTAGAAAGTCGCATACGGCCTCGCAAACATTCCTGTGGCTAAATCCCTTTTCAGTTGCTCCAATGTAGAGCACCACCAGAAGGAATAAATTTAGAGCCAACCTACGGAGAGGATCTTCTAACAGTGTTCTCCGTTGGTTTGTGTATAACCTGCATGTTAAGAGGAAATGGTGAAGGAATTCACTCTCGTTGCAGTGGAGGCATAGGGAAGACATTGCCAGACCAGACCTGTGTGCCGCCAGCATGTTCACCTATCTTAATTTTCTTCCCAGGCATGCGCAACATTATTTTAAAAAGTATGTTGAAATCTATTGTGTAGTATCGTTTTTCAACAGACAATGTAAATTTATTTTCTCTACTTCGTCTGCAGTTTTTCAAAGCGTCCTTTAAAAAAACTGTTGTATTACGGCATTTCTGGGGCTCTCAGTTCAAAAACGAATGCATTACCCCTCGTATATTTAGAAAAACTGCCCGCTTTTCTGTACCATTTGTCAAAACACAAAATGGCAAAGCTACTAGAAAGGTCTATGTCCCTACTGTTTTTAATGACATCCCTGACAGTCTTTTTTCGGCAACGACTAAACGCAGTCTACAGAAGAGCCTAAGGTCTCTTTAATGTTGCATTAGTTACCGCATTATTATTTTTTCTAGTTTCTTGCATACTGGGTATAATCTGTTTAAAATTTGTCATTGATGGTCTTTACATTTCTGATGTTTAGGTAGTATTGCTTTAGCTAATTTGATTCTCGATTGTTATTGTGTTTATATGTAGCGTAAATGAGTTACATGTATTCTTTCTCTGATTGTTTACATGAAAAGATTTCAATATATATGTGATCTCTCGTCTGCCGATGTCCCGGGCCAAGTCCTCCAAGCCACTGTCTGGCTTTGACAGGCCTGTTATTTGTTTTCTACAACTCAAGACGACAATAAAGATTATTATTATTAATGTTATTATTATTATTATTATTATTATTATTATTATTATTATTATTATTATTATTATTATTATTATTATTATTAT
Source organism: Rhipicephalus microplus (assembly GCF_043290135.1). NCBI lineage: Eukaryota > Metazoa > Arthropoda > Arachnida > Ixodida > Ixodidae > Rhipicephalus > Rhipicephalus microplus. The sequence goes on from NC_134700.1 coordinate 135,554,049, forward strand.
TATTATTATTATTATTATTATTATTATTATTATTATTATTATTATTATTATTATTATTATATTAAATTTCTGCTGTTCGGTCCATGTTCCCCAAACCAAACGCTGTTAGCGTACCAGCGTATCTACAAAGTGCTGATAATGTCTTACCAGCTGCGTAGCGGGTAGCTCGCTTCTTCGCGGAATAAAGATTGTGGTAATGTCCGGTGATGCTTCTCACGGTGAACAGTGGTGGCAGCGAATACTGCACAGTGCCGTGCTAGCGTACTAACTCAGAGCTGTCTAAAGGACCCGTATGGCAGCGGAGGGGCTTGGCATCTCTCTCCCGATGGTGCAGCAACCAGCGTCAGTTTTGTACCAATCTTGAGAACCTTCGTAAACTTATTCATTCTATGCTAAAGTGGGTGCTTTTCTATTCAACAAAAATTATCGTGATATATGATGTCATAGGTGTTATATTCAACAGAAATTCTCGTTTTGTGCATGTGAGCGTTATTCAGAAGCTATAGTTTCTACGGTGACAGCTGACAAAATTCAATGGCGGCATTTCTTAGCATTACCTAACGGGCTATAGTATTATGCAGAACACTCGCCTCTGTATATCGAAGCCATGCAGCCTCAAATCCTGTGGCTTGAGACTTCATTTCTTTTTTTTTCGAGAATTTCTCTCCTTTCTTTGCTTTGTACATTGCTCTTTGTGTCATTCTTTCTGCGCTTGCCCGCTCCACCATCATGGTTATTACAGGCCTGGCCACACAAATCGGTGCACGTTTCTCAGAGGAGAGAAGAAGAGGACGACAAGGAAGAGAAGCACAAAGACGATGGACGGAACGCGTGCCAGTTTACGATGATGATGATATTTGGGTCACGATATTTTGAGTCGCGCTAAAATAGCCTAGCTGTTGGAAACCTTGAGTGTACAATAGACGTCTAGCAGACTGGCCACTCGCATGTAGGTTGTATATAGAATTGAGCGACTTTCGTATAGGTGTCTGCATCGAAGCAAGCCAGATAGAGATCGCCCAGGCAACAATGCCACTTGTCACGCGCACATAGTTTAAATAATCGGTGCACTGAGCGGGTCAGTTCGCCCAACTACGCACGTCCCAAAGTTCGGGCCTCCAAGAACACGAGCTGTGCCAAGTAAATGGGTGTTTCTAGTATAGGCTGAACTTTTTCTGCCGTTCCGACATTCCACGAAAGCGCATAGAAGGCTTCCGGACTATCCGTGAGCATCAAGCTTGTTCGTTACCTTCGCATAGGGGCGTGCCTTTTTGTCTGAAGAACATGGTGTGCAATGTAAGCAATTTAGATGCGGCTCCAACGAACGCAGTGCACGTCCTTGCGCGCTGAAGCACATCACGTGTTCGCTGTCGAACGTTGTTCCTCAAATTGCGTCTCTGTGCGTATTATCTAATTGCCTAAATCACTAATGGTCGTGAGCGCAGCGCACCTTATCCTGGTATCGGTGATGGCCTATATGTATGGTCCACACCCACTTCGCGCAAATGACCAATTAAGAAAAGAATTATTTATGGATAAACGTGTCACACGAATTGTATAACTGCATTCAAACTTTTTCTTTAGCTACAAAGTGAGGGTTCAGTCAATTCGACGTATACCATTGCAGTCGTTTATTCTAAGAATTCTGTAGTTTGTTTTTCTTTCGTTTACTGTGCTAACAGCATGCGCCTATTCCAGGTCCAGCGTATATTTTAGGGCCATCTTTTTTTTAGATAACGGTTTTACAGAAGAATTACCGCACCGGGACATAATACAAGTAGGTGAATTCGTAGCTCCCCTATAGGCAAAACAACATAGAGTTCGAAAGGTGTATATAAATCTTACCTATTAATGATGCCTAAGATGCCGTGATTTCTTTACCTTAATTAACAATATTATCAATACCTTTCAGCATAAAGAACGGCTAATAATATATCTATGGAAACCAAAGCACCCATAGCGTTACAACGTTTACCCGCTTTCTTCCTACTTTTCCACGTATATTCTTCAATCGCATGGTGACTCCAAATATGCGATAAGATGTGCTCTGTAAACAAAACAAAATGAAAATGAATGGTGGCGCTTTAACAAATAGCGCCTTCTCTGCACCGTAAGACACCGTAAACATGATTTGACTCTCCCGCGTACACTGCTGGGCTAAAAATTGTCACGGTTAAATATAATATGAGGTAGAAAACTCGCACTGCATAAAACAAATTACTGTCACACGCTGTTTCAGTTTACCTTTGAGCGGGTTAAGAAAAGCTTCACCGCCTTCGCGTACAATAGCCTGCTCTTCTGGCCAAACAGTAGGCGGACTACAAAGGGGCCCTGCATGAACGTCGCGCCTCATTATTTAAACGACTCTGGGACTGTGAGTTGCGAACGATTTCCGGCACACGAAAGGGCAATGTCTTATCTATACAGCGGACTTCTCAAATGGAACTTTAAATAAAGGACCGTTTTCGGGGTTATCGTTTCTATACCGAGAAGGCGTTGTGAAAACATCTAACGTTCCGCTCACGCTGAACTAAACGGAATACTAAATACTATTGCATAAAGTATGCTTCACTCATAAAGGAAAAACATATTTGCGAGAAGCTGTTTTCTTTCATCGTAAAAGTAATATTGTGCCCTTTGCTGTACATTGTTGGCATCCCAATTTTAAAGTGCGTGCCTATCCTACAGAGCGGCGAAGGCACATTCTTGTATTAGGGCGTACGTGGGAGTTCAAAGTTATTCCTATGTGTAGCATATAAATGTATTCCAGTACAGTTCATCGAAAAACAAAAATTAAAGAAAAAGCCGGCGCTTATTTAACGAAGTATACCGTTCCTTCTAAACATGTATATGAAAGAGTTTTTATTAAAACACAATGAAAGTGCCGATGGGATGTTTTCCTTTTAGTAAAAATGCGTTCGACAGATGTTTGCTGAATAAGAATATTGAGCTTCTGTTTTATGCAATATCACATAATAACGCGAAAAAAACTGACGCCTCAGTTGAAGTTTAAGGCGCGAATACGACACGGAACAAAGAGAAAACGCTAACACACGGAGCTTTGTGTGTGTGTGTGTGTGTGTTTTGTTTCTCTTCATCCATGTCGTATTCGCGCCTTACACTTCAACTATGTTAAACCAACAAGCACACTCTGTCATTCTCACACAATGCCTCACGTGGCAACTGCACTGGTGGGCTTGTGAACCTTTGGAATTTTAATATTTGGAATTGTAATGCAATAGCTTCCAATAGCCCCCATCAGTGAAAAGACAATTTGAATTGAAGAGATTGCGTCGGCTGCATAAACTCATGAGCGACAAAAAATCTGGATGAATGTAAAGAATAAAAGTCAGAATTCTAGCGAGAATCGCAGAAAAATTCACCACTGAAGGGCTTGATGTTTAGCCGTAACTATAGGTTGTGCGGGATCGGCGCTGTCAAAACCTCAATAATAGTACGTTTTGAGGAGTGCCCCTGGGTGCCACGTATAGCGTCTCAGTGCTCCACGCAAATAATGTCACAATCCTGTACGGCTCTAGAGGTTGGCGCCTCGGGGTTTTTCAATGGGCTGGTTCACTGTCTTGTGCTCTCGGCCATAACTCAAGGTTGATAGCTCAGACCAAGCTCGTATCCAGCAATTTTTTTTCAGTAGGGACCCACTTGCAGAAGTTTCTGACAATTTCAGAAAAAAAAAAACACATACTTTTTGGTGAAACAACCCCACACATCGAAATTTCCGTGGTAGCCCGGGCCCTTTGGGCACTCCCCCGGGCTGCGGGCCTGGCGCCGACGTTCCAAGAAATCATAAGGTGTGAGCCATTGATCCAGCGGTGCTGCGCGTGCCATTCTTCAAAATGAAGCTAAGCCTCATTTCAAACATTTTATTACAGAAAACCTGGTATGAGATTACAACATGGTTCATTTGCGGTGCCGTAGTTGTGCACCGCAGTCGAAGCCGCCGGTGCACGTAACCAGTATAGAAATAATAGAAAAGTTAATACCACTAGAAGCAAATGCCACCTCGTAGCGCATGATCGGTTCCATCACTGAAGCAGACTGCAGGGCATCTCTAATGAGCTCGTAAGAATTATTATTTAGTGTGAGCATGCAGAAAACAGGCTACAACGGTCTAACTTAGTTTTCTTTGGTATCGATGACGACTCTGCAGAGAGCTGGACCGCATCAGAGCTCAAAGTAATAAATTTTTTGCAGACAAGCTGGGAATAAAAACATGTGGTGCGCCGTTCGAATGTGTGCATCAGCTAGGCAAATATAATGCTGATAAGCACTGGCCTCCCATAGCCAAATTCACATTCTTTGAAGAAGAACAAGAGGTTCTTAGAGCTGCGCATAAGCTTAAAGGCTCAACATTCTCCATTCGCGAATACTTCTCTTTTACCTCTCGGCAAGCTAGAAGAAACCTGATAGAGTTTGGCAAGGCTCAAAAGAAACCATGCAAGTTATCTTTTGATAAGCTGTTGATGGGTTAATCTACTTACGTCTACGATATTGTCACGTCATATCGTAGTAGAATAAATGGGTGGAGAGACACACACTGATTAAGGGCCATCATGAATCAACACCGAATCCCGCCATATCTCCTATATCATTATTGTTTACTAACATCCGAAGTCTTGCTTCATTGATAAATATATTTTCTTCCTTTCTTGAAGATGCCGATTCTGATATTGTTGTTCTTACCGAAACTAAGATTCATCCAGATATTTCTAATTATGAACTGTTTTCACTTTGTGAGCACTTACAATATGTATCGATGCGACCACCCTAACAGATGAGGTGGCACTGTCTTAGTTGGTATCAAATAGATATTTACTTCCTATTGTCTTTCCTCGTACTCAAATGTTGAGATTGTTTGGGCCGTCTATCAAACTTGTTCCGTAAAAGCGCTGGCCGGCACTTGCTATCATCCCCCAACGAACACTTCATCATCGACCTTCGTGACAATATTTCTAATGCACTTAACGCCTGCCAGGCGGATATGGTTTATAATTTGGGTGGCTTTAATTTGCCGCACATTGATTGGAAAAAGCTAACCTCACCTTGCCAAATTGCATAAGCTTTCATTAGTTTATTCCTGTACTTCAATTCTCCCCAGGCTGTCCACCAACCTAATTGCGGATATAATCTACTTGACTTGGCATTTACAAACAACTTGGAAACACTAGAGCAATTAGTTTCTATGGTTTTAGCGACCATTATCTGCTCCCATTAAAAAAAATTCCGTTGCCTTTTACGGGCATGGTAAACAAAACTGTTCAAAATTATATCAAAGATGACTACACTATATTGAACACTGAATTAGAATTCTTTTTATATAAAAATTTTTTTCTGCACAGTTGAACGGTCGAGAAGAACTAGGTGGTGTTTTGTTACAAATTATGCCCGTAAGTAAACCAGTGCATCCCGTCAAATGAAATAAATAATAATATATTGAGCCTCTGGTTCACAAATTTCCCTAAGTGATTTAGAAACAAAAAGAAACGCGTTTCCAGGCGTGCCAAACAAGTGGGTAGCGCGGTGATATTGGGCAAGAGACAGTGAGTGTTTGAAAACTTACAACTAGTCTTTGAGCACTGCAAAAAATAAGTACTGTGTCCACGATCTCCCATCTTTGCTGAATTTTGACCCTAAAAATATTTGGCTAGAGATATCCCCGTACCGCGACACTGATAACATTTCATTACACGACAGCGACAACGTAGCCATTCCTGATAATGAGTGTCCTTCAAGCTTCAATACATACATTTTATCTACTTTTTGTGAAAAAGATTGTTCTAACTTTCCTGAATTTCCTGACTTTGAGTATAGTATATAGAGCCCGTCGATATCTCCATTGACGGCATCATTAAACTCATGAATAATCTTAAGTTATCTAATGTTTGTGGCGTTGATGGTATCAACTCCAAAATGCTAAAGAACACCGTCACTACGTAAAGAAAAATGCTATAACACATTTTCAGGCTGTCATTAACATCAGGAGAGCTGCCGTCTCAATGAATGATTGCGAAAGTTCTCCTGATATTGTGAAAGTTGTCCTAAAAAGCGGTGACAAACACTCACACGATAAGTATAGACCGATTTCACTAGCCTGCACTTTTCGTAAAATGCTCAAGCACGTCATTGCATCAGACATATACAATCATCTAGAATATATTAAATTTTTTCACCAATCAAATCGGTTTAGGGGGAGTTTTTTATGTGTGGCACAGCTCTTCAAATTTACAACAGACATGCATTTCAACATATACAGTAGCTTACAGATTGATAGTATATTTCTTGATTTTTTAAGGCGTTTCACCGTGTAGCCCAGTGCCATTTCATTTCAAAGCTAGTTGCTCTCAAATTGAATTCGAAGTAACTAACAAGGCTTTGGAATTTCCTTTCAAACCGCCAGCAGTTCACAATCGCTAACAACCTCCCGTCATCATTATGCTATGTTACCTTCGGTGTACCGCAAGGTACCGTTCTAGAGCTACTACCATTCCTAATATATATCAAGGACCTCCCGAATAACATAGCTTCCCGTGTACGACTGCCCGCAGATCATTACGCCCTATACCGCCCCATAAACAGCCCCGACGACCTTCAGATTATTCAGAACGATCTTCAGCCAATTTTCTAATGATGTGAAACATAGTAATGACCTTCAAATAATCTAAATGCAAGGTAATCGCTTCTACTCAAAAGTACTCAGTTTGTAATTTTTCTTATCGCACAAGTCACAACCGAATTTCTCCTCTCACTATATACAAGTACTTAGGAGTCCATCTCACGTCACAACCATATGTGTTAACGCTTCGTAGTCACTGGGGTACGTATACGTCAAATCTTGCGAAATTCTCCTTCCAACATCCGAAAGCTAGATTTTCAGACATTTTTTCGCACGCAACTCGAATACGTCTCTCCAATATGGTTCCCCTCAAATAATACCTTAATCAATTTATCGGAATCAGTACGAAATAGGTCCGCTGGATTTATCTCTCATAACTATTCTTACAAATCCAGCATCTCACGTATGAAACAAGATCTTCCACTTCCTACATTCACTGCTCATCTGGATTTTGCGCTCATGTATTTGCTTCACAAGTACACTTGTTCCAATAAACAGTCTTCCTTGAGGCTTCAAGTTTCACCTTGAACATCTCGCAGATTACATAATCACCTCAGTTTCACTAGCATGTACGGAAGCACTCAAGCACCCAATTCGTCAGCGCTTCCTCATGCTATCCGATTGCGAAATTAACTTCCGGATTCTATTGCATCTGAAAAAAATTCTGATAAATTTTGTCTATATATCATTTCACTATACTTTCCATGAACTTGTCAAAGTGTGCTATTTTTTCTATATTTTTTTCTAGTTATGCATGTTTTATTGGTTGCTATTTATGAGTTTGTTATTTGTTTTCGCTCATTCCTTGCATGCTGTTTTTTCTTCGAATTGCCTGAGCGTGTCACAAAATATATCGCTTCATGTTGTGTGTAACCTGTTTTAGCTGTACATGCGTTGATGTACTCTTTTCCTCCTTTTTTATTAACCTGTATTTTACTTAATTAAAAAGGTATGTGTGTACCTTAATTCCTTTCATTCTTTATAATAGTATGTATTCACTATGTGTGATAATTTCTTTTGTGATGCCCCCCTTACTTTGTGGCCTGTAAAAGCTTTTTAATTAAAATAAATATTAAACCACCAAGCCTACGCGGAATGTGCAGCACTGTCACAGCGAAAACTGGAAGAGCAGCCTTTCTGACCCTTTTCTGAAGACTCTTTGGGTAACTGATACAAGGGCACTTGCTGGGTACCCACTATGCCATAAATAATTATAATTTTTGTGTAGGAGGCCGACGTTCAATATGCTATGTCATTTTTCGGAGAAGTGTGATTTGGGCTACACACGTACATAGAAATTTGTGCTATTTTGATGCAGTGGCTGACGTTGATGAAGATTTACGTCTGAATGGGGGTATGCGTCACAGTCAATACGTGATCAAGAACACGTTTTCTAATGAGTTGGATCATTAGGTGACCAATTCGTTACGCAATGTGGGTGACCCATTCGTCAGGCCATTGACGTCGTGTGACGTATGGTTGTTCCTTCGATGCTCTAAAACATTTTACTACTCATAATAACGTTATTCTTTCCCCGGCATCAAGCCTGCCTAAGGCCAGTTTGGAAAAAAGTTCCAAGCCCAGGCGTGGCTTTGTGGCAGAGTACTAGGCTGGCACGCGACCTATGTTCTGATTTTATAACAACTTTCGCTGTAAATTCTGTGTAAATAATATTCTTAAGCGGCGTCTGAGTCTACACGAAACACTGATGGCACACCCCCGCCACCTTCCACGTTGGGGTTTTCTTCCACAGCATTACGAGGCACGCGCCAAAATGGAGTACACTTCGCGTAGTGGAACATGTGCGCCACCTCCACCCACGCAGTTTTCTTTTCTGTGCCAAGAAACGTTGCCGTCGAGTAAAGCTGCGTAGATTTCCCGCGCGAACGCTGGGAGCAATCATCATGTTTTACACACGAAAACGTAGGCAAGGACCAGCACCTATAGCTGAAGAGAAAACAAATAAAAGTTCTCATGGTATCAGCTACAAAGGTCGGCAAAGTCAAAACGTCGTGTTTGGCCCCGTGTCTCATTTTACCGCACCTATACCGTATTATGTCATTCCGACTACAAACAATGAAAGTGATCGTTATTCATGAAACATTATTTACACCTAATTCAGGCTATATATTGTATTGTTTCGCGTGTCGAGCGCGCAAGCCTCCAATGACCTAAATATGATTGCGCTGTGGCAAAACAAGACAACCAACTTGCAAAACAAAAGTAACGAAACCAAAATAAAAGGCAAGAATCTCATTAAACACATCATTTTCTTTTATAAAGTATTGATGTGGGTAACAAAAACACGAAGTCTTATGTTATTTACGTTATGATTTTACATAATTTAAAGTTAAAAGTTTCGTACCAAAAAACAACGTAACGACAAGTTGAAAACTTCCCTATATATCCGTCTTTTGCTGACACGCTGTGTATTTAGCGAATAAAACCTGCAGGAAAGTTGAGATTTTGGTTTTCATATGACCCCAGTATCACTTTTCTTACATGCCTAAGCTTCTAAAGACTGTCTGAACGGTGCTCGACTCTAAAGCTAATCAACATAACTGAAGTGTGTTGATGGGTATTTGATGCTATCGTAGAGGCAACGCACACTAGAAACCATAAACTTCCTTGCAAATAGGCTATCACAGTAAGGTGAGATAATTTTACACATAGCCGTTGCAAGAACATTTCTATGATGCCACATAGTAAACAAACCGCATTTTCCGGCAAGGTATTTAGATTAGGTTAATTATTCCTAACAATCACCCAGGTAACGCATTATTATATCATCGACGTCTATTGCTGATATATAAAACTGTCGGTGCAGGGGGCCACCGGCCTGCAGAGCCGGTCTCCTTGGCTTCCAACATTAAAAAACATCCTACGCTGAGAATTTTCTTAAGAGAACATTTGGGCAAATCACCATGCGGAAATTATCTTAAGCAGCGCCAGCTTGTCAATGAGGTAACGCTCTTGCCAAAAAAATAAAAAATCTGCAGTTTCAGGTCGTTTGAACTCCGTACGTTTAACACATCGCGGCCTACAGAGGAGAACGATAAGTTGGTAAGGAAGAAAGGCAGCGTCTTTTTGGCCGTGTTTTCATTCTTCCCCACCAATGACGCGCTGCCCTTTGTAAGATGTTGAAACCACTAGCCCAACAAGGCAACAAGAGACTGTGATGAGCACATGGCCCAATTTGCCGGTACGTTGAATCTTCTTGAGAGTGTCGGCTCACTATGTCATCAGGACGTACAACAGTCTCTCTGCAACGTTTCGCGTGGCTGAAGGAATGCATGCTAGCATCCATTCAGAGGCTTAGAGGGGGCTGGTCGGACGCTTTAAGCGAGATTCACACGCGAGGGCGAACTCCGCTGCTCCATAGACGGAATTGGTTTATTCCACGTGATTGCTTTATTCGGGTGCAGTAGCGGACGCGTCGCATGCACACAGCCGGAGCTACACTTGCGGAATCCTCGTGCATACTCTCGACTCCTATGCTTATGCAGCGCGCTTATGTGGTCATGCAGTGAAAATTCATGCAATGAGAATTCACCACCAAAACCGCCAAAAAGAACTCGCCTCTTCCACTGTTACACGAAACACATTCTGTCATTGCCGCAAAAATAAACATGTGGATTTTAAGCCGGCAGCCTGCTTCCCAGCCACGCCGATCGGACCAATGTTGGCAGGTTTGACGCTAAATCCTGTGGATCGAGAGATTGTAAAACAGAGAGATCGGAATAGCAACGACACATTTCCATGCGTGCCGCGAGCAGAGGAGAGCGGATGAAGCGAGGACGGCAAGTTTTCAATTACGGGCACGTCACGTGATGCACCGTCCGCTGCGAAAATTTCTCCTCAGTTCCCTCGTGTAAATCCTCCTTTGTAACAGTAATGGTGGGCGAAATGTTGGCGCGTCGAGACATGTCTCGTTTGCAACGCTTTTCCGTTTACGCGTTAAGCATCGCTAGTCATCGATTAGTTTAAGGGGCCCATGTTTGAATGGCATGGGCCTTTCAGTCGTTATAAGTGATTTTCCGCATACAGGCGAATGTTTATTCTTTGCATGCTATTTAAGACAAATGACGGCTCGTTCACACAAATTTCTGCCAACGAACAATAAAGACGCATTGAAGTCCCCGGTTAACGGTTAGAGTTTTAATCTGTTTAAACTTTCACTAAACTTGTATTCTTCGGATTGACTGTTAAGCTGTTGAAAATTAAAAAAAAATAAAAACTAAGCGTGACTTTAAGCTGTCGCATTTAGGATGCTCTTGCGTCCACTTCCCAGAGTTTGGAGCTACTTTTGGTAAATAAGATAAGTTTGTAAATCTTAACTAGAACCAACGTCTGTACAAATCTACGTTGCTACTCCACACTTTTTTTTCCCAGATTGTGTCACTAACGCACTTTGCACAGCCATATATACGTAGCGAAGATAATGGGATAATTCAACAACAGTCCATCAAAGTAATCCTCAACGCATAATCCTACAACTGCTGATTGTGATATCTCAATAAAAACACCAATAATCATGTACATGGTCCTTACAGGTCCACCATTCAAATTATACCTCCCAATTGACACTTGCACCCTCTCACACTTTGACACATTCCTATATTTATACTTTCACACTGCCGCGCTATGCTGTGAAGAAAACCTCGCTCTTCTTGACAACGGGACGACTACACTAGAAGCTTTTCTGTAATGTCGTCCTGAAAAGTCATCGAGAATTCTAAGAGCCAAGGCATTGCTAAATTTCTGAATGACAGACTTGCATGAGCAGTTGTAGACTGTGATGTCGTTTACCACACAAAGCTGCTGCTCTGCGCTGCCACGTTATGTGTGTGCGTGTGTACAATTCCACTGTTTTTATCTTCCTGTCTCTTCTTTCAACCTCCGCCATACCATCCTCCTGTGAAGGGTAGCCTACCGGCTATGTTGAACTGGTTAACATCGCTCCCTTTCCTATCACTCATTTTTCTTCTTTCATTTTAACAGACCTAATGGCTGTTAGTATACAGACAAAGGTATAAATAAAAATGAGCTCCCTTTTTTGCATAATTTTTATTACAACGTGTAGCCTGGCCTGGAACCGTGTGCAGGTCTTTACTGCAGGCCTTTGGTGCAAGTGACCCATTCATTGGCAGTTAGAGCACTGCATTTATTATTGGTATTTAAAATCACCAATACAAGAAAAAAATGAAATACGAGAACCGACCGTTGAAGCATACAGACAAGATGTTTCGGCTTCCCCAACGAAAACCTTGCTCTTAACAGCTGCGGTCACAGGAAACAAAACATAATTTTTTATCTCTCACTGTTGGGGCTCTTATTTCACCTGTTATCATAGTGCATACCGGGTAGACGTGCTTTCCCTAAACCACCATTTACTTTGAGATCATACGCTTATAAAGTAGATGTAACATTGCGTGATGTGACATAAAGGTCAGTATTGTCATAAACACAGTGGAACGCGACAAAGCAGTTTTTCGGGCAATGGAGTAAGAATATACCCGCATATGTTATGAGGGAAAAATAAACGGGATATATACATGGCCATAAAGCGCAAACAAGCCCAACCGATTACCCCATACCATTTTTATGCTGCGCAACATTTGATTATTCTTGAAGGATTCTACACAGGGGCCAGCCAGCGCATCGTCACTGCGACAACGCCCACAACTATAGCGTGATAGTCCGCTCAAATTGTGGTCACGGCAAAATTTCGTGGCCTGAAGGAGCTATTTTAATAGTTGCGTTGGAACTACAGAAAACAACGAAATATAGAATAGTTTAAGATTACTGCTGGAGACAGTGAGACTTTTACGGCTGGCCGCGCTGGTTACTGCTCGCTTTACGTGCTGCTAACTATTCTAACGCGCTTTCTATTTTGGCACTTTCGTGCTGAAGCTTTTCACGATAACATGCTCCGACCACAGTTTCTTAGAACAAAACTGACTAGGATGTTCCGCTCGCGTAGTACACGTGTCAACCGAACAAATTTGTTTCTTAAAATATTGCGACATAAACACGTCTCCCCCTCCCCCGCTTCGCGTCGTAAGAGAGCATGCTATAAAGGAAAAGCAAGACTTTAAGGGTTCCTTCAAGAGCACCTTAGCACGCCCACGTGTTAGAGACGCAAACACCTAGCCTTTATAAAGCTTTAACTGCTGAGTTTGTGCCTCATGCACCAATACAGCTACATCGAATTTTTGCCGCATTGCCCTCGCCAATCTATAAAACGCTGCAGAAACGGCGATAGGACCGCTCTCCAAATGAAATTGTATGGGACAGCGGATTGGCGTCGCAAGAACAGAAGTTCCTTTTTTAAGACGGCGAAATGCGACACGAGATACTCCAGAAAGAAATCGAGAACGGCAGCTGTATGATGGGAGTTCTCGACAAAAGCGCTGCGCTCAAGGTTTCCTTCTTGTTATTGAATATATATATATATATATATATATATATATATATATATATATATATATATATATATATATATATATATATATATATATATATATATATATATATATATGCTCCTTGCAGCTAAGAGGCTGCCCCTAGTGCATCCGTATTGAGTTCGAACTTAGTTGCTGAAGCTTACGATGGCAGCGTGAGGAGTTCTGCGCCGATGGTGGCTCACTCGTTGATTAGAAAGTGGGTGTGTCGTCGACAAATTGATCTCACGACATTGCTGCAGAAAGACATTTTTTTTGCAAAAAAAATTTCTCCCGATGCCCCTCTGAGTGATACGTTTTATGATGTAATTGCATTGACAGTGGCACCTTTTTATCTTCACTTTTTCAGTGAAATGTAGCAGGAGCATTTGAAGTTAGTGTTACTGCAAAACTAAAACTGAGAAAAAAATAATGAAAAGGTAGATTTTGAGAGATATACTGGGGTCCGTATGCAAGAACCTGAGCTAGGGCCATGTAACAGATTCTAAGGCAATAGCGCTAAAGTCCTCGTTTCGCAGACATTTCTGTGTCATCGTCGGTGCTGACGGCTAGGAGTGAGAAATAATCATATTTTGCATGAACAAAATATTGAGAACGAGTCAAGTAGCAAATATTTCTAGGTTGGAGAGAGGATTAAACCTGGCCATTCGCGTGGAAAGCAGGCGTCTGGCTGGAAATACAGTGAAAGTAACTTCCTCTTCTGGGAAATGCCGTGAAGATAACTTGTGCTTTGCAAACACACGCGTGTTGTACATATCTTTCAGAATACATGTAATATTGCAGTAGTATTGCGTGGTACAAGCATGCATAGCCATCGTTTTCAGAGCATTTGATTATGATAACTAAGTCATAGCTAGAGCTGGTTACCCTTACAAAAGACACATGCATCATTGCTCGTATTCCCTTAAATCCACTTGGAGGGTGCATAATAAGTTCGCAAACGTTTCACGCATATTATTGCCTGTAGTTAAAAGAAAGCTACCCATTCCACAGAATGCAGCCATATAGGCGAAAGCTTGACTCACACTTTCGGGTTTATCAATTACGTCGTTGTAATTCATGATTTAAACATCTCAAATACCATCATACAATAAACAGAATCCATCAAGTATATTTGAAACAGGCACAGCGGCCACAATATCGCTATCGCGTTCAACTTTCAAAGGTGAAGCTTAAGGGTCACCCTATCTTTTAAAAGACACCCCTTGGGGGTAAAAAGACTAAGCGGTGGTGGAGCACTCCGTCCTTCTTGGCGCGTTTCTGCCGCAAAAATGTTTTTCTTACTTTTTTTTTTCGAACGTCCAGTTCAGTTTAGGTGAAAGCTTCTTTGCACCGCTCTGACGTATGAAATCAACGATACAAACGTCGGGAAATCACTAATTCCGCAAGGACACTATGCTCATATCGAGAATCAGTATTACCGTTGGCACACAGTAGACGTCAATATACCACGTATCGTATGTGATTTAGTTATACAAAAAACAAAAAATGATGTCTGTGATTGGAAATTGATGAGTAGAAAGATACTTAATTCGGTTCTATAACGCAATTTCAATTCACTTTTCTATTTTAGACTTCGCATTTCTATAAGGAAAACGACACGAAATGAATAACCTTGCAATGGCTCCAACGTGCGAATGCTCATGAATAACCATTAAAAAACCTGGCACCTAATTCACGATACTTTCATTCGTGAGCGCTGCTCCCCGTTAGTCAGCCGGCTTCCGTAATGGTGTGCGGGACAGCACGATTGAGTACGACACTTGTGTAACGTCTTTTTTTTATTTAGCTCCTTCTTCAAATACGTCTTCTCAAGTTTATACATGTACCGGAAGGACACATGTAATGCGACAATTGACCATGAGCCTACAACGCAAGCACGACAAACGGAGCACGTCGATATGCAAAAACATTTGCATAACGGCTAGCTAGTACAGGTTTACGATCAAGCTTGCACTCAACTAATAGTGGTAGCTGAGGCAAAACATACACACAGAAGGGCGAAAATTCATTCGACAACGCTCTATTTACATTACGCTTCAGCGATTACTAATCACTTCCGCCTTCTTGAAGTATGCAGGCGCGGTGCATGCTCCACAAGTTCAATTAGAATGTTCGAGGCCGAAAACGCGGCTTGAATAACGAAAACCAAGATGTACTACCCATGCTACTGCGTCGCACGCGTGCCTTGCATTTTATTGCGAACGCAGGGATAGGTGAGTTCACTGTTGCAATGCCAGATCGTTTTATTGCTTTGTAGAGGAAATGCTCGCAGGTAATCAGAGCGAGATGCAAAGGTACATGCAGTCCGATTTGGAGGGTTGAAATGGAGACACAGATTTACTTTTATCACCCGAACCTTTCCAAACGTCAGGCGAAGGAAAACAACAAAGTGAAAAGGCCGGTTATCGCATCTTCAATGAGTTATTTAGCAACCACAAGTGTCACAATTTTTCAATAACATGACGGCGAAAGGAATCTTGGTACTTGAGTCTCTTTGTGCACAGCGGTCCCGATACGATTGCCTATATCTTCTCGATAGCTGGCTGGCGTACATTCGCCCATGAAACGACCCCGCAGGATATATCAATGTCGCATTCAGTGTTTGTGACTGCTACACAATTTAGAAAATGCTCGTTTCACTTTCCTTTATCATACATTCTAAAATCTTTCTGAGTGTTTTTCCTGTAGTAAAATGAAAGAAAAATTGACGTCGTTTCCGTAGTACCATTATGGGCCTTGAAGAAGTGCATTCCGCGTCTTTAATTAGGGCTTCCTTGATTGCTGCGCACGGCGAGAAAACAGTTTTCTTGAGAACTCGCTTTATTGTTACCGTACACACGCGGTAAAATTCTACTTTGTGCCGCGTTGAAGTTGAAAATTGAAGAAACTAAGAAAAAAGTACCAACACCTTATTATTATAGAGAATGAATCAAACTAATAAAGAAACGTAATGAGGCTCCTAACTAGGCTCATTTCAATATAAGAGAAAGATGCATTCATGCGCCCATGTGAAGCCACCAGCTCGAATGACAATCCGAACGGACTTTTCTGAGTATACAAAAAAAAAACCTTGCTGATCGCTAAACTTTTTTTTTGTGCGTGATTTCGAGCCGGAACCAATGGATCTTCAGGTTAACCTTAACCATTTGAGTTAACTAGCTGAGAAGCAGATCACAGCACGAGGGCGTAGTATTCATCAACTCAAAGCACACAGAAAATAAACTCTTTTATGATTTAAAAAACTTTCTTTCGAAGAATTTGTCCGTGTTTATTTTGCAGCTTCGTTTATACAGAAAAAAATAGGGTTGATTCTTGTTTTTTTTTCTTTCGTAAGGGTACTTTCACTTGCACAAAACTGATTCACCACGAACTTGGGTAATTTTTTTTCTACTTTAAACGTTCAGCTCACCATCCGCGAAGCTTCCTGAAGCCCCCTCCTAGCGTCAAAAAAAGCTAAATGTATGCTCATCATCAAAACCATGAAAAAATTGAAATCTTGTACCCGTTGCTTTCGATGTCAGACAGGTAGTTAACGCCATTTTTGGAGCGGAAAAGCGAGCGCAGGCACGATTGTATGTCCTTCATCATGATGACAGACCATTTTCGGAATTCCGCGACATAAACCACTGCGCCTGAAGTCGACTAATGCTCTATTGACACTCTGATGCATGACCATAATACAGAGATTGCACGGAAACTCACGTTGATCACTTGCTCTATATTTATGTAGGCTGGTGCTTCATTCGTTCGCTATTTCTTTTAACATTTTCGCCCTTTTGCTTGTGCCCTGGTCCAGAAGAGCAAACGAAAACTATATATATAAGTACTCCTCAGCTTCACCTACCTACCTCTTCTCTTTGTTCTCAATAACGCTATTAAAAAAGTCAACGTCTCAGAAGGGAAAGTTTTGGTAAGGGGTAGTATTTTTTTCAGGGCAGGTCTAAACTTTGCTTTGCTCCTGCCACGTTTTGTGTGCAATCGTTTTTCAACTCTTCAAGCATACAAAGTCCTCTGATATTCTGTCTTGTTTAAACGTTTGGTTCAAGGTGGTGACCGGCAAGCTTCGCTGTTATTGCTGACGATGCATTCATGTCTCTAAACTAGCTGTGGTAAGCAGTGCGTCTTCACTGTGTCCTCGTTGCCAGCGTCAAGAGGGTGCGTTGCTTTTACTTGAGTAACACTTGAGTAACAGCAGTAGTAGCAGTTGCAGTGGTAGTAGTTACTGCATGCAGAACGAGTAGTCGTAGAAGTAGCAGTAGTAGTAGTAACAATAGCAATAATAGTAGTAGAAGCAGTGCTAGTGGAAGTGACAAGAATTCGTTAGGCCCTCTTGAATTAGGATTCATCTGGTGTTAATTACTAGTGCATACACAGAATTAAACGATTTGTGGTATTCATCGCCCTCCTGATATCCAGTGGCTTTTTTGATAATACTTACCAGTTCAGTTATGACCATATCCTCGACAGCGCAGAATAATTCTTGAGGAATCAATGTTCCGGGCACTCATTGGCCTTCTCTTAGGTATTTCCCTACTAATTCACCGATTTGTAGGGTATTACTTCCATTTTCCTCGTTGCAGAACTCGATACAATTGGTTGATAAGAATACGCGACAGAACTCTATGCTTGACCTAGTGTTTATCAGTGACAGTCTTGCTAACCTATGCGTTATATACAATATATTAGAGGGGATATCGGACAATGACGCGGTCTTTGTACACATTAAATGTCCAATCCCGCAGGAACATTTTAGCTACTTCACATTTCGCGATTTCAACAAAGCTGATTACACGTCTATCTCTGATACTTTGGCGGAAAATTTTGAGCATTTTTTGTTTCTTCGTACCACGTCTCTTGTTGACAATCTCATTTTGTCAGTTATTTTGAGTCATTAGTGAAGTTTGGCATGAATGATTACATTCCTTTAGAAACGAAAAAAAAACGAATAACAAGGTGCTTGTATTAGCTCAGATATACTGCACTTTTGTCGCCGTGTTGCCACACTGCGTACAACCAGATACGCTAACCCTGTGCTTCAAGCTTCCTTTGAGAAAGACAAGGCAGAACTTCGCGCTGCCACAAAAAATGTCAAAGACTTTTACTTTCCTGCACAACTTCCTTCGTTACTTAGATACAATCCTCGCAGATCTTGGACTGCATTCAGTCTTGCTTAATACAACCACTTCCTTTTTCATGATTATTGATACCATTACAAAGGACTCCAATGTAGTTTCTAATCCACTTAACTCAATTTTTTCACCCCAGACAACCATGCTGTTCCAATAATTATACACGATGTACAAATTAATAAACTAGGTGACATTGTGAGGTGACAATACACCTCTGAAGGTGTATTGAACCTAATCTTGAATCTCGACACAAAGAAATGTCGCGGTTCAGACGGCATACCGAATTCTTTTCTTGTTAGATATTCCGCGTGGACAGCCCGTTACCTTACAATGATCTTACAGAAATCTCTAACTGCAGCGAAGTACCATCTTTTTGAAAAACAGTGTAGGTATTGCCTTTTAGAATTCTGTTGATAGGCAAGTCTTATCTAGAACAAGCCTACACCTCTCACACCACAGTCATGCAAGATCCTGTAGCATATTATTCACAATCGTATCATAGAAATCCTCGACTCAAATGAAGTTCTAACGTCAGCTCAGCACGGTTTCCATCGTCGCTACTGCACTGTTGTTACACAATTAGTTGATTTCGTTCATGGCGTCGCCTCTAACCTATAGATACAGAAAATCAAATAGGTGTCATTGTCATTGACTTCTCTGAAGCGTCCGACTGTGTACTTCATTATAAGTTGCCAGTGAAACTTGATTCTATTCTATACTCAATCAGTCCCGTCTTGCTTCTTGAATCGCCAGTTCTCTTCATTCTCGCTCACATATTGTTTCTTTCAATTAAGTAGAGTCATTCCTTGTTTCCGTCACGTGAGGTGTTCCGCAGGGAGTTGTACATGGCCCGGTATTGTTCCTCATATATAAAAATGATTTACCACACTGCACCCCATCTAAAATAAGGGTCTGTGCTGACGATCGCGTATTGCACGAATCCTTCAATTCTGCGGAAGATCATCACCATCATTCACAGTAGTTCATTTCTTTCAGCGCTTGGTGCAAAACATGGCAGATGAACGTCAATTGCATTAAAACGGTCGTCATGCCATTTGCCAATGGGCAGATCTCGTTTTCATTCGATTATAATCGGGATGACACACAACCTAAGAGTGTCACAATATAAATATCTTGGTGTGATTCTTAGAAAAAATATTTCCTGGGCTACATAGTGGGGCAGCGCAAGACTACGAGTATTTACGACAGAAGGAGCGCTGCAGCGCTCTTTCTGTCCGTGGCTCTTCTTCTGTAGTTACGTCGTAACTACTTGTAGTCTTTCGCTGCGCAAATATGTTGATTACCGATCACCAACTAGACCAAGCATCTGTGTTATCAAAATCATTCCTGGGCTAACCACATCAAATACATCAGTATGAAAGCTCCGAAAAAATAGGTTATCTGTGCCGTAATTTGGATAAATCCTCCCGAGATACCAAACTAATTCTGTATGAGACGTTCATTCGGACCATTTTGGAATATGTGTCTGTAGTTTGGTACCCTCACAAGCAAGATAACCTAAAAATACTCGACAGCGTCCCTCGTAAAGTCATCCACTTCATATGCCGTAACTATAACTACATTATCTCACGCTCACAGGCCCTGCAATACTAAACATTGTGTCATTGCATTAATGTTACCGTATTGAATCTCCAAAATTATTATATAGGGTTATCAAGTCCTCCACTGGCATACTTGGCGATAACAGCACAGCGTTTATGGATGAAACTTGTACGCGCAGCTCCCACAATTTGAACACAAAGCCTTTATTTGCTGGTACAAACACATTCAAATTTAGTTTTTTTTCCCGCGTACTATAGAGCTCTGGAATTCCCCACCGGAGAGAATTCGCTTACTACTAATAAGGACATTTATTGATTCCGCTCCTAACTACTTCGAACATATGTATATTCTTGTTTGTGATATGCGAAGTGTTGTTCTCTTGCGTATCGCTGTAACATATTTCAATTTTATATGCCTGTTTTTTGCTCTGTTCCTTTTTTCCTGTATTACTCATCCTCTCCTGATATAACCCTGTACTTGGGCTGCAGTATATTCAAATACAAATAAATAAAAATAAATATAGTTGTAGTAGTAGCAGTGGCAGTAATAATAGTTATTGTTGTAGAAGAGGAAGTAGCAGTCATAGTATTAGTAGTAGTAGTAGTAGTAGTAGTGGCAGTAGCAGTAGTAGTGGCAGTAGTAGTAACAGTGGAAGTCGTCTTGTATTAGCTGGCGTCACGCAGGTCAAGTGAGCAGAGGGGGAATCCAATAAAGATTTAAAAGATGATGACAAACAAACTAATGATGATTACGATGATTCTTATGGTGGTGTTTCATATAATTACCAGGAGACTTACGACACCACGTGATCTTGCTGGCAATGATTAAGACTAGCGCGCTTGAAGCTTCGCTGCCTAACCATCTTAAAAACCCAAATTGGGCTGATTTGTTTTATAAATCTGTTCTCGTATGGTTCTTTCCGGCTCTCTGTTTGCCGAACGCGGCCCAACCTAAGTGGTATCATTCGTCCTGCATTGGCGACCTCAGTGAGGTCCTCTGTGTGAACTGTTGGTTGCAGGCAACGCAGCCTGCGTGTAAAGGTGGGTGACCTTGACATTGAGGCTTAAAACCGGGCTGTCACGCTGTGGAGATGGGCGCGCGGGCTGCTGCGTTATAGCTCAGCCCCTGCTTTCACGAGGGAAAGCAGCTTGACAGTTTGCAGGCATTATTGTGGCTGCGTGCTATATGCCCCCCACCCCTCTCGTCTGTTTGCAATGCACGAACTTCGCGAAGGCGCTTATAGGGCCTTTTACAGACTGTAATCCACTGAGAAGACAATTTTTTTACAGACTGTAATCTACTGAGAAGACAATCTCGTGCACTCGTAGAATGCTGCCTTCATTCGCCTCTATATATGTGCATAGGAGGCCTGGTACGTGAATTTGTTTAGGCCTAATGACATAAATTATAGATAAAAAATTGTGTAGTTCGGTGTCGCTACATTACTCAAGAAGGCATTTGTATAAATTTTTGGGGCTGGTGGTGCACTTCTCCTCTTCCTAGCAAATTGTTCTCAGTATAGAAATCTATAGCTGAAAAAAAGAAATCTACGCAATGTTTCTCTTCCGCTAACCGTCGAAAAATTGATAACTATGATCATACAACATAGCGTGTCAGCTAAACAATATGTTACCTTGAGTCTAAAAGTTCGCTTTCCGCAATAAACGCGAATGCTGCATTTTATCACCGAAAGCCGTCGTCTTGGACTCATAAGAGCGTTTTAGTGAAGGCCGAAGGAGCCATAAACCCGGAAGTATCGCCGGTAAAGCATGTCCTTTATATTTCGTTCTCACTACGTCGAGTTTTGATAGTTTTTTTGGCAGCGAGCAGGCTGAAGGCGTTAGGCAAAAGGCAAAATTAAGAAATACATCTCAAAATAGAAGGTTGCAAAAAGAAACGTTAAGCGCTTTTTTTAGCGAGTGGCATCATCACTGTCAGTAATTACCGTGTGAGCTTCACCAGTCACTCGGGCAATCTGAGCACTGCTTCTATGATCGTGCCTGAGAACTTCTTAGCAACGTCAAAGTATTGCGACAGGTTACTCTGCAAGAGTGACCCGCAATAAATTAAAAGTGTATCGTCAAGGAGAATGCATATCAGCGCATGCGCGAAAGTAATTGCGCAGCATAGGCATCTGCGTGTCGCTGCAGTAGCTTTGTTGAGAAGCATTGTGCATTTTAACATATTCAAATTATTGCATACTGGCAAGAAATGTTGAACATTCACCTATTACAATAACGCGTATTAGTAAAAATATGATAGCATCATCTTAAAATTATTCTATATTAAAGATCAGTCTGATCATTAGCGCATTAACATTATTTCTGCCTGCTTTAACGCACGTGAAAGCTGTTGTCATGGATGTTTTCTTATTGGTAGTGCATTTTTCTAATTTTTTTCTTCTTCACCTCCGGAAGCATGTGTTTTGGCCATATTCTTTTTTTAGAGGGAGTTCCCCTAACCTGCTTCCTCATTTTACACTGTTTGCTGCAGTAAGGTACTGAGAAAAAAACCACGCGTAGACCAAACCTATAGTCAATCCTTCGTTGTTGGTAAATATTCTTGCTCTATTTTCGTGAGACGGGTTATGAAACTGCGCACAATGATCCAGTAAACCTTTGAATGCCTGAATAGTGAAACTTCTGAAGAAAATAAATATTCCAACCTCTCCTTTCATACATTTATTTAAACAAAAGAAATATTGTTTTCATTTTCCAGGCCTAAATAAGAACCTTTAAATGATTCCACTGTTGTATTATCTGAAATTCTACTTCAATGCAAACATTTATGTATGTCACAAGTTCCCCACTTCCAACAGAAGCGAGGACCCTGCAATGAAAAACATCCATCAGAACTACGCAACACGTCGTGTGCCACTTTTGATTATAGAACTTGCGTCAGCCAGGCAAAAAAGAAGGAAAAAGTGAGCGCTCTTGCGCGCTCTCCGCCATCAGCTACAAAGAGGTTGGTTCTAGCCTAAAATACATTACACAAGATAGCGCTACATCGTTCATGGTGAAACCCATACGTTCTTCGGGAATGCTTGACAGTCATCATTAAAGGCGGCACGCAGTACGTTACTAGCTTGCTGATGACATGTGGGGTATTACGTCTCAAAACCACGATGTGAATATGAGAGAAGACATTGTGGACAGCTCCGAAAATTTCGGCCATCTGGGGCTCTTTAACATGCACCCAGATCAGAGCACACAGGACGAGGGAAAATAGCGCTAAAAACTGGGACAGAAAAGAGCACCTGTGTCGTGTGCCCTCTTCTTGTGTCCCCGTTTTTTTTTTCGCGCCACTTTCAGTCGTCACAATGCACCAACAAGCCCAAATTTCGACCATGCTGAGCCCACGGGCCAACAGCATATCTGCCTCTTTCGGAAATGCAGCCGACGCAACCGGGATTCGATAGCGAAGTCGCAACAACGGCTGTTAAACGTTAGTCCTTGACGGTATACCATTGAGAACTTCAACTTTGAAATATTCTTGCTTGGGTGCGAAAAAAAAACACACACACACACAAGAGGTTAAGGCTATGTAAGGCTGACACTTGGGTTCGAATTATTCGATTGTTTTATAATTTGCGTTGTTCATTATTTGCTGTGCTGTACTCTTTCTCACAAAACTTGGTGGGAAAAACTGATAAGAATTGCTTTCCTTACGACTTTATAGAGGTGCACTCAGTGCAGCGCATAGCTGTATTCAACATGCCAAAAATATAAACTTCAGCGCGTATTTACTCTCTGTACCTCTTGATTTTGTCCTGAGCCTGAATAAAGTTGTCCTTTATTATTGTTTTTCTGCGGGTCCGATATCTAGCGCCAGACTTCTTAAAGTCAAAACTGAAACACGCAGGCGCGATAGTTTGATAACAATGACTCCAAGAAAAAGTCACAACTGCACGCAATGATTTTAGGGTCCGCTCAGCAATTACTTCATGCTAAAGGAAATTTGTGAACTTAAGTTTGTAAAGTATGTTTCCTCATTCTTTAATACTGCACGGAGAAGTTTATTATGAAATGACGAAGACGCCTTATGCGACTGGAAGCAATCACGTGGAGTTATTCATCCACATCTGGGGTTTTAATTTTCGTAGATTTGCCAACAATCATAAGTCCATATCTCAAGTCACGTCGTTTCATGCTGGCTGAACTATTTGATTTGTCCAAATCAAGTGGGGAATTTCTACGTTTATTATTCCAGAAAACCTGCAGTCATACGCTAAAAGTAGCGACAAATAGTCGTAAAGAACGTTTTCCTTCGTTTTGAAAGTGCTTACTTGAACACTTCGCAGTAACTTAGAACATTAGTTCTACTTTAATCATCTTGTGTGCCCGAGAGACATAGCACAGGTGATCAGAAAATTCTGCAATTGTGGTGTTTCCTTTTTTTTTTCTTCAGAGTGAAAAACTAAGTCGGCATCTGTTAAAGAGCCTACTTGACGTGAGTGAACGGCACGTGTGTCGTCGTTGTACTTGAACTTGCGAGATACTCAGTATGCCGCAGCATCTCAGGCCCAAGTAGAAAATTGAATAATGAAACCTGTACACGCGAAGGCACTTTATTCCCTGCAGACGAGCAACGTCCATAAACTACCCTATGACTATGAGAGACGCCGTAGTGGAGGGCTCCGGAAATATCAACCACCTGGGGTTCTTCGACGTACGCCCACATCTGAGCAAACGAGTCCACAGCATTTTCACCTCCATCGAAAATTCAGCCGCCACCGTGGGGATTTCAGTCCGAGACCTGCGGGTCAGCAGCCGAGTACCTTAGCCGCTAGGCCAACGCGGCGGGACAGAAGTTCTCGGACAGAGTTATATAGTTTCTGTTCTCATTATATTTTTTACAAAACTCTGAATACTTCACTGCGAACTTCCCCACCGTTACTATTAAGCGCAGTAACATTGGAAGGAAAGAATTACCATACTTTTGTTTATGGTTAAAACGTTTGTGTACATTACTTTATGATTGTCTAAGTTTATTCCTTCTTAATCCATTTAATTATGTCTGCATTCTATATTTTTGGTTGTACAAATTTAGGATTGTACAAGAAAAATTGTATCATGACACATGTTTGCATGAAGTCACCGCTATACAATGGCTTACAGATTCATTTCATAGTGCAGTTCCTCTCAACTGAAGCGCACCGTCTGTTATCTACTCTCTATTTTGTGCCATATGTTAGGTAACACCGTGTTAGTTCGAGGGGTCAAGTTTGCAGCCACATTTCGAACGACGCTGTCTGCTAGCAGCTCGTGTGCTCAGATGTATAAGCAGGTTAACCCCACGTCGTCGAACTATCGGGCCCTCCGCTATAGCATCTCTCACAATCACAACGTGCTTTTTGAATGAAAAACCACCAACCATTATTATAAGAAGTATCACCACTTTCTGTTTATACAGAGAAGGCTGAGTAGTAAGAAAAAAGCTCGAAAAAAAAAACAATGGGACAAATTGACCTTCGCTACAATGTAACAAACACAGAACTCAATATTTAATAATGCCACCATTTCAGTCTTGGGTCATTAAACATAGGCCAACCCCTTCAAACTATGCTTTCGGTCGAGCCTTTCAACAGAGTGAAATGTTTCCTCGGCTTTCGTATAAATGACCTCATTAGAAAGCATGAACACATAACCAATAATTGTGGAAGGCTTCAGCGCCACGTCGGTTTGAAGCCACTGCTGAACACCGGGACCACACGTTCCAGCTTTCACCGGTTAACTATTTGTACGGAGTGCTTGGGTAGTGATTTCTTAGTTACAGATCTCTGCTGACCCAATCCAGGTGGAGCAATTTACACAGCCGCTGGCAAAGTTATTCTTATAGAGAGAATGTATCTGTTATGCCAAGACGTCTTTAAAGTCCCCTAAAGGGTTGTGAAAAAGAGGCCATGGCAATATAATACAGCAATGTTGGAATAATTCCAAATGTCTTCCAGGCAAATTGTAGTCATACACAGTTAAAATTAAGAAAGAATACATAGACGCATACCGCATGCCTATACAAGCCAAAGAGAAATAGTGTGCTGTATGTGCCTTATCGTGAAATAAAGTATGTTGACAAACAGTATATATTTATCATGTGTGTTCAAAAGAGAGTGAATATTATTGGACGGTTTGTTTGCTTTTTTGACAGCCTAATAAACCGACAGACAGCGCTGCTAGAGAAAAGGCTTAAGGGACTATACCTTGCATGTTTTGACGGTAGGAAATAAAATATGAAATCAATAGGTAAAAACGAAAGATTGAAAATACACCCTATGTTGTTCATTCATTGCGATGACCTCCATATCAGGCCGACTTATGCTGTAAAAGGTATACAAGGGCTCTTTGGTTAACTTCCAGCGAGTTATAAGGCAACGTGCTGTTAGGCCGGCTGCCACCAAAAAGGTTCCTGTACACTGACCAGCAAGACTACGAGAAACACTCACTATTACTTCCAGGATTACAAAAAATAGGCCTCCCAATGCATCGGGAAGTTACCGCCTCTGTGACTCATTTAGTAAATCATCGTTTATGTTTTCCCAAGGTTGAGGTTTAGTACCTATCAGCGGCAAATTGATTTTTCAAACGTTTTTAATCATGTCAAATTATTTTATAAGTAATATACAGCAAATAAAATATACAAACAATATTCCAATTTTCTTCACTAGCTTCATTGTCTACTAGATTTATTAAGATGTGATCTCAAAATCAGATATTGCACGAAGCAGAAAATGAACAAAGGTATTTTGCACAAAGCCGGACGAAAAAAATCTAGGCAGCTTCACACTGATGGAGTCAAGTCTTAAGCAAGTGTGGAAGTTGTATTTGAATCTATTTCTTTCTTTCAATCTTAATTTTCACTTTTTTAACGCTTTATTTTTTTCGTCTTATTTACCACAGTTTATTTCTATGACTTTCATACACCATATATTTTTTTTATCAGGCGTCATTTGTAACATACTTCACTTTCTTCTCTTTTTCTCGATTCCTTACTTCCACATTCTTTCCACCTCTTTTTAAATGCGAAGCATTTCTTAGCTAAGTGCGCCGAATTTGAGCGTATCTATCTATCTATCTATCTATCTATCTATCTATCTATCTATCTATCTATCTATCTATCTATCTATCTATCTATCTATCTATCTATCTATCTATCTATCTATCTATCTATCTATCTATCTATCTATCTATTGTCATGGCCAAGAAGGATGCTGGTGCTTGTGCGCGCGGGTAGCTAGAGCAAAGAAAAGAAGAACGAAGTCAGAATAAGAACAGCGATCCAGGATCGGGTGTTGTCTCTTGTTCTCTGTCTAGTACATCACAATGGCGCAGTCCGACAAGTGAACCCTCTGCAGAAAGCCACCGGTACGTGTCTTCGTGGTTCGTCGGCAGCGCGGGCTTCTTCATCAAGGAACGCCGTTCACGCTTTCTTAGCGATGGGGTCCCACCCGTCGCTTCAGCCACCCTTCAGAACACCTGTGGACGGCGTCCAGGCCTTCCCTGTAATTCTAGGCCATGACCTGATTGAAGCCCTGCCACCGTTTCCCGGCAGGGATCCACACCGGCTCCTGTCCCTTGGGAATGCCGTTCACGTTTCCCATGGCCTACATTGCCGTTGCGGTACTCTTTCAACAAACAAGCAGCCACGGAAAACCGTTTAGGCTTCCCTGCACGTCTACCTAACCAGGGTGAGTGCTACAATTGCTACTTACTCAAAGACCACGATCACTGGCTCTTCGGGCTTAACGCCTCACAGCACCGTGGACCTGCGGCGTACCATTGCGCTACTCCGCGTCGAGACTAACGTACTGACAGCGTTGATCGCCGAGAGTAATCCTACAATGTTGCCAGCTTTGCGTGACATTAACGCAGTGTTTGATGTAGCTGCCTAATACGACCTTTAGGCAAGCACACCGAAGCAACGCAGGCAGCTTCGGTCTTCTCTCATCGAGCTCTCACACAGCTCGACTGCTTCGCGTTGGCGATCTCTGCGTTGCCACCTGCCACCCCACAATCACCAGCCGTCTGGGAACTACCGGAATTCCACGGAATCCAGAACGACACCGACAGCTGGGTGGAAACCGTCAACGCGCTAGCAATGCGCGCGGCCTGGACAGAGAATCAGAAATTGTATGTGGCCATAGACCGTCTTCGGGAAGGTGCAGCGGCGTGGCACCGGTATGAAGGCTGGGAGCAGCAGTAATGGGCGGAGTGGAGCTGCAAGCTCAAAGCTGCTTTTGGTTGTAATCCTTACCACCTCACCACCAACACCCCGTCTAACCTGGCCAGTATCGAGGAGCGAGCTCCAGAGGCTTGCCACCACGAGGCTGCAGCTTACCACACGAGACGTTAGACATTTTGTCGATACCCGAAGCAAGTTCACTGCGGCCAGAGGCCGCTACCGAAGACGGACCTCTTGAAGGGCGTTGCTCCAACGAAACAGCTGCAGAGAATCATCTCGACTGTGCTGCATTGCCCTCCACTGACGCACCCCCATTCGCACACCGAGCTGAAGTGGAGCAACACCTCGAATGTTCCTCGGAGCCCTCCAGCCGCGCGGCAGAAAGCTTCTCCGCCTGTCCTACGAATGACGTCAGACGGAAATGTGACACGCCACTGCTGCTCTCAGTACCTCAGTACCCGCGTCGATACGCGACGCTATCATGTCAGTGGAAGAGGCTGATACCAGTTCTCATACAGCTCAGTTAGAGAAGCCAGCCCCAATATCACCTTTCCTGAGGCAAGTGGAGACACCAGCATCACCTATGCTTGAACCGCCTATGGTCATGGCGCCGGTAGAGCCCGAGATAACCACTGCTGGTCTCACCGACCAAGATCATGAGGAGAAAGTTGGCGCTCAAGATGCAGACAGCAGCCAATACGATGACAGCTTCACAAAATGTCCTGCCGCAGATGCCAAAACCGGCCGTAAATTATGTTGTCTGCCACACATCTCAGAAGTTGCGTACCCATTCTCGAAACAAGCCAAGGTACCCAGCGCGTCTTTTGGGATACTCCTTCGGCTACCCTCATCCGGATTTTAACGTCTGCCGCTTATTTTGCGGCCCGTCCGAAGCGCGCTGTAAGGTGCATGTTTAGCTGCTTCCCACAGAGAGCCTGCATGGCCGAGACCGACCACAACGATGCAGCCAGTCTCGACCTCCCGCAAGACTTGTGGAAGACTCTGGCACCCAGTTTCAGCATGGCCAAGGCCGACCCCCTAGATGCAGCCAGTATATCGACCGCCAGATCTATCTTTGGGATACCGGGACCAAATAGCGGCACGGCCGAGAGCGTCGGCTGCAACGGGACAGCCAGTGCCGGCCGCCTGAGTCCACAGCACTTTTTTAAGAGACATCGTGGCGTGCAAAAGAGCGACCAGCTCGAGGCAGCCTGTGCCGTCCACCAGAGACGCTTCCCCCAGACCGTCGCTTCATGTTGCATTGTGGTCCGGGCTTACCACCACGATGCAGCCAAGCCCGCCCACCAGGAACATTGCCGCCAGCTCCGCGCGCGCGCAGTCATGGCCGAGTGTCATGACCAAGAAAGACGCTGGCGCTTCGGCGCGCGGGTAGCTAGAGCAAAGAAGAGAATAACGAAGTCAGAATAAGAACAGCTGGCTCAGGATCGGGTGTTGTCTCTTGTTCTCTGTCTAGTACATCACACTATCTATCTATCTATCTATCTATCTATCTATCTATCTATCTATCTATCTATCTATCTATCTATCTATCTATCTATCTATCTATCTATCTATCTATCTATCTATCTATCTATCTATCTATCTATCTATCTAGCCGCCCATGACTTTCAGCTCTGCCGGCCATTTCGTTAATGGTAGCGATACCACATTTGGTACGGCGTAACATGACTGTATGAACGTGCATAACTGAGTAGTCATGACATGACTATCATGGCATGTACGTCATGAATGTCATGATTTACATTTCATGGTCTTGCTTCTGCAGCGTTGGTTTCGTTCACATGGCATGTTGAAAAACTAATACGGTATCACATGACTGCATGCCGGATACAAGTACCAGACCATACCGTCCAAATCATGGCGTGCACGTCATGTAAGTCATGAGGCATGACTACACGCCACGCTCATGGTGCGCTCGTGGTCGTTTCGCTAGCTTCACTTATACCAAACTTGGCATTACTGGACCTGAACTCATAACAAAGGTGCAAACATCTGACTGGTGCAAACAAAATAGTTATAAGATGCGCGACACATTAGAACATGACAACATGTCATGCTCATGATGCGCTCACGGCAGTTTCGCTAGCTTCCCATATTCCCAAGTTGGTATTACGTGACACAGACGGCTGACAAATGATTACTGGAGTTTAACGTCCCAAAACCACCATATGATTGAGAGAAGCCGTAGTGGAGGGCTCCGGAAATTTCGACCACCTGGGGTTCTTTACGTGCATACAAATCTGAGCACACGGGCCCGAACGGACGACAAAGGTAAATGAAACGTCAGAACATCATAATCATGACATGCGCGTCATGTAACAACGTTACTACATGCTACACTCATAGTGTACTCATGGTTGTTCCGCTAGCTTCACATATACCAAATTTGGTGTTACGTCTCGTGAGTGGATAACGAAGGTATTTGACTGGTGCAAACATGATAATTATGACAGGCGTGTGATGTAAGAACATGACAACATACCACGCTCATGATGCGCTTATGGCCGTTTCGCTAACTCAACATACATTCAACTTGGTATTACGTGAGGTGTATGAATAACCAAGGTATATGACACGTCCAAACATGATAATCATGACATGCGCGTTATGTAACATGACTACATGCCACGCTGATGATGCACTCGTGGCCGTTTCGCTAGCTCCATATACTAAATTTGTGAATTGATAACGAAGGCTAATGACACGTCCAAACATGTTGATCTGGACATGCGTGTCATGTAAAACATGACGACTTGCTTGCGGCTGTTTCGCTAGCTTGACATATACGAAATTTCGTACCACGTGACGTGAATAGAAGACGAAGGTAAATAACACGTCCGAACGTGATAATCATGAGAAGGAAGACATGTACTTATAATTTACGTCTGCCTCGTAACGTTAGTTGTGCTAATTTTCAAGTGAAATATCAACCATCCTCATTCGTGCTTCTCATATCATCGATCCCCACAGTACGTGGGATCTGCGAAATTTTTGTCTACGGCTTACTCTCTTGTTTTTCTATTTTCGCTATTTTTTTCTCTTTCTGATTTTTCTTCCTTTCCATCTATTTATCTCTCACACTCTCTGTATTAGCTACGGTTTCGCCCTAGTTGTTCCATATTTTTCAGATATAGGTGTTCTGAACCCCAATATGAGCCTCTTCACTGCAGAGGCACAGGCGATATTATCGGCCATGAAACCTATAAAAGAATTGAAACTCTTAAAAACTGCAGTATATACTGATTCTCCAAGCGTGGTAACAGCTCTGAAATTCCACGAAATCTATCCTTGTCTCTGTCTACTGACTTCTATGCACGATCTATGAACAGCAACAGCCTGTCATAGTCTTCTGGGTGCCAGGGCGTTGCGAGACTCAAGGACTTGTGCTGGGGAACAAGCTCGCTGTTTCCGCCCACCAAAATGTCACAATCAATACATCTATATCTGTCCCTGCACTTTACCTCAAACCCTTAAATAAACGATAGCTCAGGAATTACTGGAAGTATTTACGGGATAACGAAACAAAAAATAAACTTCTACTCATCAAGCCACAAATTGTGAATTGGCCACCAATATTGAAATCGTGCTATACAGAATTAGCACTTACCGGTTTAAGAATAGAACATACACACAGCATACACTCGCACCTTTTGTCCGGTGACGATCCACCTCTCTGTGAAATGTGCGGTGAACCACTCACTGTTCTTCATGTTTTAATGAAGTGCAAAGAACTGGATGTATTTCGAGGAAAACACTTTCCGTTTCCCTATCGAATTACCTTGCACCCATCGATATTTACAGGTAGGGAACCGTCTTTTAGTTGTCAATCGTTCCTTGCTATTTAAAGTATGTAAATAGATTTCAGGTCAGCTTCAGGCTTCTGTGCAGGCCGACCTCTCTGAGAAGAGGTCGCTGCTGTGATGGATTGGCAGGACAAAGCATTTGCCTTGCAGCCCTTGGACACCAGGGCGTAGACGACAGAGGCATTTGTGGTAATGCCATACATGTCTACCATGGTTTTTGTTATCATGAACTTTCACCATTCACTTATAATACACAAGTTTCACGTCATGGACTTGATTTTAATACTTCTATGTTTTTACGCGCCTTAGCACGAGGAACTTCGGGCCCTTATACAGCCACTTATCATAACCATTGTTCACATCTCTAGTTCAATAACCTGGCGCTCTTTGGCCATTGAATGGCCATTGCACCCCAAAACACCACAAATCATCAACATCATTTATGCCAAGGCTTTCTCTCTTCTTAAATCACTCTGACTTCTCTCCTGCTCTCCCTCTCTTCTCTTTCTCACCCCCTTTCAGTATTACATTAGACGATGCAGGGCTATCTTTTGCCCTCCTAGCGTGCCTTTATAACCAAATGGTTACAATATTCGCTTAAAGATTGTGGGTCATCATAGATATCATCATCGACTTCTCGCTACAGTGAGGGCAAAGGCAGCTCCCATATTCCACCAGTGAATCATATCAATTCACTTTTCCCGATATGAAATCAACGCCTTGCTGTCTAAAGGTATGAAGACATTTATGTCATAACTATATAATGATCCGGATTATCGCCACGAGCGCATTTCTAGGCTTAACTGTTGTGCTTTTCGCCTTCCGTTCTGAAAGAGAGACTAGGAAACGCTACTACATAGACAGCGGCTGGGTGTTGCAAACAAGCGACAATACCTATGCAAGATTGGACAAGAGCAAAATCTTAACTGCAATCTGTGTAACACGCCAGAGACTATTAATCACTTTCTGTGTATGTGCCCTTTACACGCAGCTGAAACACAATCTCTTGAGCGCCTCACAGATGACCTACACTGCTGACTCTTTTCAGATCAGAAACTTTTGGGCACTTGGAAACATGTGGACCACGCCCAAAGCAGATAAAATGGCGTGCTCGCATTTCTAAGCAAGACAGGTTTAGGTTCCCGTCTTTAGAGCATCGGCTTATGTAGAGACATGTGCATGTCCTACACGACCGGCACATTGTGTGCAGTGACTCATTGTGCTATACCACAATCACTTCTCATCACACCCTCCTCTTTCTTTCCCGTTTTCCCTTGCCCTCGTGAGGAGTAGCAGGTTAGAAACCCGTTTTCCAGGCCGAATTCTCCCCCTCCTTCTCAATAAAAACCTTCTTCTCCTTCATCCGCCAGTGATGCCGGTCATGGGCTTGCTGCAACCTTATTATGCTCGCAAACTTCCTATGATCATCTGCCCAGCCAACTTTCTGCCTCGCCTTCGCACGCTTGCCTTTTCTTGGCATCAACAGTTCCCTGTCCACCTTCTTCAATATTCATCCTCCTTCACAGTTACCCTTTTTGATCAGCGGATATCTTGCCACTGCGCTACATGTCTAGCTCGTGTCCATTTCTCCTTGATTTGTAGTGAGAAATCCTTCAAATTTTTTTGTTCTCGGACTCACTCTGCTCTTTTATAGTCAATCAGGATTATCCATACCTGTCAAGAGAATCTCTCCGCGTAAAGAAATATTTTCGGTGAAATTCTCTTCCTTTCTTCCTCTGTATTCCTTCTTGTGCTCATCCAAGTTATTGCACTCAATGCCCGACAAATCGGCGCAGAGGGAGAACGCGGGATGGGCGCACGTGTTCGAGAAGCGAAGCATCAGATGAGGTGCTCGTCGGGAGCACGCGCGGGACGAGGTATGGCGTTACACGTGCCAGAAAGGTACAAATCATTTATGAAGGTGATAGTTTATGTGAAAGCGTAAGCGAATATATAAAAGCGTAACAGCTCCGCTGTGAAATGAAGTTTGACGCCAATCTCTGCACTCACTGTGAAGAAGTTTCTTAAACTTGCTTGAGTTAGACAAGTTTTCTGCAATATAACCCTTCCGCTGGAGTAAATCCATATACACTTCAACAGCATTCTTGAAGCCTGTTTCGGCCAGTTGAATGTTTACGCTTCTCGTGGGTTTGAGAAACCCAGGATAAGCTTTTCGAGTCGCATTAAAACTGTCTCAAATTTTCCGAGAAGCTCAATTTTATGGCGACCTATGTCTCAACAGGCACACTCAGCCCTTTTCCAGGAAGGCGCTTCGAAAGAAATCCTGAAACATTGAATCGAGGTGGTGGGGTGCGAGCACGCTCTGACACTGCACGGGGACGCGTTAACGAAGAGACAGCGTCTGCACGTGACCCGCCAACAAATTATACCAGAGCGTACGAATGAACGGCATTTGTGCGACGGCGGGACCGTTGCTAATCAAGACTCATGGCCGGAGCGTGCCCTGCGCAAATGTGTGAAGACGAACCGAATCGCCGACTGCTATTTCCAGTTCGACGGGTGTCTCAGTCAGTGAATGGCTCACCCGACTACTGTAGCTAGCCGTAACGGCCACACTGATGACTCGGCAGAGTGAGGTGGGTGATTGAATCAAATCAAATCAAATCAAAACTTTATTTCAGGAATGCATACATTTACACGAATAAAATTCTACAGTGCAGAGGAGGTCCCGAAGTTAGAAAACGGTCGGGGGGGACCTCCGTTAGAGAATAAGTCAAGTGCGATAACAATGCAGCAAGCAGTGAAAAACACTTTGTACGAAATAAACAAAGAATGGTTAAAATTTCATAACAACAAGGCAAGAAAAGTTCTGTGTAACAGCAAGTGGTATAGTGAGTAAAAGAAATACTAAAATTAGGAGTAAGGCACGATGGCAGAGTTTAGAAAACACGTTTTGGGATTAGGTACTCTTTAAACATTTTGCGAAACGAATAGAATGTGGGACATAACTTTATTTCAAGTGGTATGTTGTTCCATACGGATACACCTGTAAATTTAGGAGTTAGTTTTCCATAATTGCTATGCACTTTAGGGAGAAGGAAATTGTGACAGGCTGAAAACCTGGTGTTATTAGTATTAACAAGATGTTGTGTGGATAGCCCTGAAACACATAGACCATGATAAATGAGGCGGTACATCAATATAGCTAACTTTAGAGTGAATAAAAGATTAATTGGAAGCACAGAAAAATAAGTAAAGAGTGGCGCAGAAGGCGATTGAAATGGAGCGAAGGCGATCAGACGTTGTGCCCGTTTCTGAAGATGTAGAAGGGGCTCCAGGTTACTGGCATATGTATTACCCCAGGATGAAATGCAATAGGAAAGATGGCTATGAATATATGCATAGTATAATGATAAAATAATGCGTGACTGAAAATAAGGGCGGGCTTTAATGAGAACATGAATGCCAAAAGAATCTTTTTTTAATATTGAGAGTACATGATAGTTATATTTCAAATGCTTGTCTAGTATTACGCCTAAGAACTTCACATGATCCGATACGGAAATAATATGGTTGTTAAGAGATACGGAAACTGGTGAGGGAAATGTGTTCTGTGCGGATGAAAACACCACAAATGTAGTTTTAGAGGGATTCATATAAAAATGATTGTTAACACACTATTGATAAATATTACAGAGATCGGAGTTTAAGCTACTTTCAAGTTCAGCAGTTGTTTTCTGGGATGTAAAAATAGTAGTGTCATCGGCGTAAAGAAGACAGTTAGTATAGTTAAGGGAACTAGGTAGGCCGTTAATAAAAAGTAGGAATAGAAGAATCACTGAATTAACATCTGAATTAAATCACTGAATTCACTGAAATCACTGAAATCACTGAATTAAGATCTAATGAGGACAATGTTGTTGTTACAGTAGCTGTTGGCGAATATTATCTGGTACTGAAGAGGCCAAGCCAACACGTACGCATTTAAACACTGCTGGTAATCATACAGCAACACAAGAAAGCATGTCCAATAGCTAGGCGATACAACATACGCGACGATCTAGAAGGCTTTGGTGTATGTGGTGGCCACGTTCCTCTCAAGCTGCTAAATGTAATTTTTTCGCCCTGTCTCCTCGCAACAATTTCGCAAAATAAACTCCATTCAAATAATGAATCATTTCATTATCTCTATTGCATCCAACATTTTCTATCTCCAACAGTACGATCTAATATTCAGAACTAGACAATATTAAGAACTAGCTATTATTAGAACTACCTAATGTTAAGCACTACTTTCAGTGTATGTGAAAATGCGGTAAATGACCATGCGCGGAAGTATTCGTCATGCAGCGTTACAATATACCTATAGATTAACGCTGAACATACATTGTGCCCCAGCTATCATACGCAGGGTTTGAAAATATGCCGACACAAGCAGCGACGACGCGACCAAATGCATGCTGCTTATCGTTGCTAGAGTAAGTCAGACTAATTTTGTGTTCTGATTATGTCTTTAGATATGCCCTTTTAATTAGGAAAGTTATGAAAGAACGAAGGTAAGAGAAAATTACATTAAGAAAATTGTAGATTGGTTTGCAAAACGTCTGCTTAGACAGTTTCTGACTTATAAGGTAATTATTGGTGTTCTGGCAGTCTTTTCTCTGTTGCTCTCTCGCTGACTATAAATGCAAACGAAATAAAATGTCACAGTTTTGGCACAACACCGAAGCAACGAATGTGATAGCAACATATCGAAGTAAAGACAGGATATTTGCGAACCATACAAAATGTAGTGAACATGGTTGTTTGCGCTTGAAGTGAAAGTAGTTCAGGAACTGCTTGACGTCCGACAGGAGACGAAGTGCAATTTCAGCATAGAAAAATGCAACAAATCACTGGTTTTTACGTCGAAGTACATTAAAGTTGATGTCCTCCGTTACTATCACAGGTAGATGTTTTAGGCACGCCATACGGAAGTTCCGCAGCAAAAATTTCATGACGTCAGTCTGCAACATTCTTGGTGAGATGTGCGCTGTTGCGATGACGAAGTCATGTGATGTTTATGTGGGACAACACATGTGGGGCAGATAGTCGACATTGTCCGTCCAAATGTAGAGGCAGTGCGCATTTTGATGGAAACCGCATTCACAATCCCGACAGGACCAACAACGACCACAAGAGCCCTGGATTTGATGGGAGTAATTCTTTCTGTTGCTTTAGAGTGAGAGTGGAGCAAGACACATTTTGGATTACCCCTTCGATCCAA
The DNA here is from genome assembly GCF_043290135.1 of Rhipicephalus microplus. Taxonomy (NCBI): domain Eukaryota; kingdom Metazoa; phylum Arthropoda; class Arachnida; order Ixodida; family Ixodidae; genus Rhipicephalus; species Rhipicephalus microplus. The sequence goes on from NC_134700.1 coordinate 135,591,068, forward strand.
CTGTATGTGCCTAAGTGAACCACCCTCCATCGATCAAGCCATCGGACACGTCAATGTTTGAGAAAGCGTGTGTGGCTTGTCCAAGCATAGTGCATGCTTCGTTCAAGAATGTTTCTTTAAGTTCATTGACAGTAAGTCAATAGTAAATGGTATATAGTGCCACGTTCCTTCCTCAATTTTTATTATTACCCCGTAAAGCTGCACGCGATTCTCAGCGCAAACCGCATCTACAGAGTTCGAGAAGCTTGAGGCCATACGTAGATCATTTTGTTGAGATTAAATCCACGTTGTGAGCGTTTCAGATTACTCTGGAATCTACGTCGCTGCTAGTGATAACGCTAGAATGTTCTATGGCGTGCGTGAAAATGCCGACACGCTTCGCCGCTTGTTGGTTGATCAACGGCCGACGCTGCATTCACCACTATTGGTGCAAATGTGCTACCGTAACCCGACTTTCTGTTTATACCAAACCACCTCAGTGCTGAAAGTGCATGAAGTCAGGTCACGCAAGTGGTGTGTGCACGAACTCTACTGTCTGTTCCCGGTGCACTGGGCACCAAAACAAAGACACGTGCCAGGTCACGACTATGAAGTGCTCAAATTGCTATCGGCCACACGATACTTCTTCGAAGAACTGTCCTTTTATTTGTAAGGAGGTAACAATACTCAACAAAAGGGCTAGAAATGACATCTCACACCAAAAAGCAGCATTCATTACGCGACGGCGGTCCCGTCGGCGGCGCTACACCAAAGCCACCAAGACCTCCTCGCCTCGCGAAGCACATCCAAAACCACCTCCACCTCCCCCGCTCTCGCCAAGCGCTGTCGGTTCTAAGAACAAAGGCGCTTCTGCTAGCAGTGGAGCTGACGCTTCATCCTTATCCCCTAATCAGAACGCAGGAGAATTTTAAAGTAAAATGATGCCTCTACCAGCAGTGAAGGTGACGATTGGCCGAAACTCCCAAAAATACATGCGCCTGATGAGAAGCATCATACCTCGACAGTGAGGGACACTTCATCGGTACCTCAAAACTTGGCGAACGAAGGACAACTTATCAGCATGGTCGGCACACTGGTCAGTGCTATGCGCGCGCTGCTGAGCAAGATGCAGACACCGACCGCTGAAAGCGTGTCGCAACAGCTTGACACTATCACTCCAGTTCTCCTAAGCCTTCAGAAGTCTGCTGCTTGAGAACGCAAGCGGCACAATCATGGCTTCACCATCGGCAAGATTTTGAATGCATGGTACCGCACATATAAGTTAGTGCAACGAATGTGTTCAATTGATTAAGACACGGATGTGACTCACCGTCTGTGATCTTAAGCACATAGCTGCCGTTTTGTCAACTGAACGAGTGACATTTCTCCCCTCTCTCGCTCTTTTATTCCCTTTACTCCTCCCCAGTGCAAGATAGCCTACCAGGCTCATCCATGGTTAACCTCTCTGCCTTTCTTTATTCCTCATCTCTCTCTCTCTCCGTTTATCGGGCGCAGGTTCGCTCAAGCAACAGTCTGATCTGACCATCAGCCACATGACTCATCAGCCACGTCAGTTTGATCTGACCATGAGCCTCCTGCCTTCAGCCACGTCATGAGCCCGTGACAATATACATAGCTCGCCGTTAGTGATATGGACAGCATGAGTGAGCGGCGTGACACGCAGAAAAGAAAAGGCAGGCGGTCGCGATGTCGGAGATCTAGTGGGGGTTGAAGAGAAGTATCATCATTGACCTCCAGGACTGATCAAGTGGGACGCTACGCGCAACATAAGGTAGTCACCATGACGTAGTCTGAGAGATTTATATCAGCAACATTGAATGTACGTGGCCTCAGGTGATTGTAGCAACAGGCACAGCTCCGTAGACTTTTCACTCGAAAGCGTCTCAACTTGGTCGCCATTCAGGAGACAAAGATTGAGAAAAAGGAGGAGGCGGAAAGGGCAGTGTGACCCTTTCTGTGTGAGCGTGATGTGTGCGTTTTACATTAAAGATGATTATCTGTGGGCTGTTGGCTGTTTCTGAGAAAGGGCCTGCCATGTTCGGCAATAAGTTATTTTGTTGATAAGGAGGGTAGATACGTATGTTGTGATCTTGTGGTGCAGGGAACGCCTTGACCAATTATGAACCTTCGAATCGCGGCTGCGGCGGCTGCATTTTCTATGCAGACGAAAATGCTGTAGGCCTGTGTGCTCAGATTTGAGCACACGTTAAAGAACCCCAGGTGGTCCGAATTTCTGGAGCCCTCCACTACGGCGTCTCTCATAATCACATGATGGTTTACCGACGTTAAGCCCCACATGTCAATCATCAATCGATCAATCGAACTACCAACCTATATGCGTTTATTGAGATTTCTAAGAGACCTAATTTATTTGAAAATACGTCCAGTGTAAAACTCCGACCCTGTCACTATGCAGACGGGTGACTGAAACAGTGTATGTGACCTTACTGGTCGTAGCAATCTTTATGGTTCCCCAGACAGGAGTGCCGAGCTTTTATCCGGAATTGTTCACAATGCGGGGCTCATTGACAATAAAGTGTGGGGCGAAGGAACTGCATATACGAAAATTCGGGGAAGTTATCATGCCCACCTTGACCGGATTCACGTGTCGTCATCACTCCTTTCTCGCCAAATGCCCTGTAGCAATGCAGCAGTGTCGTTCTCAGGTCAATGTATTGTTATTGCACAAATTATTGCAAATTGTAGAAATTGATTCCGACCACAGTGGGCCCTTTTGAAGGTAAAGACAGAGCTCCTATGCAATCAGGAATTGATCAGTCATGTGCGGAAAACATTGACGCAGTCTTTCTCAAGAGCTCTGTACATATAGAAGCTGCTTGGAAGCTATTTAAGCAAGAAGTTTGTGTTACAGCCTTATTTATTGCAGCTAATACTTCCTTCTATAGGAAGAACGAGAAAAAATAGACTGCCTAAAAGCTTTTGCAACCTTTGTGAAGTGCCCCGCCACGGTGGTCTAGTGGCTAAGGTACTCGGCTGCTGACCCGCATGTCGCGGGTTCAAATCCCAGCTGCGGCGGCTGCATTTCCTATGGAGGCGGAAATGTTGTAGGCCCATGTACTCAGATTTGGGTGCACGTTAAAGAACCCCAGGTGGTCGAAATTTCCGGAGCCCTTCACTACGGCGTCTCTCATAATCATATGGTGGTTTTGTGACGTTAAACCCCACAAATCTAATCTAATCTAACCTTTGTGAGACGGAACGCGAGACACCGGGATTGTATATCAGTGAAATTATCGATAATAAATGTCCACTTCAATGGTATGATGCCGCTCGCTACAAGAGTGCACGTATTAAATCTCAAATTATGAAAACTTTAACAGGGAACAGCGAATAAACAAAGCTTTACTCGATAAAAAAACGCCATGCAAATTTTAAAGTAATGCCGTACCTATACGCCAATGGTGTTTTTGTAACAGACGCGTAAGAGACATAACGTCAACATTAGAAAAGTACTATAAAAGTTTATTTGGTGCTCGCTCCAACTCTGATGTCGACCTCACCGCTAGTTTTGTTTCCCTTTTGAGCCAATTAAATGGCAATCATTGTGCAGCCATTAGCTTTCCTATTACAGTGGAACTAGTTAACCACACAATCGGCAGCTAACGTTTATCTAAGACCCCTGGCCTTGACGGCAATTCTGCTGATATTTACAAAATTGCAAAAATATTCACTCTCCTATTTAGCTGGATATCCTTGAAATAATTGCCCCGCCACGGTGGTCTAGTGGCTAAGGTACTCGGCTGCTGACCCGCAGGGCGCGGGTTCGAATCCCGGCTGCGGCGGCTGCATTTCCGATGGAGGCGGAAATGTTGTAGGCCCGTGTGCTCAGATTTGGGTGCACGTTAAAGAACCCCAGGTGGTCTAAATTTCCGGAGCCCTCCACTACGGCGTCTCTCATAATCATATAGTGGTTTTGGGACGTTAAACCCCAAAAATCAATCATCAATAAATCCTTGAAATAAGTTGTGACTTGGAGACAATTCCGAGGTCTTTTTGCAAGAGCAGCAGTTTTGATACCAAACAAATTTGAACAAAAACAAAACTTTGCTTTGTTTGGAGTTACATGCCAATATCACTGTCAAACGTTACCTAAAATTTTTCGCCAAAGTATTATCAAATAGGTTTCAATTTTGCGATGTTCATTCTCATTGGGTCCCACCAAACATTCTAGATTAAGGGCTGATCTATACAAAACAATATACACGTTGCCCCTACTGTTCTTCAGTACTGTTATGGACATCAAAACAGCTTGCAATGTTACAGGTAGACTTTACAAAAGCCTTCGATTGTGCTAGTCATTCATTTCTTTTTTCCCCTCTTGAGCTTGCCAATGCTGGCACTGTTGTACGTAAAAGCGTTATACTTTGCAATAATCAGTCTTCGACCCGTCTTAGTGTTAATGGCAAGCTGTCGAAATCAGTTTCGCTTTGTTCCTCTGTGAAGAATGCTGCCTCATGTACCCACTTCTGTTTGCTCTTTATCTAGAACCACTGTGCTTGAGTAGATTACGATCAAGTAGTATTCGTGGCTTCGTTGTATTCTGAACTCAAAAAAGACAGGGAGAGAAAGAATAAGAGGAAGACGCGGGGAGGTTAAACTAGAAGAACTGGTTTGCTACCCTGTACAGGGATCAGTAAATAAGGATAGGAAATGGGATAGAGATAGATAGATATAGAATAATTTAGGGAAAAAATACATATGCATACACATGCCCACACATGCAGGGCGTTCCCATCTCAGTCATTTGGAGAAGCTGGTTGAACGCAAGAAGCGCAGGAGCGCCGTCACAGCCTTATGAACTCAAATGAAAGTATTTGCTTATGCATATGACACAGCAGTCTTTCGCACAGATAAAACAATTATAGAACATTTGTTATCGGCTATAAAAAAACTGACATGGTAAGATGGGCTCATTTGAACGCCTCGATGAGTTCATGATTATGGTTTGGCTTGTGCGTACTTCGCCTAGCAATTATGCAGGAATTAATTGGACAAGAACTCTGCCAACGTATCTCGACGTACCGTTAGATGCTTGTAGTTTTAGTGCGCCCTACTAGTAGCAGCGCGCCTCTCAACTACGACAAGCCCTGACATTTGTTCCCCATCACTTATCAGTATCTGGGAGAGCTGAAGCTTGCAATATCTTTCTAGCAACAAAGGTCTGCTGCGTATTGAAACTTATTCATTGTACAACAATTTCATCGGATTTTCGCAACTTTCAGGCAGTCTCCTACTTTGAGCCCATCTGTTTTGACAAAATTTTCGGGCCCGTTTGTGCTGGTTGGTTAGAATTAAAATATTTTTATGTATAGCAAGCTGTTTTCCCTTTTTTTTTTTAATCCGTGATACCTATGCTTTGAGTTATTCATACTTGCAGGTTATTTTTTATTGCTTTCCTGTCTTCGTTGTTTCTTTAAAATTTTTCTTGCGCCCGTGTTTGGGGAGATTCAAGCTGAAAGTTTGTTCTAAAGTTAATAAAGATCGCTTTTCTATATAATACTTGCATGCAGTGTCTCGCAAAGTATAATTCAAGGATTTACTATTTATGCTTTTTTCCGCCTCTATTGTATCGTTCATTGTACTCCAATCTGCCAGGTCATGATGTGTTTAAAGGAGTGAGCGCAATGTCAAAAGAATTTTTTATAATGTACACACTGAAACGCTGCCGAGAAAACATGGTTAAAAGAAGAGCTACTTTTGTTTCTTGACTTAACTGCCGCCATTGTGATGTACCGGAGATGATAAAACACTGTATGTTAGTGAGCTTCGTTGCAAAAACGCAATTTCGTTCGAAGATGTTCGTCACCGGACTGTGAAAAAAAATTTAACATCAATTTTTACACTATACGTTATCTTCTGCCAACATAACTTGATGAAGTAAATAGCAATATATTTTTCCTCACGGGGAAGTGATTTTAGGTGAAAAGAAAAGGGGGAGGACACCTCAACAGTAGCTCACGAGAGATGGGGGTATAGAAGAGATTAAAAGGATGGGATTAAAAGGTAGAGAGATAAAGATAGAGGAAGGAGAGAGTGAGGCGCAGGGAGAGCGAACGACGGAAGTAGGGAGAAGACAGGAAAGATGGACACAATTGGAGAAGTCACAGGATGGGGCACCACTGGCGAGAGCTCTTGTTTATGCACAACCCATGGAAGACGCGTGTGTAAGACCACAATGCAGAACCCACTTTTTCTTCGATATCGGACTTCATTAGAATGGCTGTTCACCTAAAAGACATTTAAGAAGAAATGAACCTCAAACCAGACTGGTACCGCATGTCGGAAGTTGCTTGGCCTCCCCACCTTTTTTCTGAATAATGTGATTTGAAGATCTCTCGCTGCTCTAGTGAGCTTCATTACTCGTCGGGTGTTTCTTCAGTAACGCTAAAACACTTATTGTCACTGTGTGATTGTAATTCAGTTTCACCTTCTTAGTACCATAAAATGTTCATTCTAACACACATTGTAATAAATACCACGACAGAAAAAAAATGGTGTGACATAGCTGGTTGATGCAGTGCGTTAATGAGCGAGAAATCAAAGCTTCGAGTCCCCAATGAGTATTTTTGATTTTTTTTATTGCGAATGCATTTCGTAGTCGGGCTGTGTCAGGAATCCGGCGGCGGTGTTCATGGCGGCGGCCGCGCGCCAGCAGGTGTTATCTCTCTGCTCTCACTTCCTGTTTTATTGGAACAGCTACGGGCGTGCGCTCTTATCCTCCCCCCTAGCAACCGGGGCATGTGATGCGAGAGAGTGTAGGAAAGGATAGGTGCAGTGCTTCGCCACTCCTTTCGTCATTTGCCCTCTCTTCTCTCTGCGCCCCACTCTCCCGTTCACTCGCACCTCACTCTCGACCATTCGCAGGCTGGGCTCCTCTCAGGGCGATGGCTAGAAGTCGGTGAAGGGATGTCTGACGGCAACGGTAGCTGGCCTCTCCTGACGCAACAAATGCATGCGCATTTCTTCATGATTTCCTTTGGGGAGGGAGGAGAATTAGTTTCCAATTTATTTGATGTGCTTTTTTATAACTATATGCATACATATACATACCCGCTACATGACGGCGACGGCATGGCAAAAATCAGCTGAGAGTGTTCATATAATTGCTAACGCATTCAAATTGTGTGACGTGACAAGCTCACTGGCGCGCCTGCGCACGCCATGATTGATGCTCTCTAACGTTCCGAGTATGAACTATACGCTTCCCTTGCTCCGGTTCATGTCAGAGATAAGCGGATACAGCTGTTATCACTTTTGTGGCTGATAGCGAAAGGGGTTCCTCACAAAGCCACCACCATCGTCGCGGCCCGGTCGAGACAGCACAGAAGGGCAAATGCTGTGACCATTCGTACGCAGATCGCAATGGAGCGCTTTACCCGCCGTGCAAACTCGCGCGCGAGTTCGCTTGTCACGTGGTATTTTTTCTTTTTTTTATTTGGCGGGCATTTGTAGTTAGCACAACACTGAAAATCACCAGATAAAGAGCTATAAACTGTCTCGTCGGACGTTTTGCAAACCGATAAACAATTTTCTCAGTGGAATTTGAGGCCGAACTTTGTGGCTTATTGTGTATGTATGAATATTATATATATGCGTGTGTGTCACGGTGTGTGTGGGTAGAGAGACAGCAACAGGGGCAGTAAGGCAGCATTATGCTCCAAGAAACAGGGATTCGCGAGCGCGCAGAAATACGGTTCGCGAAGGTGTGAGGTGGTCATGTGCATATTTCTGTATACAATTTCTCAATGAGAGATTTCTGCCAATATCGTAGACATGTCCGTAATCAACAGTCTATACCATTTCAATCGCATCAATTATCAATATGGCCTCTCATCTTTAGATGTGATATTCCATTGTGGCCTATATATGAACGCACGACCATCCTCGTTGCTTGTAGAAATAGGACTGTTACGCTACAAAGTTCAAGAATAAAGGTGTGATTCATGGCATGGCGGAAGAAATTGCTTTGAAGGGAGAATTGTGCAATGCCATACAGAGGGCAATGAACAAAACAAGAAAAGCAGCGCATCAAGCAAGTAGATGTGAACCATTGCTGGCCCCAATTTTCTCCATTAAGCAAGGCATCCTAATTAATTTTTTCCACGCCGATTGTCAAAACAAACAAACAAAACAAATAAATGTTTATATAAAAATAAATTCATGAGTCATAAATATCTCCTCCCCACAGATACTGCTCATTACCATGCATACGGAATCATGACGTCCAGATTTAGCAGCAATTAGGACTTGAAGGACTTGAAGAATTACAGGCCGATCAGCTTGCTCTCTGTAGTATACACGCTATTCACAAAGGTAATTGCTAACAAAATAAAGAAAACATTAGAATTCAATCAACCAAAGGAACAAGCAGGATTTCGAACAGGCTACTCAACAATTGACCACATTCATACTATCAATCACGTAATAGAGAAATGCTCAGAGTATAACCAACCACTATACATAGCCTTCATAGATTACGAAAAGGCGTTTGATTCAGTAGAAATATCAGCCGTAATGCAGACACTGCGGAATCAGCGCGTAGATGAAGTATATAAAAACATTATGGAAGAAATCTACAGGGGATCAACTGCTACCATAGTGCTTCATAAAAAAAGCAACAGAATACCAATTAAGAAGGGTGTAAGGCAGGGGGACACAATCTCCCCAATGCTATTTACCGCGTGCTTACAGGAGGTTTTCAGAAGCCTAGAATGGGAACAGTTAGGGATGAGAGTTAATGGAGAATACCTTAGTAACCTGCGCTTCGCCGATGACATTGCATTGCTGAGTAACTCAGAGGACGAATTGCAACTCATGTTACGGAGTTAGACAAGGAGAGCAGAAAGGTGGGTCTTGAAATTATTCTGCAGAAAACGAAAGTAACGTACAACAACCTCGGAAAGGAGCAGCGCTTCGAGATAGGTAATAGTGCATTTGAAGTTGTAAAAGACTATGTCTACTTAGGGCGGGTAATAACCGCAGAGCCTAACCACGAGATTGAAGTAACTAGAAGAATAAGAATGGGGTGGACACCTTCGGCAAGCACTCTCAAATTATGACAGGTAGATTGCCACTATCCCTCAAGAGGAAGGTATATAACAGCTTTATCTTGCCAGTACTTAGCTACGGAGCTGAAACCTGGAGACTTACAAAGAGGGTTCAGCTTAAATTGAGGACGACGCAGCGAGCAATGGAAAGAAAAATGGTAGGTGTAACCTTAAGAGACAAATAGAGAGCAGAGTGGATTAGGGGACAAACGGGGGTTAAGGATATCATAGTTAAAATAAAGAAGAGGAAATGGACATGGGCCGGGCATGTAGCGCGTAGACAGGATAACCGCTGGTCATTAAAGGTAACTAACTGGATTCCCAGAGAAGGGAAGCGGGTTAGGGGAAGACAGGAGGTTAGGTGGGCAGATGAGATTAAGAAGTTTGCGGGTATAAATTGGCAGCAGCAAGTACGGGACCGGGTTAACTAGCGGAACATGGGAGAGGCCTTTGTCCTGCAGTAGACGTAGTCAGGCTGCTGCTGCTGATGATGATGATAATGTAGTCTGTCTGTCATTTTAGTCTGCCACTCTTAATAAAAAACACGCATTTAGGCGAAATGAATGATGACAAGTGGGTGAAGGGAAGTCTTATGGTCAAGTTGTCGAATAGTATGAAGGGCAGGTCCTTCTAGGTGTTTTTTTTTTGCTATTTTGTCGCAATTATGATTCTTGTTCCTCTTATGAAAACCTTCTTTTTCGCATACGCACATACGTTCTGACTGCACAAAGGGCTTTCTATATACCATGACAGCGAATATTTAACTTCGACGACCAAACGAGATGTTAGGGTGCATATTCTGCGCATTGAAGTCACCGACTATAAGGTTTGTGCTTCTAGGGATTCCTTATTGTTCTTACACAATTATAACTGGCAATAGTCTAGTTTTAAACCTTTTTTTTCTTCGTCTTACATTCAAGAATATCCCCTTGACAGACATGGCTGGACAAACCTCAACTCCAACGTGGTTTGATCTTAAAGGTGGCGTAATATAATTCATGTATGCGTACCAACTAGCCTGAATGTTTTCCTTAATTAAGCAATGTTCGCGCTTATAACAAAAAAGAGAAAAAGAATCAAACCGTTCAGTTTTCGTACAACCATTTGAAGCCATTAAGCAAAGACAGGAAAAGTGAAACTTTGTTTCTCAATGTATCTTCTTTTTGTTGCAAGGCTTTGCCCCACCACGGTGGTCTAGTGGCTAAGGTTTTCGGCTGCTTATCCGCAGGTCACGGGATCGAATCCCGGCTGCGGCGGCTGCATTTGCGATCAAGGCGGAAATGCTGTAGGCCCGTGTGCTCAGATTTGGGTGGACGTTAAAGAACCTCGGACGGTCAAAATTTCCAGAGCCCTCCACAACGGCGTCTCTCATAATCAAATGGTGGTTTTGGGACGTTAAAGCGCACATATCATTGATGCAAGGCACTCCACGTGATCTAGTGCTCAGGCACAGCAAAGTCGCAAGAGTGCTTGGGCAACGTGTCACTTGCAGACGTAAGGTCACTGACGAATCTGTGGTGTGATTTCCTTGTTTTCTAAACCTCTTTTAACTCAGCGATGCGCAAAGTTTCTATCAGAACATTAAAAAGGTTAAAAAAGTCTAACCAATCCACTACAACCGCACACGCATTGAGCTGTCATGTTTGAAAAAGAAGCAGTTGAAGTTACTGCTCGTAACTAAGCGGAGAATGGATCAGTATGAGCAAGCACTGCCTATGTGACATCACCTTTTAAGTGCTTTCTCAACTAGCTTCATATACCGAAAATCACAAATGGTGCAAAACATGATCACCAGTATTATCATCATAATATTTGTCATAATCAGGAACAGCATCAATAAAAATCTAGAAATCATAAAGTAAGCTTTCAGACATTTTCAGACTCGATGCATTAGAAATGTTGCGCACCATCATGGAATGAATTCATGATTTGCGAGTTCAACTTACTTTTTTTTGATGTTGCACTCAAAATGGTCTCGAAAAAGCTTGCCAATCTTCGCACTTATGTCAAAGCTCCCATGTTGATTTTGTTTTTTGACACTCACGAAAGAATTTGACAAGGCAAGCTTCGCTGGCTCTCTCTGCTCATGAATGCTTGGATGTATTGCGCAAACGTTCTGTCCCTGACGCACACGCGTGGGTGCGTTGTGAGGATTTCACTGACATCTGTACTGTCGAACAGATGCGTGAAATCCATGTCACGGCGAAATGCGCCCACAGCGTTATGCCCGAGGAAAAAATAGAGAGACTTGCGCCGCTTTAGCGTGCAGCAGTGACTCATTGAACTAGTCATTATAACTGCTTTCACCATCACACGCATTCGTTGTAGTGAGATGACACGAAGCTAAATAGATGAAAAAAAAACAAGTATACGGAATACGCGACAGTCGTTTCCGCAGTTTTTTTTTTTTTGTTCCAAAGAGTTACGACTACAGCGAAAGGCAGGTGCGGCACAGGACGTGAGAGCAGTTGATTGTGGAAGTGAGGACGCTCTATAGTTTACTATTTACCCGACAACGCTGAATTTACAAAGGGAGCACCTAACATGGCATAAAGTAGAGTAAATGTGTTTTGCAATAAAGAAGAATTACTATCATAGAACCCCTATCGCCTAGCAGATACGGCGGTGAAAAAAATCCTAAATGTTGAACTGCAGAGCTAGGACACATACAGGACAGAGAAGCGCAGACGCAGCATACGACAAGTGCCAACGATGAGCGGGCACTTTCCTGTGTGTGCGTACACTCTGTCTCGTTAGTATTTCGTGCTCTGCAGTTTACCATGGTGAACCAACTAGCCCAGCAACGAATACGCCTATGGTCCTTTCAAGAGATTTGATGCTGTGCTTTGTTTCTTGCTACCACGCTCAACAACATAAACGATTGTAATACAAGCATGCCGACGCATCTCTTGTAGTAAAAAAAAAAAAAGTCGGACTTCACTTTACGAAATCGTTAGTTCTCAAGAACCGGCTCAAAGTCAGTACTCAGAGCTAAATGACACCCAACACGACCCAGAGCGTCTCGATTTTCCGCAAACGGCACGTTCGCGTTTTGACAAATTTACGAGCATGTACGGCAAATACGCTATATATATACAATGGCGTTGCCCAAGCTATCATATTCATCCAGACCCTTCGCGATTGTCTTGCAGCTAAAGGAGTACCCGAACGTCGCCCTTGACCAGCGTATTGATGAGTGTGTGTCTGCTCGTTTCCCTTTGTTTTACCTTAATACAGCGGTAGCGACGGACCAGAGATGAGAAAAGCACATTGTAGACAGCTTTATGTCTGTTCTTTGCCATGTAATTCAGTCCGCGCAACTCAGATAGCCGTCTAAGTGCCACCGGTATGTGCCATCTTGAAACCAAATCTTTTTTTTTTTTTCAGTTCCACTGCCCCGTCGGTGACTTCGCTGGGTACACCTTACAAACTCTGTATTGCTAGCTTATACAACGGGCTGCGAAAAAAAAAATAGCTAGTTCGATTCTTGTCAAATGTGAGTGAACTGTGGAGTATATATGCGCTAGCACTCACCTGCGTTTATTTTGTACTGATTATGTCCTTTTTCTGTTCTTGTATGGCATTATCTTGGCCCTTTTTGATGTTTTCATGTGGGCATTTCATATATTATTTTGTTCTTTTGAGCCACTGATTTCTTTCGTGATTATCTTTTTTTTGTATCTAAGGTCTCATTGTCCTTTTTGCTGCACCAGACACAGCGCTCGCGTTTCTGCCGCTTTTCTGGCTCTCATCTCACCGTGTTGGTCTAGTGGCTATGGTACTCGGCTGCTTACCCCCAGGTCGCGTGATCGAACGCCGCGTGACCAAGGCAAGAATGCTGTAGGCCCATGTGCTCGAATTCGGGCCCACGTTAAAGAACCCCAGGTGTTGAAAATTTTCGGAGCCCTCAAATACAGCGTTTCTGAAAATCATATAGTGGTTTTGGAACGTTAAACCACACCCCACATAATAATTAATCAATCACTGGTGCTCCAAGCGTGCCGCCAGTGCGGCTGATGTTTATCAGAAGTGGGACATGCGTGACGCCAAAGCGAAGCATGAGCCATCGTGATATCAGCGGCAAACATGAGACTTTCACAGTGCAGTCCCTTGAGCTGCTCAGCAGTTGAAAGCTTCCGCTATTGCTTCGCTCTCTCCGAATGATGTTTTTGTGCACCAAGGTTTCGTACAGTCTACACATTCTGCAGCACGCTAGCTGGTTTCACTCGCAAGTTGTGCAAAAAGTGCACGATGGTGTTAGATAGACGTCCTGCAGGCCAAATGTTGAGACAAGGGTTGTGTGCATCGCGATAATATGCAAATTCACACGTCACTTGTTTCACAGCGAGTCCCCATCGAAAATAACAATGCAGTCGTTCTTCGAACAACGTACTCGCCCAATCTCATTTGAAGAAAGTTTAGGTTATCACCTATTCTAAACTTTGTCACGAGAAGAGACAAATTTTCTACCACTGAAATACATGGAACTGAATGACTTGCTCAAGGTCCGATAAGTTGAAGTTCCGACAGAAGCTTTGTTCTACAGCTACTTCGTAGAATCGCAGGAGCGATAACGTGCGAATGCGTGTGTGCACAGGAGTACTGCATACAAAATAACCAGGCAAGCTTTCCTTTATGTCGTAACATTAGCACGCTGAATAATAGTGTGACGTATATTTAAGGGAGGAGGGGTGATTCAAACGCGTCCGCAAATCTCCGCGTGCACTCTGTACGCGTATGTACACGCTTGCATATACAACCTCACCCACAAACAAAGAAAAGGAATGTCGCCCCCTTTTGCCTGGTAAAAAAATTCCGGCAACGCCCCTGAATCCGAGAACTTTTTGACTTTGGCTCGTTCATATACCTACAGCCACACAACAGCTGCGCGAAACGACGTTGGAAACATATGCCGGCTATATACTATACGACACGGGTCATCTTAGAGCAGCCATACGTTGGCTTTCTTCGTGAAACTCGAGCTTACCGAGAGGCGTCAAGCTGCCATTGAACGGCGTAGATTGGGGGCGACCGGTCCTGAACCCTCAGCAGCGATCATGTTTCTCATGCTTCACAATGTGTACACGCATGAAGGGAGGCTCATATTGTTAGCCTCTTCACGGAGTCTGCACATCAAAATAGCCTGATGTCGTAGATAGGACGCATCCCCTTGCGAATAAATACTCCTTAAGAAATTGTCACGTTAATCATAGGGAACAAAAAAACAGCTTTCAATACGTTAACGACGTACGCGAACATCAGTAAGGTGAGACGAAGCAGTCATAGGCTCGAGCTAATGTTGGAGCACGTTGTAAATTCAAGCTATAAGGGTAAGTGTACACTATGCTTTGCGTCTTACGAAACTTTAAGCGCACGTGCAGCCGTAAGCGTTCACATCAGTGCCACAAGCCAGAAGTTGGGTAATTTTACTTGTACGAAGCATTTTTCAGTGACCTTCGGCGGCTTTGAGCGTATCTATCTATCTAGCCGCTTACGTTTGGGTGCTCTCGTAGTCACCCCCTTAAATTGGCGAGAACCAAAATTAGCATAGGAGGGTAAGATGGTGTGACGAATATGACGCGCTGGTCAAGACATGAATGATATTACAATCGCGTCGCGTACGTCGTCCAAACACTTTTCGCCAGACAGTGGCACATACCCACGGGCGTGTGTGTGCCGCTGGTATGCGGTTGTGTGCCCCAGGTCATTGACACTTAGTATCTTTTCAGGAACGACGAGAACACACACGGGTGATTTTAATGTGTGAGCGTTCAGAAATACCCGACATTGTTAGCGTCCACCTGACCATTGCAAAGAATAAATGTCAGGGTTTCAGCTGGAATCGAACCCAAACATTCTGCTTGGCAATGAAGCATTTTGCCACGAGGCTACGCCAGGTCTCAGAAGTACTTTCCAAATAGACGCTAATCTTCGTGAAACGTCTATATTGGTCGCAGTGCTGCCTACCAAAGTTTATAAACATTACATATACATTCCTTTGGTACAGGCATCACGCCGTGTTAACATCAATTGTGGCTAGTTTTCATGCGCTGAAGTTGATTTATGTAAGTGTCCAGGACCAGCATCCTCGCGAGCATAAGCGCTTCATATCAGCTCCTGGTGTTGCTAATACGGATGTTCCAGTTCGCACCATTGTGCAAGTGTGCAATTTCAAAGAACTACTTACATGAACATATGAAACTCTTCAACATATGCATGTGCTGCGAAATTTGTACATATGTTTAGCGTCATTTCATGACGTATCGCTCAATGACAAAAAAATGCAACACTGTCAGCTTCCCTCCACATGCTTCGCATAACGTCGATTCCCAGGTACGTGAGATCTGCCGAATTTTTCTCTGGGTAGAAGATGATATAATGAAGTCTGAGAACTAGCTATGCCGTCTCAGTTCAATCATAAAACCGTATGCGACAAATCCTAGTTTGTAATTTATTCGGTACCATAGCGCTCAACCGTATGCTCAGTAAACTTCAAGTATTGATAAAAGAGATAATGTGCAGGATATAAATTAATGCTTTCTGTCCATCCCGTCACCCATGCATCGGTCCGTTTGTGCGCGCGTCTGTGTGGTTTGTCATATACTGTATTGTCTTCCGTCTAATGATTGTATATAGACTGATAAAAAAACATGCGCTTATTTTTGCGTTTGTTGGCACATATTCTGCAAAGAACAATTGGACAACAAGAAAAATTGTTTTTTTCTGTTTTGTTACTGAGTGGTTGTATGGGTGATCAGTGATTTGTATAAGCGTGCTGACGCTCAAAGTAAAACTGCAATGACGTTACCAGCTGAAGCGAGTAACGTTCGCCGACAGCGGGATTCTTCAAATCTCGTTGGTCATGATCTCTGAAACTTCGTAGAATATTCGTAAACACGCGCCGTACTATTTCTTTGGTTACACTGAAAGTCTTTCAAAGGTTTTCTTGAAGAAGCAGTTTAAGAACCGTTGTTATTGTCGATGAGATGAAAAAAACAAAACATACAGGTAATCAAATATTCTCAATAGACAGCTTGAGATTAGGCAAAAAGAAGTAAGAAAATGATACGAGATTTCGCTAGTCGCTAAATACACTATAAGCTTGGGCCATTAAATTAAAAATGGTGTTGATAGTTTTATACAGATTCTGAAGTTTAGAATAGGACAAAAAATAGTACTGAATTGTCTTTCGCCTACAGACTGTATATGGACTGAAAAAAAAAACACCTCTTTTTTACTAATGCTGACACATATTCCACAGAACACAATTGTAAAAAAATAACATGTGTTTTCTTTTACGTTTGTTTATAGAGAATCTATGAAATTCAATTCACCAAATCATATATGTACATTGGATATTTTTATTTACACATAAAAAATGTCTTATTTTCGATAAAATACTGAATTAAGGAAAAAAGAATTGGCAGTCAATCCACGAAGTGATTGCTGATGATCAAGTGAACTGCGTCCTAAGGCATACAATGTCGGTATGTTCAAGTCACGAATTATTATAAATGATAAACAGATAGATGAACACACGCACAGACGCACGGTCGGGTGGAAGGACGTACAGATCGACAAACAGAAGCACGCACAAACTAACAGATGCACGGATGGCGGTATCGACAGATGTATGGAAGAGTGTGGTCCATTTTTAAACTGTATGCACGCTATGAACGCTTTATGTATGGTTTTTGCAAGAACGTATACATGCCACAGTCAAGGCGCCAATACATTTCGAAGTGACGCGGTGCGTGTGCTCACCGCCGTTCACTTCGTCGGGTCACGCCGGCGTAGCCACGCCAGGCACTGGTCCTGCCGCGCTGCGTTGCTTCGACGCATGCGCGTTTTAGCGCTTCCGGCGCCCTATGTCACGAAAAGAGGGAGACGCAGTGTTGTCTGGGTAACGAATTGGCGCGAAATGCAGCATGTCACATTTCGCGCCCGTTGCCATCGGGCCGCGCCGACAGATGGTGGTCGTGCGGGTAGCACCTGGTTTTCACACTATAGAGTGCTCGCGTTTTGCTAACGTAGCGTCGCTGGGCAAGCACGTCAAAGCTACGTTGGAGTATATTGAGCTCTTCATGATGTGGTCATGTCCGTTTTTCTAGCTCCACATATACTGAATTTACGTGACGTCAATGAATGACAAAATATATGACTGGTGCAAACATAATCTTAACACGCGTGTGATGTAAGGACATGGCAACATGTACCGCTAACAGCCTGCTCGCTGCCGTTTCGCTAGCTCCACATGTACTAAATTTAGTATGACGTGACATGAATAGGTGACAAAGGTAAACGACACATACAAACATGATAATCAAGACACGGAAGTCATGTGCGGCATCATTTACCTCCACCTCGTAACGTTGTGCTGATTAAAGTGGCATATCAACATTTCTCAATCGTGCTTCACATATCATTGATTCGCACTGTACATGGGATCTGCCAATTTTTTCGATTATGATCTTTTAAAAATTGAGCTTCATACTTTGCATCTGTTGACGTTATCTTGAGGGGTATTAGGCACGCCTAAAGACTTTTTATGGGTGGCTACTCTTGCTGCGGTAGGTATTATGCCAACCAATATGCGTTGACAATACTTAGAAGCTAGTGTAAGTTACGAGCCTCTTTGGGGTACGTTATGCTAACATCCAGGGAAGGAAAGGGCGTTGCTGGTCATCGTTAATATGTGTCCACGTGCATTCTTTGACAGTCGCGGCCCCATGAATTGTGAGGCCCACGGCACGGCTTTTTGCTTGCCAATAGTAGAGTACCAAGTACTCTGTATTGTTAATAACTTCATCTAAACTGACAGCTATGCGAGCAGCACTCCCGGATTCACACCATGTTTGTAAGCTTGTTTTTTTGGTACCTTGGTGAAGAGCTAGATGTAAGTACTCTGACTAGTTTAGTGCGCATAACACACTTTAGTACAACATATTCCGCACTCAGCACTTCCAAAAAATGGCACTTTGATTAGCAAAAGTGTTGTGGCACAGATCGCACTTCTACATTCGCATTTTCAAAGGCATTTCGGGGGGTCTGTCATTTACTGTGCAAGGCCAGAAGCATAATTAAATCTGAAGGCATGCATGCCTTGCTTTTAACAGAAAGAAAACACATGTCATGTGAACTTAATGGCAATGCCTTTTTCAAGACTCTCTACGATTGCGAAAGTATTTATCCATAGTCAGCTCAGAGCTGACGATTCTTTATTGTATCATGTGGGTGCATTTTGTGGTACGCTTGTCGGTTACATTACGTGAACAGTCTTGATATCCAAGGAAATAAAGGAAAACACCGTAAGCTTTCTTAATGCGTTTTTAAGGCGCTAGCACACTCAGTTTTTGTGTTACGTCAAAAAAACTTGGAATTTCTTGGAGTGGCATTCTCAGTTGTAGAATAATAACAAATCAACCGGCTAACTATACTGCTCTACCCACTTTCCCCTCCTTTTTTTCTTTCTTTCTGATTTTAAGTTTTTTTCTTTTTTTTTGAAAGGCTTTATGTTTTCTTTTTAATAGTTTCGTCTGTAGGCACGCACAGTGTGTAAAATTGCGTCTAACGTTTGTGTAAATTATGTTGATGCGATTTCGAAGTTTTAGCGTTGAAGTGTGTCGAGTGTTTGCGTTTACTGGTTAAATGAATTCGCCGTTGCTAAAGGCTTTGGGGAAACCATGAAGGCGTGCCTGAGTATTTGAGGCGTTACGACGCTCGCCTTCAGGTCTTGGGTACGCTGATTCGAATCTCGCCTCTGTAGGAAATATTTTCTGCAAAGACTTTTCTGACTGACATGCTTTGGTCGCAAATAACACAAACACAAAGTAAAGAAACACTCAACGACAAGCACAAGTGGCACTTCCAACTAAAGTACACCGGGTGCAAATCGAGACTTAATTAACAAAATACAGACATGCGCAGTCTTCCCACAGCCTTACGCTATCCAGCTAAAAACAATCGCTTCTCCGATAAGTACAACGTCACCGATAGTTTGCTTATACCAACTTTCGCCTTTCTTCTTTATTTATTATGTTTTCATCAACTCACGCGCAGTTTTATACCTACTTCTACCTAGCATTTTAAACTCCTTAAAACGTGCTACACACCCGCAGGCTTTACAATGCGTAGGCAAATGCACGAAGCCATCTTACATTAAATTTAATTCATGCTCCCTAACCCGTCCATTAGTACCAACTAGGCCAACAATCAGTTCTGTTACAAAGTATTTTTCTGTTGCACTTTCTTTTCCCCTCTCTTAGCACTCGTTATCCCACCCATCCGAGTTACTGGATACTACGCCGTATAGTACGGCATGCCAGTTCATGATGATTATCTTCTATCTGGGACACACCGCAAACCTCAAGCTCATAAGCCTTCGGAAGTTCAGTTTTATTGACACGTTTTTAGGGTACTTGTGCTGCAGTGGTTACCATGGTCAGCTGCAAAGCCGAAGGTCACTAGTTCGATCTAGGCTGCGGCATTCACATTTTGATGAAATAAGAATGCTGGAGCTTTGCATACTGTGCGATGTCATTGCGAGTTAACCCTTTGACTGCCAGGTTTATGGGGCAATGTGGCACTCTCTCTACAGTTTTTTCTTTGTTTTTTGTATATTGCGCAGAGGTCTATTACTAGCAACGCACCTGAATGCTCTCCAGAACCCGTTAGATGATTTATTGTGAAGTGTATCATGAAATAAACTTGACTTAACTCAATACAAGGGAAGCAGGAGTTATAAATAGGCGCATTAGCAGCTAATTCGACTGCCACCGTGTTCACAATGTCGTTCAACTATGGTGCTCTCAAAAACAGAGGACCAAATAAAGGGACACCTCGCAGCTGGAGCATACATAGACAGGCAGCCAGAATTCACCGTGGCCCAGCTGGGGAGACCCCGACGACGGAAGCGACTCTACATCGGTTTAAAAAAAATGCGTGTCATTTCTCTTGATTTTTTTTTGCTCTTCAAATTTTTTTGTGATATTTATAGAGGGCAGGACTTGCTCAAAATTTTTTTTAACAAAGCTTGTCCAGCTAGCGGCAGGGGCAGACTTTAAAAAGCGAAACCAGTGTACTCGGGATCGGCAGGGCTAAGTAAACAAATGTAGATATTGCTGCAAGACAACATCACGCTGAAGAAGCAAGAGAGGCAGCGAGAGAGAAGAAAGACAACGTGATTCTGGGTTGCAAGGGTGCACTCTCGCTTCTTCGGGGCTCCAATATATTTACGTGGGTTTGAGCAGCCACATAAATTGTCCTCAGTGTGAAATTTGACTGTCTTTGTAGGGACCAAAGAGCCAAATAGAACTTATATTATTATATACGCTGTATTCTGCAAGTGTTACGTTCATATAACGCTTAGACAGTCAGTATTCAATTGCTCGTTCAAGTAGCAAGAAATATATAAATGTCAGTGCACCTAATTACGTCACCAGTACCAAGTATGAAAAAACTCAGACACTCACTAATATGTTTCATTTCATTTTAAAATGTATAATTGTCATACAAGTATTTTTTTATTACGCTATAGAACCGAGCACACGAAGCGCACCATGCATTTCTCGCTTTCAAATCACTTTTGCTAAGCAACTGTTCAAAGCACATAACGCTATGCTATGATTATGAGGCTATAAATTAGCCATCCAGATGGCTTTGTCAGGCGACAAGCTTGATTAATGGACCAACGTTGTGAAGACGACAGAAGCAGCATCAGGAAAACGCTGAACACAATGGCATCATGCAATACGCTTGCAAAACACCGAGTACTAAGAACTTGCGCAGGAAAAAAGCTAGCGGTGCAGTCGTTTCTTTGTTGTTTTATTAGCCCATGTGTGCGTTGCAACTCTGAAAGCTACGGGAAACGAAGTACGGTACATTATAGATAAAAATCAGCAATATTTTACGTTATGTGACAAGTTCCCATTGTAGAACTTATGGACGTCTGCCAGCAGTTATTGAAGCGCAAAGATGAGCGTGGAAATAAATAGCATATCAGCAATTTTTCCTTCCGTGAAAACGCACCAGAAGATGAAAATTGTCGAATAATGTAATTTGAATGAAGTTCCGTTGGAATCGTCTTTATTGCCATTTCGCCAGTACACATAAAAAATAATACTGGAATTTCATCATGTCCGCGTCAGTTTTCCCGTCCAATATATTGTAACGGGGATTATTTAATAAGTTAACGCCGGTTGGGCTAACACTGTACACAGTGTGCAAGGATGAAGGACTACAGGGCAGTCTATACACAGCCCCACAACAACATCGTCGTCTTCATACCTTCTGCGTCATTTCCGCACCCGTGCCTGAGGTACCATTCTATACCCGTGACATTACCCCGGGGGGCAAAGCACCGTCCCTGTGCCTGCTGTTATTAGACGGACAGGTCACTGTGATAGAGCTTCAGGCGAGAAACATGCGCACTGCCTCCTCTGGGTGTAACGGTGGGGCTCGTAGTAGGAGAAATTTCATAGGTGACAGGTGTGACTTGGGGCAGAACTTGGTAAGACCCAACGTGTTGCAATAAATGTTTCTCGCACAGGCTAACACGACGGGATGGGAGCCACAAGAGAGCCCGGAGAAAAATGGACAATATGAAAATGTGACATTTCTAACGAGTGTAACTGCTGAGCAGACCATTGTGGCCCGACCGAACTCTGGCGAAATTTTTCAAGACGTAAAAGCGGATGGAGGTTAATGGAAGCCAACGGCGCACACATAACTAACTCTCAAATCACTCGTGAATGCAATCGAGCGCTTTACGCATTCTTTTCTTATATGAGAAGTACTTGCCTCTGTTATGCCCCGCCGCAATGGTTTAGTAGCTAAGGTCATGGGAACCGCTGCTGACCCGCTGGTCGCGGCAACAAATCCCGACGGCGGCGGCTACATTTTAGGTGGAGACGGAAATGCAGTAGGCCCATGTGCTAATACTTAATGCATGTTAAAGAACCCGAGGTGGCCGAAATTTCCGGAGTCCTCTACTACGGTGTCTCTCATACCTATGGGGTGGTTTTTGGACGTTAAACTTCACAAAAAAATAATCAAATCCATTCTTGATGTGGTGAGAAAGATGGCGACAATGTTCAAGTATTTTTCAGACAATAGTTATTATAACTTCACAGATTCAACTATCCTTACTTTTCCTGAATTCAGGATCAAGAATTACTTAAACGTTAACAAACACCGACCTGGTTTCCTGTAGGAGAAATAAACTAGAGAAGCGTCTGATTGGAGGCTAGTTGGTAAAATTATGCAACGCAGCGTGTGCCTAAGCCTTAAAACCACGAAGATGCGTGATAGTGTGATAGAAGAAGCCTCGAATTTCGCCTGTGTAGGACCGCCATGTGTATTGTGGTCTGCGATCGTCTTGTGCACTTCGTTCCCGTGTCTCGTTTTCAGCACAGTTTCATTTTCGTAACTATCTCCCCAACTAGCCCCCCCCCCCTCCCATCATAATTTTCTCAAGCAGAGCTGGTGTCAGGTTTGTCTGTTCTGTTCTGTTCTGTTTTAACTGTTTTGCTGTGGACAGGTTGAGGTGCACATTGCCTCGGCTACTCCGTATCACAAAGTTCTGCAGCGAAAAGAAAAGAATAATACAGAACGGTACCCAAAAATTAACAATACGTAAAAAAAAAACATAATAGCACACTGAAACCAGTTCAAATATCATGCCAATACACAGTTTTCTTAGAACAGTTCACACAGTCATAAGCTATTTACACGCACACCTTACTATTCTACTGTCAGTATATACATGACCACATTTACATATACTCATCTCTGGCTGTCTATCATAGGCGCTTGTCCAGTCCGGTCTCCACTAAAAAGTCTGCCAGGAAGATTATTGCCTTTTTCTGGAGATGCATCTCAGGCCATGTTCCAAGTAGTTTCTTTATTGTTAGGGGCCGTCTGTCCAAACTTGCTAATTTGTTCTTTAATTTTTCTTTTTCATTCGCGTACTTAACCTACTCCAAAAAATATGGCGAACATTTTCTTCTGAATGACCACAATGGCATTCCGGTGAGTTGGATCGATGTATCTTGTGCAGGAAGTTGTTTGTGTATGCTACTTCCAATCGAAGTCGGTAGATTAATGTCTCTAGATGTCGTGGGAGGTCTGCCGCTATGGAAAAGTTTCTGTGTGGATCAACTTCGTAAAGTACTGTTTCCTTTGAATTAGGGCTCTCAAACCACTTCTCCATCTACCAATGTTTAGCTCCTTGCGTTATAAAATGTCGAATATCCGCCCCAGACGTAGGGGTGGCGCAATACCGCCCTTCCTTCAATGCTTTCTTCGCGAGGCTATCAGCCTCTTCATTTCCCTTTACTTCAATGTGGCTGGGTATTCATTGGAATACGATGTTTTGACCCTGCGATGAAGCATATTCCACAGTTTCGGCGATACATTGTGCTATTTCACCATTTTTGTAAGGTGATCTGACATTTCTGATTAGCTGAAGAGCAGGTTTGCTATAAGTGCATATCACCCACTTTCGTGGCTCAGGATTCTCGCAAATAAGCTTAATTTCTTCAAAGATAGCCACCAATTCTGCTGTTGTCGATGAAGATTTGTGCGATAAATTTATACATTTTCTTTTTCTGAATTTCGGATATAAAGACCGCACAGGCTGACGCTTCTTCAGTGAATGATCCGTTTGTATATATCTTCGTTTTTTCCATTATGCATTACATGAAGCTGATAAAGTGCCATCTGTGCTGCTACTAGAGGTGTCATGTCTGCTTTCTTCTCTATGCCGTCTATTTTGCGAAAAACGTTGAGAATTGGCAGCGTCCAAAGTGGTTTTGAAGGTTTTCATTGTTTAAATTCTGGTACTACTGCTTGAAATGATGATATAGTATCCTGTAGTCTCGTTGCCGTCCTTTGTGTTAGCGCACCAGATAAAATGACTTTCGTGTTGCGTGAAAAATTCCAAATAAAGTCAGGTTTGTCACTACTGGCGCATGATTTTAGTGGTGCAAGCCCAGAGTGACATTCCTGTTTCTTTTTCCAAGATTTTTCTGTACACGAACGTCTAACAGGTTTCCAAATATTCGTGAAAGGTCTTTAAGAAATTGAACTTGATTATCTTAGTTATTTCGGTATGACATGTACTATATCGTAGCGTAACTTTCTCTAAAGACAAGGGTACTATGCTTACCAGGATGATTTGTAAGAATTAATGTGAAGGACGATAGTGCTGATATTGTTTCTTTAAACAGTATTCATTCTTGTTTTTTTCTTTTTGTGCCTAAAAATTCTTTGTTGTTTTATTTATTTTTCTCATGGGTGCTAAATATTGGTTGTGTCTAAAAAAGCGTTTGATAATATTGGTTTATTCATATCAGTTGGGCCTAAAACAGAGCTGTAGAATATTAGCCACGCATCTTCCCCTTCAGCTAGCCAAGGGTCAAACTATTTACTTATTTACTTATGGCATACAGAGACCAGGCAAAACGTTCGAGCTTCGCGTCGTTAACAAAGCGGCACATAACACGATATGCAAAGTGTATTCTTAACAAACGTACAAATAGAACCCCCTGTTATAAACAAAGCATGAACAGTAAACCGGATACGTTGCTGTTAGCTTTAAGCATTGTGTCGCAACGCTTTATGACAGTTACGTTTTGAAAGACTTTCTGAATCGCTAAAGCTCGTGTAGATAGCCACTAATGACCCTGAGGTCATCAGGCGCTAATGACCACACTTGTAGATTTGCGCATGGTGCTGTACGAAGTGCAAGACGCTATACCAGGGAGGGTCGTGGTGAGCGAAAGCTCAAACCCGAAAAGATCAATGCAAGAACGAGAGATGAGTTTTCCTTCCACCCTTGATGAATGTGGCTCGCGGCTTTGCGTTAAAATGTTTGCCCAGATTATTCATTTTCTTCTTTGAATATACTACAGGGGAAAAAAAGCAACGTCTGAACTCAAAACACCTAGTTTTTTCGAAAAATCTGTGCACGCTTGTGGGCACAGTGGTTAAAGGGTAACATTGTGAATACTGTAAAACGTAGTGACAACTTTACAGCGAAACCTGTAATGAAGTCACAAAAGAAGAAGCGTTTTTGGCGACCACCACCGGTGTTCGTAAACACTTCAAATAAAAATTAGGGTTGGAAATTCGTTCAAGTCTGGGTGTTCTTCTAGGCAGCCTAGTATTCTACTAACGCCCTAAAAACTTCGCAAAGTAACGACACTCTCCTACCTCCCCTATCGTATCTCGAGTGGACGGACGAAAGAAAAACTTTATTAAAAATAAAAAAAACACCCTGCAGGATTACCGGCTCGGGCTCAGGCCGCCCCGATGTTTTGTGTGGTGAGGCGTAGCCTTTCCACCACTGTCAGGGCTCGCTGGATTGCCCACAGTTGGTCGTGAAGATCTGAGCTAGTCAGCGCACTTAGCCAACGCTCCTCGAGAAGGTCCAGTTTTATAATGTCCTCTCGGTATATTACTGTGACCTGTGTGCATTGCCAATAGAATAAGTGCCATATCTGCGTGTTCGTACTTACAGAGGGTTAGCACGAACACGCAGACAATACCCACTTGTTTGTGGGTATTCTCGGAAATTTAGTCTGTTTAGGTGTACTTTGAAAATGTTCTGGTTTGCAATCTTCACCAGTATGTTTCTTGAGATCTGTCTAGCTGTTTGTGAGGTGGCGGATATTCTTCTCGTTGTCGCTTATAATGTGCCAATATGTCATGGTACTTGACCAGTCTGTCTCTATCATCTTGTATCACATATGCATCATTGTCATCACTTCCACCGTCCCCATCGCCTCCACTGGAGTCGTCCCCCCTTCTGTGGTTGGTGCGGGGGGCCGGGCCGTCACTGTCCGAGCCGTGGTGGGTTAGTTCTCGCACAGTTCGGTGGGCCTTCTCGTTGAAGTTTTGAGGAATGGTCGTGTCTTCGCTGTTTAATTCCCCCATGTGCGCCAGAATTCACTTGAGGTATTTGGGTACAATTTTGCCATTCCGGAAGTCTTCTGCTCTGTGGTTCAGGATCTTGGCTGCTTCGATGCAGACCCATTCTTTTGTGAAATTACTAATGGCCAACTTGTAGTGACTGATTAATTATCTGCCGTGTTTTCGACCATTGAGTACGGCCAGTGCAACAGCCTCTTCGCACTATCTTTTCGAACACGGCACCCCCTAACTTCCTCCTGTGTAGCAGACGCTCTTTCGTGACGAGAGCATGGAGTAACACTCTATGGCGAGAAAGCTTGCTCGGCATGCAGCGCACTGAGAGCATTCGCGCCAGCTGTCTAACCGATCCTATGATTATCCTAACGAGTGTAACGTTGGCCCATGACAGCTCTGTTAAGGCCTCGATTGAGTCACTCGGAGTTGCAGTGACTGGGTGTTAATTTTGTGCGCACCACTCCTTAAGATTCATGTTTTTAAACGTAAAATGCGATTGTTAGTGTTAACCCCCGTTTTTTTTCGCCCATCCTTTAGCGCATCTCCTAGTAATTTTCACACTGTAAATAGCATCGTTAAAACGCGCATGTTCGGTTGCTAAGGCTTATCTTTTTATTAGCTGGCGCGATAACACCCGAAGAGACACCTTGCTGAGCGCTTAGGTGGTGCAAGATTGATCGTATATAAGCTATACATATGTGCACAGAGCATTCACAATCACTAAAGTCCAGCGGAAGGAACAACTCGTGTGAACGATGTCGACGCGAGACGGTGATGTCACCTATGGCCAATTTCAGCGTTTGGTGAGGCGTATAAAGCTTTCACTTTAATAAAGTGTTGAAGGCGTACACCCTTTACGATTGATGCATTCGAACAGCTGTGGTTGTTTTGTGATGTGGTTAGGCGCGCCAATCAAATTTGGAAGGTGGGCCTTGCGGACGTATCTCACATACAACTATAGAGCTAAAAAGAATGAGCTTGCGTATGAATGAACTAGCGTTCTACCATACGTTATTTCTTCGCGAGAGCTCTAGTCGAGAATATAAACCACCACACGAAATCGCAAATAAACTATCACGTAAAATGGCAGCTATGTGTGAAGTTTTCAAGTGATGCACGCACGTGCTGGCACGAAGGATGCACGTTTCAATAGCTGCCTTGGCATTTGTGAGTCTCCCGGCTGATTGGTCAACGTAAAAAAGCCACAGAGAGTAATTTACTTTGATATATACGAACACGCAACAAAAACCAACGGAAAGCACCAATCCTAATGTGGGTTGCTGATCTCAAGTTTTATTTATTCAAAACAGCAGTGCGAAAAATCTGAAGTTTGATGATCACGAATTTAAGCAACTTTTTGAAAAATCTCTTTAATTTCATGCTCAAGAGCCCGGTCCTCCGCAACTACTTAAGGCTGTCCCAAAGACCCACGACGCGGCGGTGAAGTTATATATGCCTCCCGGTCTGTACGTGGGAGCAGCCCACGATCTTTCCCCTGATACCTGGGGCGAAATCATTCAGGACTCCAATAAAGTTTTTAATCCGTCCATCCATTTACGCGTGCATGCTAAGTGCACAAACCAGTACCGCCAACTCAAACCAGTCATCGCGTAACGACAGGCAAAACACTCATATAAGCATGTGTTGTTGACAAAAAAACAGCCACCGCAGAAGTGTTTCTCAAACATTATTGAGATATTGCGACGTCCTGCACAAGTAACTGGGACTTGCGTACTGTGTTAGAGCAAGCATTGAATTGGGCAAACATCGAACAATACTTATAGTGAGAGGCGTGCAACTTACATAGCAAAGAGGACTCGAAAATATTGACTTGAAGTTTTCACTGCCGATTTTATAGAAACATGTCTTATGTCGCAACTCGATTCGTTTAACGGGTGGTATCATAGAAGGTTTTCGGCCGTCACTAGACTTGTTCTGGCATCAGAAGGCGCATCAACCACCCGTGGCAACTAGGAGCGATGTCATTCCTAGGTGAGAAGAATTTAACAGCACAGCGCATAAGGAAGGACAAGTTTGCATCCGCCAAAACATATGCGCTCTGCCCCAAGGCTTCCACGCCTCGAGAGCAAAGATGGTTGTCTAGAGCGACTGTAAAGAAACGAACACTGCGAGTGTGGTCCCGCGTGACGGCATCTGGCCAATACCGACGCGGTTCTTGCCTCGGAGAGGTCTGTGGAGGCGAAAAGAGAGGAGGTGCTAGTATAAATACATACGTCGCTACTTTGCGAAGTTTTAGTGGCTTTATATTCTACCGTTGAGTTATGCCAGCGCCCGAAAGCCCTTCGCAGAAAGACTATATACAGGCTCTATGTTGGGAAACAACCACGTTAACATACGTAATAGGACATTGTAGAACACTAGAATATACCATTCAGGCATCGCACAATGCGAATTCTGTAACGAGGCGTGACAAAATATACGTATTGCGCAGCAAGTGTGGTATTTAAAGTGCACGACCGATTAGGAGAGGCTCAGCCGAAATTCTTCATTTGTCATGAGCCACGGCATGAAGAAACTGCACATAAGGCCTCACAGAAGCGTAGCGGCTACCTTGCTTTTCTAAAGAATGACGAATAATGGCGTAGTAGAATTTTACGAACTTGACTGAAATTATGTTCTAAGGGCATAGTTGGTACTTTTCAAGCGTCTTTGCGTCAATAGCACCAATACAGTATAAAATGCGTTGTATAAATGCAGCTCATCGAGCTTGCCCTTTGACTGCGCTGCGCTTTCCACGTTGGCCAGTTTTTTTCACTTATTATTACTTATGAAGCTCTAGAAGGTGTTCTCCATGATAATTTGCGTCTTGAGGTTCTCAATCGCTTCAAAACGATGCACAATTAGCACGTGAATGGACAATCGCATATTTATTCTCGGTCCTAGAATGTCTTCATCCACGCAACAAGTTTCACAACTTATAATACTTATACCCATGAAACATCTGCACTTATGTGAAGAGATTACCCAGTTGATGACATAACCGTCACTGGGCACTTGCCCACTCTTCAAGCGAATTCAGCTGTGATGAGAGAAATTATGTTAGATACAAAAACTGGAGAAACACATCAAAATACGGAAATCATACAACCAGTAACGTCTATTATTAATTGCAATGCGAGCAATACTATTTATCTACCTGCCACAGTGGTCTAGTTCTTATCGTGCTCGACTACCTTCCCGCAGGTTGCGGGATCGCATTCCGGCTGTTGCACCCGCCTTTCTATGGAGGCAAAAAAGCTTGAAGGACGTGTACTTAGGATTAGGTATACGTTAAAAAACGTGAAAAGGTTGAACTTCACTGAGCCTTCCACTGGATTATCTCTCATAATCATATCGTGGTTTCCGGACGTGAAACAGTGACAAATGTGCAATAATTACCTATCTGATTTAGCTCATGTTGGTAGCGTTGCTATCGAACAGAAAATTTGATCACAATTCTGATCAAAGCAATATCACTTGACTTCTCTTTTTGCACACACTCTGCACTGCTAAGAGAAAAGTTGTCAGCAGGCTTTAAACGGTTAGTATATTCTCGTTGAAAAGAAATTGTGTGCACAGGCATAATAGCATTGAATATACGTTTGTCTTTTTTTCTTTGTTCGTGAATTCAATATAACTTTCATTGCATTGGATAACCGGTTCCTACGCAGTCAGCCTTCCAATGCATTCACATCTAAAGTTAGTACTACGCTTATTATCACCATTTTCTCTTGTTCTGTCCTTCCGAAAGAACACGCTGGCGTTGAGTTATTCAGTGGTAACTGCCACCATGTTTCTTCCGCATATTTTGATTTTGTTACTGTTATGCGATTAACATTGCATAATCAAGAACTATAATTAAAAATGTCAAATCCCACGTAAAGAGGGAATCAATGATATGCATAGCACGAATAAGAAATGTTGATGTGTCACTTTAAAATCAGCACAACATTACAAGGTGGAGGTAAACGATGCTGTGTATGACTTCAATGTCATGATTATCATGTTTGGATGTGTCGTTTACCTTCGTCATCTATTCACGTCACGTGATACCAAATTTAGTATATGTGTGTGTGAGAGAGAGAGAGAGTGAGAAAGGAAAGGCCGGGACGTTAACCAGATATTAGCATCTGGTTTGCTAGGCAGTGCTGGGGACGGGGAAGTAGGGGCAAGGAAGAGGAGGTAGATAGAGAAAAAAAAAACGCACGCGCACTCATAAGAAAACGAAAACACACACAAGAAGGGCTAGCGAAACGGCCGCGAGAACGCTATAAGCGTGGTATGTTGCAAAGTTAATACATGAAACGTGTGTCAAAATTATCATGTTTGCACCAGTCATATATTTCGTCTTGCAGTAACGTCAGGTAACACCAAATTTGGTATATTTGGAGCCAGCGAAACGGTCGCAAGCGCATCATGAAGGGCCCAATATACTCCAATGTAACGTTGACTCGCGCGCACGCTGGGCACAACGACGTTACGTCAGCAAAGCGTGGGAACTCTATATAGTCTAACGCCAGGCGCGACCAGCGTCCGTCAGCGGGGATCGACGGCAAACGGCACGAAATGCGACATGCTGCATTTCGCCCCGCTACGATAACCAGGCAACACTGCGTCTCCTTCTTTTCGTGACGAAGCACGGAAAAAGAAAAGATAGAAGAGGGCATGCCCAGCCGGCTGAGCCGGCACGCTACGTGAAAAGTATGTAGGAACTGACACCTAGGCGGCCACATTCACTGGGCGCGGTGTTTCTATCGTTGCGTGTTGCGCAGTGTCGTGCGCATGAAGAAAGGAATAAAAAACAAACAAACTTAGGAGAGGCCTTGACGTCCCTCGTTGTCAAGCCGTGGTGAAGCCGGAAGCCGGCCATATTGACTGGGCAAATTCTCCTCTCTTGTTCACAACCACATGTAAAGTAGAAAGCGCGACTCTCCCTCCGGCTCGGTAAGCGTGTGAGCTGCCCAGCGCGCGTGTCGGGGCGCTCCGAAAGTAATGGAACGGGGCTGAACACTCTAGGGCCAGCGCGACACCTTCGGTGAAATTATCTCGTCCGAGTATTAACAGCGGGTAAGTTCTCGCCGACAAGGAAGCAACTACAAGAGAACACGCGTTGGAAACACTTGCCTATTCGTGCAAGCGTTTCATTATCAGCGTAGCGTGATAAACGCTACGGTCCTTAGAATTACTTATGTACGCCTTTTCTAGTACAAAGGCACACATACAAAATATTGACGTGTTATGATGGTGCCTCAGATATGCGCAATAATCGCTTTTAGGGCCGAAGCTCCTGATAGCGGCATCTGTTCGTTCCTCGTAGCCGTTGTAGTGTGTAACACGTATAAAATTTTGACCTCTAAGACGGTGCTGGTGAGAGATTGATTTCTTCTGTGCGTTGTTGAACAATAAAAAATAGTGCTTAATGTACATGCCAATGGCTGTTAATAGAGAATGAGAGACAGGAGCGTTCGGCTTTCAGTTATCGCGCACGCTGCGATCCATATTAGCAGTCATTGGCATGTATATTGAGCACTATCTGACACGAAAGGCTTGCTACGTTATACTCGCTGGTTGTAACTTCCTTATTTTTAGAAAGCTTTAGTGAGCCTTCAGCCGCAGTGACATGAATACAATGAACTAGTATATACCGTGAATGAACTCGAGGTGGTTAAAGGTGGGATGTAGACACGAAGTGCAAGCCATAAGAAAGTGTGCGTCTGCCTCCTCTCGTTCAGTCCTTGGAATGTCGGCTGCATCGCGGTGCTTCTGTATGGGGAATATATGATGAAAAGATGCGAGATGGTGGTATTCGGAGTGTTGAATAGGTGGACGAACGGGCACACAGACAGATGCATGAATGGACGCATGAACGGACGCAGGGGCGGATGCATGAAAGAACGCAGGGACGGACGCATGAACAGACGCACGCATGGATGGGCGGATGGACGCATGGACGGTTACACAGCTTGACGCATGGACGGACGGAAGCAAGAACCAACGGAAGGACGAATGCTTCGCCCCACTTTCCATCATTCACTACGTGGATATGCTGCCATTTATTTTTGTTTTTTTTCTTTTTTTGTCGATACGTAATGCTCCCACTTTAATGCTTCATTTATCATTGCCAGGAACCGGAGCTTCATTCACCTACTTCAGAGCACCGCACTTCAGTTGCTACAAGCATGCGCAACGTCCATGCAGGGAAAAGTTTACCGAGGCAAACGTGAAAGGCGGTAGCATGATATGACCAATCGCCTCAATAAAAAAATTGAATTACTATAATAGCAACGGTGATCGCCGGGAAGCCCCCATTTGAAATAGTGTGAGTTCGTAGAAAATAGCGCGCACAAGTAGACATGTGACCGACGCACCCATGGAGGCCGCATTTCTTCGCGCTTTCTGGCGCCGATGTTTTTGAATGGTGAAGGTGTTCAAGCCAACATCATATAACAATGGTGGAAAGACCAAAAGGACAGGTTTCAGCTCTCCCATAGTAGATCGCCGAGTGCTCTAAATCGTTAACGAATTCTTTTTAACGTAAATCAAAGTTTTCCAAACACAAATTTTGCGAGGTCTCAGGGAGTGTGAGACCCACGTGACGGCTTTATTCTCTCTCATAGTATAGTACCAAGTACTCTAAATCGTTGAGCACTTTCTCTAGATAATCGTTAAACACTTTTTCTAAACATCCTCCTTTCTCCGCGTGCTACATCATGCCAAGTGTCCGACAGCCATGCTTTTTTCTGTTGGACGTGGAGAGAAATGCTTGGCTTCAAGCTATCCCACGAGGGCATTTCACGCAGTGATACCCGACAGGATATGTATCCATATATTTAGAGATTTTTTAATTCTTCTGTAGATTTAGTGCCTTTTTATTAAATCTAGGTGTTTTCTAAGGCACTAGAATTGTCGCATTACGTTACCTTTTAAATGCTTAGTTTAATAATCACTCCTTTCCAACTAGAAAGCTGTAAAAGCATTGGTTTTGACTATATCATTCCCTTTCGATTTAAAACCATCTCGGTGTTCCGCTGGCCCGAATGAAGGGGGTAGTAGTTCTGTAACACGAGATTGTTATATGCTGAATACTGGGGTAAAAAACCATGTTGTCGTAACAAATAAGCATGCGCACGCATATCATGAGCGCTTTGGGTAATTGTCGCTCTGTGAAATATATATACATTTTGTCTTGTAGTGCGAATAAACAGGTAACTACGCCGGCTGCGGGCCCTCGCCGAGCAATGTATTTGTGTCATTTAACGTAACTCTGAGGCTTAGAGAGGAAAAACGCGAAACTTTGATTGGGAAGGGGATACGGGTTCAAATATGACAACGGCGTGACACAAAGAGACATGAAGTCTTGTTCAGGAATTTCAGTGTTTCCGTTGTGTCCTTTACATTAGAGCGCAAAGGTCACTAAAATATTTCGCAAAAGGGAGCTGACCAATAATTCAGATTAAAAGGTGTAGCTGTCAGTCAGTTAACCAAGTTTTTCATAAATATACTAAATATAGTGCAACAATGATTACAAATCTAGAAAATTAAGAATGGTCCATCACCTCAGAAGCTGCAGCTCCAAAAAAGGTGCTATATACTCACGACTGATTGAAATGGTCACACCTATGCCTTAAATTCATTTGGAACGTGAACATCAGAGAAAAGACTGCCTCTGTGGTAACCGGTGCCATCTGCAAGCAGTGTAAATGCAACTCCACAGACTATGCAGAAGAAAGACATTAAAGGTGGTTAATATGGCTCTTTTCACTATTAACACGATTTAGAAGAGCTTGACCACAGAGCGCACTGCCTCAATACTCAACTTGCTGTCAATGAACCCAAAAAATGACACTAAACATATCTAAGAATTTTTTTATTGCAATCTAGATAAACTATGTTCGATTTGGTCTCTGAGATTTGTTTTCTACATGTTAATATGTGCAACCGTCCTCTGATTCCAAGGGTGTTATGCAGCAAGCTATTGTGACAATAAAAATGACATTCTCAATATTCGATGCAAGAAACAAAACATAAGCATGGAAAAACAAAAATTCAATGTCCTTCGTTGCAGATACCAAACCCGCCTCCGAAGGTGGTTTCACGCCTATAGGCGTGAAACTTCACAGTGATATATCACTGTGGCGTTTTTTTTATTGTTGGTGGCGATTTCGTGCGTATCTCCTAATGAATAATTTTGACGGAACAGCTCTTCGAAGCCTATCTCTACGCATAGTGTGTATTATGATTCGCGCATTTTTAAAAGTACCTTTTTTTGCACACGCAGGTTTACATATTATTTGGTGTCGTATGGTTTCTTACAAGAGTGAAGCTACGGGGAGAATTCTTCACTTGTTCCCGAGAAAGCTTCCCAAAGACGAAACATTGCACTTTGCCTCCATCACAGACTCTTACAACACAAGTAGAAGCAAGCGCAACACTCCGGAATACCAGAACACCATGCCCGCACGGACACAAGGTGTGACGTCACGCAACCATCGAAAATGACTTAATATCCTAGCCGGTGTCGTCTAATCTCGCACTTGCTATGCTATGACATCTTTCGTGCATAATTGCTGACATTTTCAGTAGGTCTCGTATACTCTGCACATACAATGTCATGTATAGTATGCATATTGTGTAAAGTGTATCTTAGTCCTTAGTGTATCTTACTGTATCTTAGTCCTTAGTAGCACGTGTTATGAACACGCTATGGGCTTGGACATTACGTTACAAGTTTTCATGTTCATTGTGCTTAGTCATTAGTTTATGTTATTGTGCCTGTTGTGCAGACAATGTATCCATGTGTTTGTTGCGCTCCAGTATATAATAAACTTTTACCAAAGGGAAACAGAAATACATGAATCACCAGCATGTGCCGGCACGCGCTATCTACGTCCTAATATTTGCTCTCAGGACTGGTGCGCCTCTTTCCCCAGCGTCTTCCGCAATAACTTGGATTGGTGAAAGAACGAGTACGCAAACAGAGAGATCAAAATTCTAGACTAGACAAAAATATTCCTCCTCGCGAGGATGCCAACGAACTGTCGTATTCCCGATTCAAAGGCGAGTGTTCTAACCCCTCGGCTATCC
The DNA here is from genome assembly GCF_043290135.1 of Rhipicephalus microplus. NCBI lineage: Eukaryota > Metazoa > Arthropoda > Arachnida > Ixodida > Ixodidae > Rhipicephalus > Rhipicephalus microplus. The sequence continues at coordinate 135,626,146 of NC_134700.1, forward strand.
AGACACGCTAGTAGAGTACAGCTCAGCCTGGTATTGTACAGTGAGGCAAGGCGGCGAAGAATGGGCGGGAAGGGGAGCGCTGGGCTCGTGAGGAGGAGGAAGAATGAGGGATGATGAGAGAGCGTAGAACATAACATAGAACGGGCGAGAGAGGAAAAGAAACAGGTATTGAATACCGGAAAAGAAGCAGATATAAGGAAAGATGGAAAAGGACTCAAAGCAGGAAGTAAGCGAGAGAAGGAGAAAGTGTGCGAAATAAAGAAATAGAAATAAGCAGAGGACACAAGATCAAAGAGAGAATGAAAAAAAATAGTGGAAGAAATCTAAAAAAAAATACAAAACAGCGAGCTTTAGTACAAGACATAGGTGCCCATCAGCTATGCTGTCTCTTTACCATTACACCTAGTGTGCAAGCCATGCTAATTTTTTGTCGCGTACAACACGACCACCGTAATCTGCGAGTCGTAACAGGCTTCACTCGAATTAATTAGTGTCACATGTGGAACCGACGGAGCTTCCACACGTCTAGCCGCGTTTGCAGGTAATCTGCATTTTCCCTCCCCTTCACAACTGTGCTTATCGAAGCGTTACGGCTACTTCCCCGTTTTCTTACCGCTTTGCATTTGTGAATCCTCGTGGATCGCTTCACTGCAGATTTACGTCGCTGCCGCCTGGGAGTCGTTTGACATTCAGCACTTATCTGGCAATATTTTAAATGCCTTGCCCGTTCGTGGACGCTAATTGAGCTCACTCGCGCGTAGTATTCCGCAAGCGTTGGCTTGTTGTAAGCTCCAGATACTTATCGCTCAGTGGAAATGCTATAAATGTGCATTTAAAGACTTGCGGTCTAGTGCTGTTATCACGTTTAGCGTACAAATGGGCAGATCCGGACTGGCCGTTTATTGGGGCCATGCATGCAGACACAAATATATTACCCGGTCTAGCGTACTTTGGCAATATCGCATATATGTAAGCAATATTCACCACAGACTCGGGCTTGCCGTGGAGTTTATTCAAGGACCAACGCTGTCACGTTACGTTAAGAAAACATTTACGTACTACAACTAAACGATAGAAATACATCGGTGCGAATTTTAGGTTTAAGCCAGGATGTGACTATAAGAGAGACACCGGAGGGCTTCAAAAATTTCTACCAGGTCGGGTTATTTCACGAGCACCTTAATCTCAGAATCGGGTCATCAAGCAATTCGCTTCCATCGCAATACGACAGCCGTGGTAGAAAATTAGATCTCACGACCTTTGTGTCAGCAGTCGAGCACTAGAGCCATGAGGAGAGCGCAGCGGGTCAATTTAGGAAAAATTCCAAAGAAGTGCGCTCTGGCAATAACCGAATAACTATAATTTTTATTATAAGTTTTCAGCTGAAAGCTCATTTTTCAATCCTGAGTTTCTTTTTTGTATCATTTTGACGGCATTATTTTTGATACGTACAGCCTCATCAATTCACACGCAAATTCCCATGTCATAATGACAAAGAAAACAGCAAGTCCATGTGCTTAGAGGACACAACGTTGACAAAGTTGCCACATCATGTCGCCGCATTTTCTTGCGACCATTAGTGACAATGCTGGGTAGAGTTCAACTGAATGGCCAGCAAATGCACAAAGTTGTGGTCGATAATTTTCCTAAAGGCAACTCGAGCCACTCGACAATGAGTGACATTTACCTATGTACTAGAGCCCGTATTCCATCTTTATCATGCGATTGTTCGGGCAACGATTCCCCTCACAGACGAAAGCGACTCATGTTTGAATTGTTTTTACTAGAAATTATGAGCGAATTGTGATAGAAAACATCATAAGCGGAGCTTCTGATCATTCACACTGAGTACTTGAGAACGACTGCCTTTAGAGATTGAGCGAGAGTTTCTTTTTTGTAAGCTGGCACCCATGTTTAGCGCAAGCATGTTTATTTTTTAATCGTTTATCACCTTTCTGCGTGACAAGTGCAGAAAGTACGAGCTCTTGTTCACCACGGCCGATGGCGATCCAACACTCTCGGCAAAATTGCTGAAATGACAGGCCGGCAGCACAACCCACGCGACTTGTGGCCTGTATCAAAGGACGCTAGCACGGGAGAGAAATATTCTGGGGCTGATTCTCAGACCTTTTCTCTCAAGATTGTATTTCCCCATCACTGAGAATGATCGGCTAATTATATATTTCGTTTCGTGATTTTCAGAAAAAAAAAACTATTACGAAAATTCTTAGCGTATGGAGTACTTTGGGGACACACGCTCTGGTCTGTAGTGAGAGCGCCAGGACAGCTGTCTTTCTTTTTTTTTAAATGATACTCTCGTAGAAATGACGCATGCATATTGAAGCTTCATAATGGTTAGCCAAGAAACTAAACAAAAAGGAAACGAAAACAGCAAGCCAAACTCACCTGTGATGATGTCACACTACGGGGCACGCACAACAGGAACAGCAGCTGGAAACTATGCAGCACGAGGCGTGGACCTATTCTGAGTCCTTGGCCAGGTGACACCAAATTGCACATGTGCCTCAAGGGATGCGCAAAGTTTCCTGTTTCTTTTTTTTTTACTCGAAGCTGCAAGATTTAGTTCCACACAAGTGCATACAGAACCGGAGCATGAAACTTCTTTTCGTCGATATACGTAGAACTTACACGGCGATGTACGAGACGGACTGGAATTGCATGTGCCGGCAAAACAAAAACGACCCAACAAGCGATATGCTTTGCTGGCTTACCGAAAGTCAGCCGACTACGCACGCCACGATCAATTCATCGTAGAGTTCTGGAATACTCGACTCCCTAACAAGCATTTCAACAGAATATAAGGAGTAGGTGAAAGCTCATAGCAGTTTGGTTCAATTAGTTTTGGAACACCGAGTTAATTATGAACTTATTTGTTGCGAAACACGAACGAAAACTTCAGGCGCTGTGCCAACGCACAAAGGCAATACTTGAGTATTCACGACTCAGTGCGCGTTTCGATCACACACAGAAACACACGTGCCATTTTGCAATTCTGCTCCGTTGGATCAGATGCGCTCGACTTTCAGATGCGCCTCGCTTCCGGTGCCATCGTGATTCTTGCGAAACTGATATTACAACACGAGGCTGGGAGCAAGTAGGAGCAAGTACTTCGAACAACTTGCTAACGTATGGTGTTGCTTCAGTTATCTCCAAACTCCCCCAAGATTGTGATGGGTGGTGCCGTTTATAATATTCATCCAGCGTAAAGGTATAAACCTCACTAGACAAACACGATATCCGATGCTCCGGTATAACGGATGAGTGTTACTGTGGTTATTATGAATCCGCGTTTGCGCGAAGCAAGCATCACAGGTCATATAGCAAAAAACGAGCAAGATGGCTTTACTCTCCTGGAATGGAGCACCACTAACGGCATCGGCACATCAAACAACAGGACTTGCGGTCACTTTTCGTCGTCTTCTTTTTTTCTTTCACCTGGAGAAATCGTCCCAGATAATTCTAAACTTTGCCCAGTCCTACACTTAGAGTTGCGCTTTACACCTCACTGTCTTGTAGACTCGTGATCGTTGTTCAAATGAAGAGGATGATAAAGCAGACGCCGACGTCTTCCCGTAAGCGGCATTCGGAAAAAGAGCGCGCACGAGACGATGTGATGGCCTCCGAGTCGGATGACCGCAGCCTCCACTCTGACCCGCGCTGCGAGCGCGCGCCGACTATTGTGCGCGATTCTCCTCTGACGGAGCACCCCTCTTCCTCTGCCCTTCGCAACGCGGTGTACAACAACGAACAAGTGCGCGCGTGTAGTTCGAGTTCGCGCCGGCGTCGTGGGTCTTTAACGCACAGCGCACCTAACGTGCAATGCCGTGGGAGGGCAGCACTTTGATAGAGAGTGTGAAAGAACGAAAGAACACGACCAACAGGCACCGGGTCCCACGAACTAGCGCTGGAACCGTGGCGCCATCTGTGCGGGGATTTCATTCCGGTGCGGGAAACATGCTAGCTTGTGTGTGTGTGTGTGTGTGTGTGTGTGTGTGTGTGTGTGTGTGTGTGTGTGTTTCAATATGCAGCGGGAAGTTCTATCGGTTTATTATTAAATGAAGCTCCACTTACCCTTTTTTCTGTCGTCAACCATCTCTTTGAGGGAACAGAGTAAGTAAGCCCTATACCCAACATGTATTTTAGGTGACATTTATGTACCCTTTTCTCCATAACCATAACAGTTACACTAATTATTTTACTATATTTGTGATCATGAGTTCTTCCTTTTCTTACTGAAGCGAATTTAGCACTGAAACCTGTCATGCTCATTTTTTATCATTTTTTACTCTAGATATCTAATTACAACTTGATAATACTTTTTAGATGTCATGTTGCAGAAGAGAACTTTTTTATACAACAATAATTCTGCTTCAGTATATTTACTTTTTTGTTATATAATTATTGGCTGAGAACTATATTTCTAGATACTGTGGTTGTTGAGATAAAAGAACATAAGTTCAAAGAAAAACATGTTTGAAGATAACCGCTTTTAAAGCCGAAAATATGCAGTACTTCAAAAATACAACGAGACAACAGCAAACTGACGGATCCGTTCAATAGGCACCTGCCAGATACTCATCACCAAATAATTTTTTTTCTTTTTTTTAATGAAACAACTTGCCTGGCGAGCCTCTTTTGTGGCCTGCAATGAAGTCGTGTCAGCACAGCACTTTCTACGCAGTTCGAGAGTACTTAGGCCTTGCACTGTGCAGTGCCCTGCCGAAATTCCAAACTAGTTCAGGACAACTTCACGGGTTATGTTGCCACCCATAGAAGTGTATACAGCATTGGAGTGCATATTTATAGTGTTTGGTTCACGAGGGAAACATTGCTTTTGGACCGAGCTCCCACATGGTTCCCATGGAGGCATTTAGCAAGTAATTGTGGATGAGTTAGTTCCAGATAATTTGACTTAACAGCCTCAATAACATATGCTGGAAGCTGTTCTTCATGAACAAATGGTTCACCATTCAAGTGGGATTCGTTGAATTTACGTCATGTTTCGGCGTTCTTCTAGCAAAGGCTGTTAGATTGGTTGGTATCCTTTGTTGCCATGTGAAAATATGTGGATCAGGTGTGGCTTTTCTCGTGTCATTCAAGCTGGTTCTATTTCTTTTAATGACCCAAGCCTAATATATTGGTGCTTGCGAATGATGATTGATATGTGGGGTTTACCGTCCCAAAACAATCATTTGATTATGAGAGAAGCCGTAGTGGAGGGCTCCGGAAATTTCGACCACCTGGGGTTCTTACACGTGCACCCAAATCTGAGCACACGGGCCTACAACATTTCCGCCTCCATCGGAAATGCAGCCGCCGCAGCCGGGATACGAACCCGCGACCTGTGGGTCAGCAGCTGAGTACCTTAGCCACTAGACCACCGCGGCGGGGCAGCCAATGATGACACCACCATAACAGTGCCGACCAGATATAGATTTTCCGACAGAAAGGTTTATGCCTCTGCTTTATTTCGTATTCACAGTTGCGTGCCTATTCTTTTCAGAATCTGCCAAGTGCTCTCCAGCTTGCAAACTGTAGCTTCTTCATATTGCTAGGCGCTTCAACTGCCCGAAATTCCTTCCTACGTAAGCATGGCAGCTTGGTAGGCCCCCGAAAAAGGTTTGATTTATGTCATTTTCAGAAAAAATATCTAATAAGACAAACAAATGACCAATTCTAACTGATAAATGGCTGCACATTTCAAATAAATCAAAAAGAAAAAAATTATATATTTGATATTATTGTTTATCGTGTCCTCTTAATGAAAACAGTGGTGGTTATAGATGAAGAGAGTACTTACGTTCGGAAACAGCTTCATCTTCAACTAGAAGCATGGTGCGATTGAAACAAGGTGGTTGAAGGAGGGCGAACTTTTCATCTTGTAAGAAACATAGGAATTTCGTTTTGTATGGCCGTTGGCCACGGGACCCTGAATCCCCATTTCCGTCTTGGACGTAGCCAAGGGGGAAATGATTAGGGGCGGAGACTTCAACCTCCTCTCCCCACCACCAAAATTTTCAATTTTGAAGTTTTGCTGCGTATATGCACATTTTGGTCCAGTCATGTACGCTGAAGACAGTGTACTCATTTGCACACATGAGTCTACGAGGAAAGCTGTCGTTTAGCTGGCAAAGATATGAATGTATTTAAACGAAAAAAAGACAAATTATACGCTTCTTCATTGTTGGCACAAAGTAACAGTTTCGACGCATGTGTGCTACAGATATAGGGTGAACCTATGGATTGATTGATTGTGGGGCTTAACGTCCCAAAACCACCATATGATTATGAGAGATGTCGTAAAGGAGGGCTGCAAAAAATTTCACCACCTGGGCTTCTTTAACGTGCACCCGAATCTGAGCGCACAGCCTTACAACATTTCCGCCTCCATCGGTAATGCAGCCGCCGCAGCCGGGATTCGATCCCCCGATCTGCGAGTCAGCAGCCGAGTACCTTAGCCACTAAACCACCGTGGCGAGGCAAGGGTGAACCTATTGAATACGTGAATAGTGTCACATATGTGGCGAAACACACATATATAGGTCCTTCAATTGACCAGAATTTAAATTGAAAATGCATACTGAGTCGTTATGTAAAAGGCTCAGCCGTGTTTGCTTAGTGATATTTAAAAGTAGACATTTTTTTATGCACCAACTTTATGGAAGATATATTTTGCGTTTTTTTCATGGTCAGTTCTTATGCTGCATTGGACCATGAGGACATACGTATGATCCTTACTTAAAGCCACTGGTAGCGTTGCAGAAGCGAGTATTGTAAGTTTTGTTGTGCTCAAGTTATGCCGCTTCTTCAAACCGCTCTTTAACAAACTCCAAATGATGCCTCTTAGCTTGCTCGTAGACTGTAAAACTACAACTGTAGTTTATAAATTTCTGAAAAACAACAGTCTCCCTAGTTCACTATTTGTTTCCTCCCGGCTCAGCGCAGGAGGATATGATGCTGGCAACGTCTTTGAGCCACTTTCAAAAAATGTGCATGCCAGAACACCAATGCGTAGAGTTAGTTTCTTTAGCAGAAAATATGCCAGCCTATATAAAACAATGTAAAAAGCGTCTGGTTACCCGAGAACACTATATAACTCCCCGTATTATTGTTTTTAGTCTCATTGAAGCGTGTGGTCACTACCTGGAAATAAAAAAAAGTAAACAGTTCAAATCAGAGTTTTGTATATGTATATCCGTAAACATTTCTTGTGGCTCCAAACCAGCCTAATGTTAAGAGTACGGGTGTTTTTTAATGTGTTTATTGATTATTTTTTATTGGGAGATAAAATTCAGTTTACTTTATTTCTAATGAATTCCTTTATATGCGACTGCTTGAACCACATGACGTCTGTATAGCTAGAAAAACCAACGCCGACATCTTTATTTCATCATCCCGGCCTTCTTAGAGTTAGCGCGTGAGTTAAGTTATTGTTAAGAATGATAGTTCTTTATAAGCAATAAAACAGAAACTATACATTACAGCCACGCTTACTCGTCATTTATATTGCTTCAGTATATATATAGCTCTCGTTGACATGCCGGTAATCTTCCTTAGGCTTTTCCTTTACCGAGGAACATCCGCAGGACCATTATTGACTCCGAGTGCAGTGCAGGCACTAATCTCCAAGGCTGCGCTTCCTTGATGCTGCTCGTTGCGACTCTGCTGCATCTGAGTGATCTAACAGCCTCAGCTGGTTTTGAATATTGAGAAGGGAAGAACGCAGTTAACGCACTGTGTGAAAAACACAGATATATTTTTCCAGCTGGTAGATTAAGATAAAAGAATTTTTTGTTTCGCAAATTCTGCGGCGTTAATTCTCGTTTTTTATCTGGCACATACCTCGCGCTGGTATGTGCCAGACAATTAGAACAAGCCCCAATACTCGTCTTTCTGTAATAATCAAGAAAGGTCCGTGGATGTAAATGAACGTGCCATGGAAACTAGGCAAACCAAATTGTCCTCGGGTCCACTAAAGCGTCCCGAAACGGAGAATGCTTTGAAAGCGTGCATACTGCCCGAGTGGCTCTTCAAGATAATGCACAGAATTATGAGCGCATGTGGCAAGCCAGTCAAGATGATGGATGTCCTGGTGAAAGACCGAATGCTGCTGAAATAGAAAAGGTTCTATGAGCATGAGCTACATTCAAAGGAAGCTTTCTGTAACTGTCTGTACCTTTCATGAAACTTCTAAGCCCTTCGGTCTCATCCATCAAAATTGTGTGTCATCTCTCTGCCATGTATTTTAAAAAGTCACCGTGATATCTACCAAGTGAATGATGTTAGAGGAGCTTCTTTGGAGGTGCATGGTTTTTCTTGGTGAGACCATTTCTGTAGAAATGTTTGTTGACAAGCCGGCGCATGATGTGTACAGTACGTCGAAGGCAGCGATGTCAAGCATTTTCCATGGCCAGCACTGCACGGTGTCTGCCACGTCGGTCGGCACGCTAACCACTTGCCCCTTTATGTCAGACTGTTCGCTGCCGCGAGTGAAGTGGTTAACGCTCATATACAATAGACGTGAAGCTATTAGGCGTTGTTCAATGGGCTTGAGGCAGGAATGTGAACGGGCTTGGGGGGATATTGGAACCTTTGTGTAACACATGCGACGTGCTGCCGTGCCTACGAAGCGATGAGAACGAAGTGGACAAAAGCGTGAGGAGGCGACTGCGGGGGCCATCTAACACCAACACGTTTTAGGAAGCCTTTATGTACGCGACCGCATGAAGGCTCTCTAATGCTCTGAATGGTGGCGCACCAACAAGTGATCATTGTCGGAATCACTGCCTTGAGCGGCGAATGGAGAAATGTACACCACGAACACTGGCGTATGCACTGGCTGCCTACGCCACCGGACTACGTGCCAAGCTTGTGATGCTAAGTACCAACATCAGAAGCTTGCCGAGCGAGCTCCTAAAAACATTTCACGATTTATAGCATTACGGATAATCTAATATAGAGAGCGATAAGCTCTGCACACCAGCCAACGACACCTATAGCAAATTACTGGCTACGCATCTTCGCTAGTTATCGGCCTCCCCAGAGTGTTTACTGGCACTGTGCGAAACCCTGCTATATGAATACTCGGATGGCCCATTTTTGCTTGACTGGTCAGGCATCGTCACAAAGCGTAAGTGGAGAGCTTTTTTTTTGTGGTTGTCTTCTTTTTCATATGCGATGGATGAGGGAATTTCTTACCAAGTGAGAGCTGTTACGCAAAATTTGAAGTTCTTGATTTGAGATGCAATTATTTTCACAAGACAAAGACAACTTTCAGTATAAATAGTCTCACTTCTTCGCTGTTTTACCGGATCCTTAGCTTACTATACTATATAAGGTGGTTACACTTCCCTCCTGTTGAATCGTTAAATTGAAATACGGGCTGTTTAGGGGCAAATAGTGTTAGCCACAAAACTTTTCTATGCATTGTGTGTCTTTTCTATGCATTGTGTGCGTAACGCATCACGTGTTTTATTTCAAGCGTATGTTTACAGAAGTGGGTGTCAGTTCCGATATTGCCCGATTCTCCACTGAATACGAAAAAAAGAAAACTATTGCAGCGGGCCGGCTACGAGACAACAAGAGGAACAAGAGTGCGCGGGCACTGATGGTGTGCGCAGTAGTTATGACGAAAATAACAAAACAAGCTGAAATGGCGAAAAACAATGATTTTGTTCGCATATAACGCTGTTGTATCGTCCTGTTTCTGAGATATTTGCACTCTCAGATTGGACAAGCTTACTAGTTACTCCAACAACAAAACCGCCGACGCGAGCGTCATCGCGACGGGGAACGGGCTTACGTGTGACAATGTACACAGGTGGAGAATATGCCGGTTGACTTTCACGTGCCTATTGCGTTGCCATTGACGTGCATCATAAGTGAAAGCTTTTCTGTAAACCAGTGGAGAGGTATGGTCAAGATAGAATAAAGCTATACACACAACCTCAAAGATTAACTTGAACGTTTTATAAAAGGCAGTGGTACAACATATCCGAAGGACTTGTTTAACGATAGCAAGAATAGGCGATAGCTTGACCAAGGCAAGTCCACCTTCTCCCCTGTTTCTTTAATCTGTGCGAAGTGGAGTTGGTTGAATTGTTTTCGCGTGGGTTTAATCATACCTTATATAAGTCTCTGCGTGCGTTTGGGTGTGTGCTGTCCATATGCATATGCGAAATGGAAAAACTTCTTGGCTGAGGGGAGTTTATACGTCCCCGATTCTCCCCCCCCCCCCCCCCCCACGTCGGCTTTCTTCTGGTTATACCAGTGTTGGCTACACGCACGTGGATTGCCCCAATTAGCGCGGGTGAATGCGGGGGTCAACGCGGATCAGCCCAAGTGAACGTATGAGAGCGCAGTGTCGCATCAGTTGTGCAGCACCTGTTACCTCCCGTTTAGCCTATATGTGCTATCACGTGTATTCTGGCTAAAGTAACCACCAACATACGCATTGTGCTACCTGATTGAACCATATGGCATCAAGCTTCAGTTGTAAGATTTTCTCTACCATTGAGACGAAGAACTTTTTTTTGCCTCCTCGCACGAAACGACGAAAACTGGGTTGATTCTTCAACGCTTGTATTAAAAAACAGCGAGAATTTCCTGCTTTATTATAACAAGTAAGACAATTAATCTTGCCCAACCATGTGTAATCTTCACGAGGATGCGTATCTAAGGGCACCTTCACAAAGTGCCCCACACCTACTACACTTACACGAATATCCTTTTTCTTTGTTTTTTATTGTAATAAAGAAGTACAATACATTGTTTATTACTTATACAAGGTGCTTTTAGTACAATATCATCATCATCATCACCATTTTAATCGTGGTAATGATAATCATCAGCCTGATTACCCCCACTGCAGGACAAAGGCTTCTCCCATGTTTCGCTAGTCAACACGGTTCTGTGCTTGCTGCTGCCACTTTATAGCTGCAAACTTCCTGATTTCATCTACCCTTCTAACTTTCTGTCTCCTCCTCTCCCACTCCTCCTCCTCTCCTCTCCCACTTGCTTTCTGTTGGAATCCAGTCAGTCACCCTGAATGAGCAGTGGTTGTCCTGCCTACGAGCTGCATGCCCATTATATTGAACATTATAAAAGACACCCTAGATAACTGTAGCGAAGAGGCTGCCTGCTTCCATTTCTCTTCGCTCACGTTTACCTCAGCTTATCTATGTTAATTTTCTTGTCGAATTGCCAAAAACATTATGAATGGTTATATTAGTATGACACAAGGGGTACATTACCAGATCATTTATAAGAATACCATCTCCTAATCTTAGTGTACTAGTTGGCTTTTTTTTTCTGTTTAAAGGACTCCTCATTGCTTGTTGGACAGGATTAGAAAAGGCTGCCGATCAGTGCTCCAGGCTTCCTTCACTATGTAAACCGAACATAGCGCTGCACACAGCATAGAACTGAATATTAAGTTTCAAATTGAGTTATTAATCGCTCACTTTCCTATCAGTAAAAGATTTCATGAGCGCCATTGACTCACTAATTTGGCTTATGGCTATGGGATAATTTGGTATCAGCAAGCTGCATGATTACCGCGGCAACCGGGAGGTGCCATGACGTGTCCGCGCAGAGTGCTTTAGTGTTCTACTAAGTAGCGATTACTCAGAGTGTGTAGCTCACGTCAAATACACGCCCTGCCGCGGTCGTCTAGGGGCTAAGGTACTCGCATGCTGACCCGCAGGTCTCGGGATCGGATCCCGGCAGCGGCTCCTGTTTTTCGATATAGGCGAAAATGCTGCAGGCCCATGTGCTCAAATTCCGGTGCACGTTGAAGAACCCCTCAGGTGGTCTAGATTGCCGGAGCCCTCCACTACGGCGTCTCTGATAATCACATGATGGTTTTAGGACGTAAAATTCTCATATCAATCAATCAACGCCAAAGACACTTTCAAAACTTTTGGACAAGTGATTAAGTTTGCTCATGAGCTTCCCGCTGGTGACAGACTTCAGTTTTTAGATATTCTTTTCGCAAATAACCAAATCCATCTCTGCAGGATGAATGACCTTCGCGTCCAGAAAGAATTTTCGCCATTTCATTCTGCCCATTGAAAGAATGTGAAGAGAGCGATAGTATACTGCTATTTTGCAGATGGTTCGAAATAAATCCTCGTCAACTGCAGTTAAAGAGAGCTTTGAGCTGCAAGTTTTGGGACTTGTTTCCACAGGTATCTTTTCATTGCTTTTAGGACCTGTTTACGAAGCATTACTGCTGAACGTTTGGTGTGATGCTTTCAGAAGAATTCAATTCAGTGGCGAGTGCGCGCTTGTCGGTGTCATACTTCTCTTCTTGTTCTCTGTCTTAATGGTTGTGCCATCAGTTCAAGTTCAGCACCAGAATGACTCTAATCTGGACTGATATATTTTGAAACCTACCAACTTTCGTTCTACGGTAATTTTCAAATTTTTAGCGTATGATGGCCAGGCTGGGCTTTTCAATGAAAAAAAAAACGCTCGAGAGGAGTCCTGTCTTAAGCTTAACAGGCAATAAAATTATGCGAGTGTTATATAGTAATGTATCAGAACTTAATTCTTTCGGAAGCCTCATGCCGGTTGAAACAGGTAGGTGGGCCCTATACGGGCCATGGCTGTGTTTTCGAGACCCTCTTTACATGGGGCGTGCGACTAACTCCTATAACTGATCACACGCTTCTCGGATAAGAGAAGCTTTCGACAGCTGTCAATCCAGAAAACAGTGCAATCATATACTGATGTCATTTGATGATTACTCAGGAAAGTGTTGCAGGTTGCCTTTACGTTTGAACAAGTGGGAGGCGACCGTGTCAAATACTGACCAAGTGCAGCAACAGGCCCTGGTAAGCTAGAGGATCCGGTTGGCTTGAGTATTCTGAGACAACCCACTTTCAGTTTTGAATTGTTTTCCTTGATAGTTGCTTGATTGAATGCGTTTCTATTTTGTACTAGGTTCAATTTGTTGGATGTTTATATAGATTTTTTAAATCCTAAAGCGTTCCCTTAAGTGTACCCGTACAGTCACCACTGTGAGACCTTAGCCTATGAACATATTTTGCTTTTCCGCTAAGGAATCGTTGTCCCTAAGCGTGAGAACGAACACACGAAGAAAATGTTTCTCATGAAAATTCAAATTGTTTATAAAGCCGAAGTAAACCCACATGAATGATAGATCACAATTGCGTGATATTGTTATGAGGAGAAATATGTCCCACAACAACTCCCTCCCAAAGTGTACGCTATACAACGCTAATTACCCTACGCACGTTTCACCGTTTCAGAGGCAGATAGTGAAATTCTGATTGCAACAAATACTGGTAACGGCCTGGGAAAATTCTTCCCCTCGACTTCAGTCTTGCAGTATTTTTTAAAAATATTTGTCTTTCTTGGTATGCCTTACTGCAGAAAGTTTGGTCTGTGACTGTTGCTCTGTCTGTGCGTCTGTCTGTTTCGATTTAGCCACCCGAGCGAAAGTTGCACTCTTTGCTTAACACCCACCCTCCTTGATCTGTTGGATGCTTTCATACTAGGCAGCATTGTCCATCAAAAAGCAAATACTGCGAATATTGGGGCGCACCAATGATACTTGATTATTAGTGATGCGCCTAAAAATGCGCCTCACCATATTGGGGGAGCCCAGAATGGATGGTGCGCCACCAATGCATGAGTGTTGGTGGTGCGCCTAAATCTAGTGTTTGTCTATAATTATAATATAAAATTATAAAGTTATAAAGAGGCCCTGCTACACTATTTGAGCATGTATTTTTCATTTGTTCTTCAGGCGCTCTGGAACGCGCCGATATCGTTCCGCGAATGGCAACGCCGAAATCGACGCTGTTATAATTCTAATTCACGGGAGAAACTACCTTGGTTTCAGAGTGTGACGACACACATAGGCTATTTTCGTTATGGGAAGTGACGTAATGTCATGTGATGTGAATACCGTTTACTTTTGATTGGCTGAACGCGAGAAATAGCGTGCAATATTCATATGGTGGTAGCTAGGTCGTACGAGCGAATGCTAAAAACACCAAGAACCTTTTTTGTACTTTCTCAGAAAGAAATCATTCCTGTTTCGGAATGATGCATTTGTAGAACAGCAAACACAACACAGCCTGCGACCGAGGCTATGGTACGCCAGCAAGCAACTAAAGATGGAAAGGCATGCCCAGTTTTTAGCGAGCCAACAATGCGATGGGCGGTGGGCCCCGGCATTGACGTAGAACGAGTTTTGCATGCAAGTTGAGAAGTAACCCTGCCCAAAGAGTATGTGCGCATTCTACACAGTGACCATGGGAGCGTCTTTCAAGGTTCCAATCTACGCACGTGGTTCATAGTAACCATGCTAACGACGCCGTCAAAAAAAGTGGTAGTGAGGTATTGTGTGAAAACCACCATGAGGTGACATTTCCAAAATGTATTTATGAGACGCACACTGTGACTTTCGACGTCAGCAGGCGAGTGAAATCCGAAAGGAAACGCTTTTCCTCGTCGTCTGCTGAGGTTGTGAACTTTGAGGACACATAACTTCTTTGTCCGTGCACCGATTTCCCTCATTCTTATTGCATTCGTCTCATTAATCATCGGTACGTGTGTTCTAATGCTAAATAAGGCAGTTCAAAAAGTGTCGCAGGGCCATTTTAAGTAATGTTTGAATGACACAATAATATATGAGTACCTTCCTATATGACCGCCCTTATAACTGCATCATTGTTTCTACACGTAAACACTCCAATATACTTTTTATGGGTGGCAACTGTAGAACGGACTATTTATTTCATCTTCAAAGAACATAGTAGAAGCTTTGCAATGAACAACTATGGCAACACAGAGAAAGGATAATTAGAAAATGAACAAAGAGAAAGACAAAGAACAAAGCACAAGGAAAAGAACGAAGAAAACTTGCACTCTACTCTCAGTTTACCAGCAGGGCCTAGTTTTACAGTCTCAAAGACCAATTAACAACAAAGGCAGACGAAGAATTCACCGCTACGAAAAGCAGCTCGAATATGTGCAGCTGGACAGGGGTACATGTATCACACAGAAATACAGCGTCACCTGCTCTACGTTCACGCAATCCCATAATAAATGCTGATACCCTTCCACATACACCACCTTGCACCCTAGGATAGGTGCGCTATACGTTTATTATAAATATTGATGTCACCAACGTCCACCTTCGTAAATTGGACCCACACGTACAGCTTTGTCTTCCATCAGGAATAAAGAGAGCTGAGGAGACACTTTTGTGCTGTCTGTGGATTGGGGTGGCCTTTACGAATGCTTATTCACTTCGAATCAGAATGGCCAGCAGCCCGACATGCGACAACTGTAGCTGCGCGGAGACATTCTACCATATTCTGTGCGAGTGTCCTCACTGCAGTGCGCCAAGAAAAGAACTGTCGAAAGCTTCAGATAGACTAGACATTCGCCAAATGTGGGAAGAAAGGGTATTAAGACACTGGCCGAGATGGTCCTCGGCACGCAAGGCACTGGGAGCGTTGTTGCGCTTCTGGCGGGAAAGTGGTCTTATATACAGGCTGTAAGCAGCGTCGTAGATCGTACTCTCGCCCTTCTTTTTTTTTCTCTTCTTCAACGTCTCTTTTTTCTCATCTTTTATTTCCTTATCCCCTTCCCTAGCACAGTATCAAAATCTGGTCTGAGAACTAGCTAACCTCCTTGGCCTTCCTCTTTCAATCATTCTCCTCCTCCTGCTTGGTGTCGCACATGAGGGAACCACACTGCGTCGTACCAAGTACTCACCCTTCCAGTGGTTGTTGCCAATAACTACATGCTTTCGTTCTTCCTATTTCGATACCTTCAAACATTTGGAACACCGTTTTCATTCTCACAGCAGTAATATTGTCTTGGAACTGGCCAACGAGCCTGTCCTTCCGCCTTCCTTCCTTCCTTCCTTAATTCCTTCCAACCTTCCTTTCTTCCTTCCTTCCTTCCTTCCTTCCTTCCTTCCTTCCTTCCTTCCTTGTTTTGACAAAATCATAGTAATCAGCAGCATGCATGAGTAAAATGAAGTAATTTTCCTTTCTTTGTGTAGCGGGATCATGTCGACATGAAAAGCACAGATTTCTTTGTCACTGATACTTCGTAGCATTCTTCAGTATGTGTGACGAAAATTGTAAATATTCTGTGCCTGTTCAGTTGCACTACTTCTGCCCACATTCTTGTACGCAAGACTTTTGCAATAATAATTATGGCATTTATCGGTCATATATTCACATAACTTGGTCATCAAATTTCGTTTGCTCAAACCTAATGTGTCCAGCTTGTGTTCTAATTTATTGTACTAGTATATTAGTAGCAGAGCTGTGTCCAACTGCCGTTGGTTATGAGCCGTTGATAGAAAACTATCTATATTTACCAGCACGTGCCATATTCACTTTCTTTTTTTTATCTGAAGCATTCTTTAGCGAACTTCAGCGACTTTGAGCTTTATCTATCTATCTATCTATCTATCTATCTATCTATCTATCTATCTATCTATCTATCTATCTATCTATCTATCTATCTCTCTATCTATCTATCTATCTATCTATCTATCTATCTATCTATCTATCTATCCATCTATCTATCTATCTATCTATCTATCTATCTATCTATCTATCTATCTATCTATCTATCTATCTATCTATCTATCTATCTATCTATCTATCTAGCTTCCTAGGACTTTTTGCTCTCCTGTCCGCTCAATAATGGTATCGATACCAAACTGGGTATAGCATTAAAGGACTGTGTGAATAACAAATTTGACTAGTCGTAACATGAAAATCATGACATGTATGGTATGAATGCCGTGATTTACATTTCATGGTCCTGCAGCTCTTGCAGTGGCTTCGTTCCCATGGCATGTCGCAAAACTGGTGTGGTATGGCATGATTGTATGGCGAGCACAAGCGGCAGACCCTAACAGGAAAATTATGATATGCGTGTCATGTAACAGCATGACTACATGCCACGCTCATAATGCGCTCGTGGCCGTTCGATTGATTGATATGTGGGGTTTAACATCCAAAAACCACCATATGATTATGAGAGACGCCGTAGTGGAGGGCTCCGGAAATTTCGACCACTTGCGGTTCTTCAACGTGCACCAAAATCTGAGCACACGGGCCTACAATACTTCCGCTTCCATCGGAAATGCAGCCGCCGCATCCGGGATGCGATCCCGCGACCTTTGGGTCAGCAGCCGAGTACCTTAGCCACTTAACCACCGCGGCGCGGCCTCGTGGCCGTTTCGCTAGTGTCACATATACCAAATATGGTATTACGGGACGTGAATGGATGAAGATGGTATAATACTAGTGCAAACATGATAATCATAAGATGCGTGTCATGTAACAACATGACTACATTCTACGCTCATGTTGTGCTGGTGGCTGTTTCGCTAGCTTCACATGTACAAAGCTTGGTTTTACGTGACGCGAATGGACGACCCAGGTGAATGACACATACAAACATGATAATCACGACATGCGTGTCATGTAACAACATGACTACATGCCACACTGATGATGCGCCCGTGGCCGTTTCACATATACAAAATTTGGCATCCGCAACACTGTGGACGAACTCATCAAAGTGCACCGCACAGCACAGATTTATAGACTTCGCGCTAGCAACACCGGCCGCTGGATACTCGCTCGCATATGACTCACTGCCTGGCCATCAGGCACAGACCCGGTTTCTTTATCTCTGATTTTGCGTCGACGTTTTCTCATCAAATCACTGCCCAAAAACATGGTTCCAAGAGCCCGCGATGGTAGACCGGTGGGCACGAGCCCAAGCCTTTCACGACGCATACGCCTCGCGGTGCGATGCGGCTTACGTGGACGCGGCCGCTACTCCTCTCAAGCAAGCGCGTACGCACTTAGCGTAAAAACTACTCGCACCGCCCTCAACACCGACGCAATCTTACGAGTAGCCGGCTCTGTCCGTTTCCTCTACCCCGCCGAAGCCGAGGAAGCGGCCATAGCTCTCGCGGTTTCCTCTGGGTTCACTAGGATCCTTAGCGACTCGAAAACTGCTTTCTCCAATTTCGCTCGTGGTACCGTTGCTCCCAGTACCTTACGACTCCTTCAGTCCCTCACCTATCTCGAAGACGAGGATCCACCTTTCATATCTCTCGTCTGTATCCCGGAGCACTCAAGGAATCCAGGGAACGAGGCCGCCCACCAACAAGCTCGAGAATTCGTCAACTGATCGGTTGGCCCCGCAATGAACACAGATAACATCAGCGAGCGTCTCGTACCCTATGACGGAATTGCTCAGCACTATCGCCTGGAACGTCGAAGAAAACCACCGCCGCATCCCAAACTCACGACACCACAAGAAATTACATGGCACGGCCTACAAGCGAACTCGGTCTCATATACGCACACATTTACCCCGATATGTTCAGTCCGCATTGCTCAAAGTGTGGCTCCGTCACCTCCCCCTCTCATATACTATAGGACTGTAGTGACGATTCACCCCCGCCTGATCTCTTGACCACTTCTTCGTCCGAGGTGTGGGAAAGTGTACTCTGCGATACGAGCCTAGAAGTACAGCTCCGGGTCATACAGCGAGCTGAGGTGGTGGCGGCAAGGCACTGCCTGACCACCATTCCTCTGTAAATTGTTTTCTCTTAAATGAAGTTGTTTCTCTCTCTTCTTGCTTCAAGTTGCAGAAATAATGCTTGTGAATTGACTTGTGTAGTGGACGCAGCACGTTTTCGCTCTGAATGTTTAATAGTTGAAATAACTTTTACGAGTTTGCCACTCAATATTCATATATAATTTCAATGAAATCTTTTCTTATGTTTGGAACAAAGGCATACGTTACAAAAAAAGTTGATGTTAGTGAAGCATTCGGGGAAAAGGGTACTGTGTCATATTTTTTTATTGTTCGGAACATTGTGAAATGGCGCTGAAGGTATGTTGTACGCACAGGCGTTTTTCAATTAGTCGTGTTCTGACTGTTGTGTAACAATGTCAACAGCAACTTCAGTATTAGCAATACTAGAAGCAGTAGGCTTACATGTAGCACTTATGCCAGTGAAGATGGCGGCCCTGGACACTTCTAGATAAATGCGCTTCAGTTGATGGTGCTTCGCTACGATTGTAGTTAACCTGATGTGACGGCTGTATGAAGTACGTATAAACTGTTTATACCATCGCATAGCTTACACTGCAAGAACAATTGACGTTTCACGAATATTAGGTCTATTTTAAAGGCAGTTCTTAGACTTGGCATGGCTTTGTGGTGCAATACGTGATTGTCATGCGGAAAATAGGGGTTCATTATTTGCTGGGAACGTTGATTCCTTCCTTCAGTTTGTTGAGTGAACGCTGCCGATGCCAGCTTTTAGGGTCGAAGCATAGAGAAACATACTATATAAAGAGTGGCCACTCAAGCCTCTTCGCGGCCTAGCAAGATAGGCTCTGTCCAGCCGCTAGATGGCGTGCCCATACTCGCTTCT
This sequence comes from Rhipicephalus microplus, assembly GCF_043290135.1. Lineage (NCBI taxonomy): Eukaryota > Metazoa > Arthropoda > Arachnida > Ixodida > Ixodidae > Rhipicephalus > Rhipicephalus microplus. The sequence goes on from NC_134700.1 coordinate 135,645,635, forward strand.
ACTCTTCTGTCACGGCATATATTAGTCGCCCCAGGAGGTCACTGAAAACATACGTTTGGCATCCAATTTTTGAAAAGAAGAAACTTAATTGATTTGTACAATTTTCCACATTCGCTTTACAATGTGTCCCACTGAGGACGTTTAATGCTTTACCACAAAATTCAATAATGTTTTTTACTAGAAAGCCTTGTTTTTCTGCATTTGTTTTGCACAAAGGGCATAAGTTCATGTGATTTAGATGTGCTGTAGATATATTCCTTTTGAGCACGGGTGGATCTGTAGCCTAGTGGTAAAGACACTCGTTTTCGGAGGATGAAGGTACGGATTCAAATCCCAGCATCGGAAAGAAAAAAATGTGCTATTTTATTTATCCGAAAAACATTATCGGGTCTCACCAGCCACTCGTGGCGCTGAAAGCAGCGCAGTAGCTGGACCGCGGAGCCCCTACGGGAGTGTCCGCTTTTTATGTATGTTTCTCTATGGGTGAAGCTCTTTAGGGTTAACCTAGTTGGCGTCCGTCCGGCTCCACAGAATCCAAACTGACAGTGAACACCGCTCAACAAAAACAAAGATATATGTGTAAACAACTTACTGACACGTTATGTCTTCAACTATGCAAAAGCACAATACATATTACTCACGCGGTTCATCTGTGCATTCATCTGTCCATCCTCGGATTCGCGGGTCTATCTATCTGTCCTTCCGCTCGTGTGCCTTACCATCTGTGCATACGTCCGCCTCTAAGTCCATCCATGCGTCCGTTCGTCCTTTATACTAGCCGAGCGACTTTAACGTAGACATTATGGACATTAGGGCCTGTAGCTTCGCCAACTCACCTTTTTTCACTTTGTGGAGATGCACTCATTTTCTAACCGAATTTGAGTTAATATTACCAGAATTTGTTTGCCCCATTCTTCGCTTGATATAACTGTCAGCTGTCTTCTTTGCATTGCACTTAAGTACAGGTGACCTTAACTCCACGTGACCGCTGTATAGTAGCAGTACATACGTAATGTTTAAAAAATCGGATAGTCGTCACTGAATCACCAATAGACGCTTCACGAACATTACGTTCTATTTGAAAAGCACTTAGAGACCTGGCGTGGCTCAGGTAGAATACTTTGTTGCCATGCACAATGCGCGGGTTTGATTCCTGCTGGCACCTCGAGGTTCTTTTTTGACATTCGTCGAGTCAACGCAGCCGATGTAAGCCTTTTCTTAACACTAACGCGTTAAAATAGTCCCTGTGTGTTACCGCCATTCCTGGTAGAGATAGGAAGTGTAAATCAAGTGCCGCGCATACGCACATACCATTGGCACTTACCCGGAAGTGCCAATCTCCTGTAGCGCATACCCGCATATAAGTGGCACATTCTCGTACGTGGGTATGTGCATGTCACTGTTTGACGCAAAGTGTTGGACGACGCATGCGACAACATTGTGACATCATTGATATCATGACCAGCGAGTCGGATTCGTTAAGCTATCTTTCTCTCCCGTACTAGTTTTCGTTTACCCCAAGGTAAGGGCGTGATAACGAGACCATTGAGGCGTAGGTGGCTAGATAGATAAATAGATAGATAGATAGATAGATAGATAGATAGATGGATGGATAGATAGATAGATAGATAGATAGATAGATAGATAGATAGATAGATAGATAGATAGATAGATAGATAGATAGATAGACAGATAGATGAGCTTCACTATATGGCACTTTCCTACAATGTCGTAAACTCTACGTGACGGCATATGCCCCGCCGTGGTGGCTAAGGTGCTCTAGTGGCTAAGGTGCTCGGCTGCTGATCCGCAGGTCGCGGGATGGAATCCCGGCTGTGGCGGCTGCATTTCCAATAGAGGCAGAAATGTTGTAGGCCCGTGTGCTCAGATTTGGCTGCACATTAAAGAACCCCAAGTGGTTGAAAGTTTGGGAGCCCTCCAGTATGGCATCTCTCTTAATCTTATGGTGGTTTTGGCACGTTAAACCCTACATATCAATCAATCAGTCAATCAATCAATCGACGTGACGGCAAACACAGCAGGGGTACAGTCAGCCAAAACTTAAGCTATTTTGCATGAGTGACAGTTTTTTACTCCTCAAATACATCCAGAAAAGGTAAAGAAAAGACAAGTGGATAGTGGATGCTGTTGTGACCGGAGCCGGAGCTGACAAGTTAGCGGCGCTCTTTGGATCTTCAAACAAGTAGCCGACCAGCCGGCTGCCTATGACCGCCAGGCATTGTCCCTACTAGCCGGTGGGTGAGACATCGTGTTGCCTCGAGGTGGCACAGCGTCTCACCCATATTTTCAACACCATAACAAGAAGTCGATATTTTTTAAGTGTGCCTTTATACTGGAAAAGGCACACATAAGTAATTCTAAGGACCATAGCGTTTATGACGCTGCGCTGACAGCGCAACGCGATGCACAAAATATTAGCCGATTCCACGTACAGTGGGAATCGATGATATGCAAAGCACGAATGAGGTAGGGTGATAGGTCCTTTTAAAATCAGCACAACGTTAGGAGCCGGAGGTAAATTATGCCATACATGACGTCTATGCCATGATTATCATCTTCGGACTTTTCATTTACCTTCGTCACCTATTAAAGTTACCTGATACGAAATTTGATACCTACAGAGCTAGCGCAACGGCATCGATCGTGCCATGAAGGGCCAATTATACTCCGACGCAACGTTGGCGCACGCGCAGGCTGGGTGCAGCGACACCATGTTAGCAAAACACGAGCACTCTATAGTGTGACGCCATGCGTGACCGGAGCGACCAGCGTCCGTCGGCGTGGCCCGGTGGAGACCGGCGCGAAATGTGACAATCTGAATTTCGTGCTGACGACGTTACTTAGACAGCACCACGTCTGCCTCTCTTCGTGATGGAGGCACGCCGTGTGCGCTCAAACACGCATGCTTCAAAGCACCGCATTGCGGCATGTACCAGCGAGTATATGGCATGCAGATCCACAATGAAGGTCAGTGGGTAAATCCACTGATCTCTATACCAGGGGGATATCGGGACCTGGCGTGGCTTCGCCGGTGTGACGTGATTGAACGAACGCCGGCGAGCACGAACGCCGGTTCCCGTCGAAGTGTATTGGCGCCTTGAGTATGGCATGTAATCATGTTATTACATGACACACATCTCGTCATTACCATGTTTGCGCCAGTCACATATTTTCATCATCCATTCACGTGACATTACACCAAATTTTCATATATGTGAAGCTGGCAAAATGGCCGCGAGCACATCTTTAGCGTAGCGTGTAGTGACGTTTTTACATGACATGCATCTCATGATTATCGTGCTTGCACCAGTCACATACCTTCGTCATCCATTCACGTCCCGTAATACCGAATTTTGTTTATGAGAAGCTGAGGAAACACCGCAAGCGCATCATGAGCATGGCATGTAGTCATGTTGTTGCATGACACGCATGCCATGACTTTGATGTAAGGGTCTGTCGCTTGTGTTCGCCATGCAGTGATGTCATACCATACCAGTTTTGCAACATATGATGTGAATAAAACCACCGCAAGAGCAGCAAGAGCATGACATGTAAATCATGGCATTTATGACATACATGTCATGATTTTCATGTCATGACTAGTCAGTTATATTCGCCATAGAGTGATGTTATAATATACCAAGTTTAATATCCATATCATTATCCAAACGGCAAGGGGAGCTAAAGGTTGTAGGCGGCTAGATAGATAGATAGATAGATAGATAGATAGATAGATAGATAGATAGATAGATAGATAGATAGATAGATACGCTCAAAGTCGCTGAAGTTCACCAAGTAATGCTTCGCATTCAAAAGGCAAGTATTTCCAGCGATTTGCATAGACGACACGGTGGTGGCACCTGCCCGCTGCTTTGCGTTCTACAACTTATACCCTCCGATACAGGCGCACATCTTTCTCCGTGGGGGCGCACGCCTTCCTTCTTTTTCGACGATGACTACCAGATGGCGCTCACGTTTAACGTGCCTCGAGGTGCTCGTTCGCCATCGCTGCACAGATCAAGACTCTAACGCAGCGCTTCCAGAACACAATTCACCAATTTTCTCGAGCAGAACATCAAATAAGCGTTTTCTTCACTCTTTCTAGACGCAAAACTATCGTCTTTCTATGCCATTAGCAGTGAAACATGCATATACAGCGTCAATTTTTCTTTACTCTCCCACGTTTATTACCCATGTGATTAGAAGCCCATTGCCTCTGTGTTATCATCATTCTAGGTAGGTATGAAGTGTCAACACCTGCGGCTTATACCCACCTGCAGCTATGTGCCCCTCTCAGGCGAAAGGCATTTCAACTCATACGCGACGGGATAGTAGCATAATTCATGTCATGACCAGTGATTCGTATTCGTCAAACCAACTTGCCCTCACATACTAATTTTTGTTTACCTCAAGTAATTGGGGTGTTGACAAGAACACCCAGAAGTAAGCGCAGGATAGATAAATATATTGATACGAAGATAGACACCAAAAGCGCTTGAAGTAAGCATAGAAGTACTTCCCATTTAATAACCTACCTGATTAGCAGCTATTCAAAGTGTGGGTATGTATGCCTAAATGGTAGTGAACGAACAGGTTGCGTTGTTACTGAATAAATGAGCACGGTATATTGAATAAAGCTAAATTACGCGTGCGGTCTGGCTAAACTTTTGATGATGATGATGATGATGATGATGATGATGATGATGATGATGATGATGATGATGCCTCCACTATGGCTCTTGTCCACTCAGGATATTGGCCAAGAATGGAGGATATAGAATTTAAGGCCTTTCGAATGATACCTAATCTTAACCGAAGCAGGGTAAAGCACACGTAAATGCAGAAAAAGTGCAATAATTCCTTTTTGATATTTTCGACCAAACCGAATAATATATATATATATATATATATATATATATATATATATATATATATATTGAATTGCAATTGTAGTAATTTCGAACACGTTTAAAATGCATGTTTACATTTTGCCTAATAATATTATAGTAACAAATATGCAAATAAGAATTTGGAGGCGCATTTGTTTTGTTTCATGAATATAATTGCAAACGGCATCAAAGGCATTCCTGTAGCTGTAGGCCAGAACTAAAGCACCGATGGAGAGTATATTCTCAAAGGTGAAGAGCCGCCCAAGGTTAGCAAATGGGATGATAAGGAGATGTTTTCTTAATAGTCTGCAATGGCAACATAACAAAAAATAAAGCTCTATTGAATTCACATCTGTACAAAAGCTGCATGGGGTGCTATTCCCAGACCAGCCCTATTTGGGTATAGATTTAAAGGTGACACATGACATTGTAATCTTTTTAGGATGACTTCCAGTTGTTTATTATGACACCAGTAGGATTTCCATCGATGGAGTGGTTCTTAAGAGAAAGGAAGAGAAAAGTGAGCCCCATTATTGTCTGCTTCAGTGAGCGACACCACCACAGAGCTCACAAAGGGATGGGGGTAAGGAGAGATAAAAGGGTAGAAGTAAAGGTATAGGAAAGAGGAAGAAGAAGCAACAACAAACTGAGGGGATAGGAGAGACAGGAAAGATGGAAGAACGGTCCCTGGAGTCCGAGGACGGGGTACACTTGCGAGAGATGTTGTCGGCGTCAGTAGATGGCGTAGAGCAGGACCAGTAAATCAGAGCTGCGCTGTCGTCGAAGGTCGTCGACGACAGGAGATGACGTAGGGCGAGCCCAGTAGGCCAGAGCTACGATGACGCCGAAGGTCGCGAGCGCGCGGAGCGCGCGGGCGCACAACCGGTCGGCACGAAATCCAGGGAGCGTCCCTGATTTCCATCGATATTTCAAATGTCTAAATTCAATGCATGGTGTTACTGATGCTATGACACTAGCTCTGAGTGAAAATTTTCGATATCTTTTCGCCGTTAAACTGGCCAGCACCAGAAGCACAGAGTGCATTGGACCATTTATGCCATTCTGAGCTATCGAGTCCGCCAATTCATTAAATTTTCACCCGCAATGTTCAGGTACACATAATAATTTTAACAGCTTTTGTACAGTGATCTTCTTCATCCTCCCCCTTATCATCCATCGCTGTTGCCATTTTATGAAATGAATCGTACTCGAAGGTTATGAAAACCTACCACATTTATTAAAAATTTTGTCTTTTATTTTCTTGGGAAAAACTTTTAAAAGTAATTTGAAACTATCTGCTGCTTCACACTTCGAACTTATGAACAATTTTTTGTAGTAGCGAGGAACTGTTTGTTTCATGGCTGATCTCCCGTGGTGGGTTGCGCCAAAATAATAGAGGCAATCAATCAGTCAATCAATTGTTCAATCGATCAATCAATGAATCAGTGTCTGTGGTGCTTGGCTGTGGAAGAGGAAGACAAGGATTCGCTACCGACTGCGGCTATAGCATTTTGATGGGACGATGATGTCGGATTCCCTTGTTGCGTATGATTTCTGGCCCGTTCAAAACTGCCGAAATAAGTGGAGCCGTTCTTTACGGAGCCTCCCAAAGCTTAGGTGGCCTTGGTACGATAAACCACTATAACAAACCAGTCAACGATCTTCTGTTTCCTACAAATTTATACCTTTTGATGCGCCTCTAGCGAGCTTTCTTTTGATGATAAGTCCAACTTGGGTCCAAATAGTGACTCCCATTAACGCTAAGAAGAAGCAAGATTCTCGTACAAAGAAAACGTGATTTTCTCCTCTCTCTATTCATTTCCATGTTTGGTAGCTTAGATAACTGAAAACGACGAGCTTCAATAATGGATGTATAATAAAACAACTGTATTTTTTTATTACTCCACGCCGTCTGATTCTAGACAGTTAGCAATATCCCATTATCAAAAATAACTCGTTTGGCCAAGCTCCATGTCTCTTTTTCTTTTTTTTTGTTGTAACAGTGAGTGCATTACCCGTTGATACATTGTTACACTGAAAGTAGAATCATCCGGGCAACGTTGACGCCTTCAGTAAAGCTCAATGAACTTGTTTTAAACGAGACGCCGTTGTCTGATTTTCGAAAGTGCGTTGGCCTCCCTCCACGTGGCTTGAGTCGTTGACACCGTATCCCGTGGGTGCGCTTTGGATGTGAAACCATGATGGCTATGCACCGGGACGACTTCACGAACGAGAACGCGATATCCCCAAGATGAAAGCTTATAGCTTTGTTATTTCCTGTCTTTCCGGCTGAATTATCCTTTTTTTTGGCAGAGTCGCCTCGGTGAAACTTCTATTCCCTTGTGGTTTTATTGCCAAATGGCGCTGTGCTGCCATTAAACAATATTAATGGAATGTGTCTGAAAAATGGATTGTCTGCTATGCGATGGAAAGCATAAACTCGGAGCATAATGCAGGGAAACGCTTTTTTAATATTTCTTCGTGTGTTATGGAAGTGCGTGTAGGACTTTCTTTCGTGCAGATAGGGAAGGTATACATAAAGATTATGCCCGTTTCTTGGTCTAGTCAACTACAGCTTTTGTAAGTTTAAAACAATAAGTTATGCGCTCCCTGAAGATAGCTTGTGCAAGAACATGGTGGGAACATGTGGAATATATAAAAATATTGAGCAAGAGGAAAGCTTATCGCTGTGTGTATAAGAACAATAAAAACATCATCTTAAGTTTTTGGTAATACACTTAAACAATAAATAGCTGAATATTAGCCTCAGGTGATTTTGAAGACACTCAGTGTGGTCGTTCAGCGCCTTCTTTCAATCTCAAGAGACTATCATTGAACAATATGTTGCATGTTTGTGTACACCCAGCACACCCATTATGCTTCCTTTCAGCTGTTAGAGAAGTGGGTGATATCCACAATAAATGAGGTGAGAAGAGTGGGAACCCAAAGACTTGCATGGTTCAAGTTCTCAATATTTTTTAACACAAGAGTATTTTATGCCGGGATCAACGACGACTCCGCTGGCGTACTTCTGTCACGGAAGTTACGTTGAAAATATATAAGATATTTCAAAGAAAACAATGGAAGGCACACATCTGTTTCGCGGAATCGAAACAACATTTTTTTTTATTCTCAGCGGGCGGCGCTAACCACTACGTCAAAAACTTGGGTTGTGTGGTTCGCCAACGGCAAGCTATTTCTATACACCACACACCGTTTGTCAGTCTTCAGTGCTTAAAAAATTTAGCTGGTTTCTGTTATCAGTGGTGAGTTGACATAACGGTCTCCCGTGAGACGTGCTCTCAAGGTGACTGCTTCACAAAGCGCTGCCCCCACGGTCCCACGGAACGTGTCTCTCCTGCGCGCGCGTTTATCTCACTGGCCATTCGCGGGCGAACGAATATCTCTTCGCAAGCTGCCACGGCCGCGTTCACTAAAGCAGCGCGCTGCTGACACAGAACGCAGGAAGAATTGTGGCAATCGTTAGTTCGCGCTCGTCTTGCTTATGGCAATTTCGCGCGTGCTTTCTACTTAAGGTGTGCGCTGCAAAATTTGAGCTGCTTGCCGTTCCTAACGCGACTTTGTTGTTTGTTGCTGTTGCATGACCAATGCAAAACAAAGGCTCAACTACCTTTTTAAAGACGCATTTAAAGACGCAATTAAGGACGCATACAAGGGGATAAGTCACGTTTTGTAACTTCGTAATGAGGCAAGATACACTAATTCTTCCTACGTTTAGGCACGTATCTTTTGTCGAACTTTTCAGGCGTTTTAGTGCACAGCCTTCAGATATCTGCTCATGGTTGATGTTAGATTTGCAGTGGTCTTGTTTCATGAGCATAACGTGAATTTTACCATTTCGCGGCGTTTCACTGATTGTGTAGTCGTCACTTGCACAAACACAGAAGTTGACTGGAGTCAGAAAACAACAGAAACTGTAACAAAAACTCCTGCAAAGATTGAAACCCGTAACGTTTCGCTGGGATTCCTCCACGTATCTCCGTGCTTCGCAGCAGAGAACGTCGAAAGACGATTGGCTCCTGTCTGGAGGCGCTGCGTGAGATATAGCGTCTTCTGGCGGCAATGTGAAGAAAATAATGTTCTTTTAGAATACAATAACACTGATAGGTAACAGCGAATGGTCGTTTTAGTTCAAGCCCCTGAATGTTTTGGTGAAGCGTAAGAAACGGCCACTTTTTCATTCGTACCATAGCATTGGCAGTGCAGAGGGATAAACACGTCAGTATTTAGAATTACGTATCTATGCATTTTTTAAACAAAAAGACACTGCCTAAAACTTATGCATTGATATTGCGCCTGAAATATGGGTAATATTAGCATTTTATTGAAAGTATTTACCAATAAGCATGCAGTCACCATATCAAGATGGTGGGCGTTTATCAAGTGGTTAAAGTTTTGCCGGGTGGCTGAAGTGTTACAGAGAAACCAACAGACAGACAGACAGACAGACAGACAGACAGACAGACAGACAGACAGACAGACAGACAGACAGACAGACAGACAGACAGACAGACAGACAGACAGACAAGCAGGCAGGCAGGCAGGCAGGCAGGCAGGCAGGCAGGCAGGCAGGCAGGCTGGCGGGCAGGCAGGTAGGTTAATATTATTGCATTAATATATCACAGGAGCCCATCGTATTTAAAATAGTGAGCATATGCTACTGCTAAAAGATATCAAGGCATTAATTTATTTTTTAGGGTTGTGTGACTAACCAACAGACCTCACGATTGCACAGAACATGTTTCTGTATTAGGGATAATAATGTTACAGCGCGCCGTGGACAAAAGCACGCGTGAGGCTATCCGGAGATAATGAAGAAAACCGAAGAGTCTGCACGAGAGGCTGCTCAGCCATCTTTGGCTGCTGTTGCAGATCATTCAACCAAGTACTTGTCTCTGGAACATTTGATGAAATCTCCACATGTGGTGGGGATGTAACGTGAGCTGGCAAGAGAAAGATAGAATGAAGCAAAGAAAACGCAGGAAGGTTAACCAGGCTGAATCTGGTATCCTATCTGTCATGGGTGATGGGGTAAAGAGAAGGATAATAATACAGAAGAAAACAGAGGTAAAGTGACGCAATAGCACGTATAGTATCGTGCACGCATTCGCACAATGCCATACAACGGAACACTTAGAGAGTACGGGCCAGCTTCGACAGTCTTAGATGAAGTACACTGCAATCCATGGTGTTAAAAAAAAGCTTACAAGGACTGGCTCCAAGGGGTCAGGAACTTGCAGTGGGCTGCGAGCTGATGGTGTGATCAATCCTGTGAGGAGTGTGTGCATTGTGCTTATCAACGGTCTCAACACAGCGATGTCACGCAGATCTTCGTCACGGAGATCTTTAGTCGAACCTTTTGTCGTCATTCTGTGGGCTTGGCGTTGTGTTGAGGACGGCTACTTGACATCCGCTATCATTTTCCTCCCCTCTGCGTCTTTTGGGCCCTTCAAATTCGGCTTGTCGGCGGGCTGTGGTAGTGGCAGAGGCCGGAAAAGAAAAGTGGGGTGGTCAATTGTATTATGTGATAGCCCAAAGTGTTCGGAGGTATTTCTAGACCTTCGTCGGTGTCGCGGACGCCGTTTTCGCTTACTGACACTATAAGCAGCTTCTGTATGTGTGGAGCTATTCTTTGCCATCTGTTGATTGCGCTCCATTTTTACTTGACTGCCGGAAAGTCTCTTGATGAAGCTTCATGCAATCCGTGGGAGTTGGAACATTTCAGGGTAGTTGTTTGACGGTATTCTGCACTGTGATACTCCGTACATCAGGGCCGAATCACCACGTCCCCATTAACTCAGATTGGATGATTCACTTTCTGACACTTGTGGTATTGTGATGGTTTCGGTGTAATCACGTGTCGACCGGGTCTTACCTTCATGTGAGATGGCGTAGTGTCGCCTCTGAAGCTGACCTTCACGCGACGCGACTTAACCTACCGTGATACCTGGACGATCTTTTTTTTTTATTCATATACCCTAAAGGCCCATTTGGGCATTACATAGGGGGTAGTTACAATACAGCAGGGTTATGTGCAAAACAGAAATATTTACACAGAACACGAAAAAAATAATAAAAAGGTAAATGCAGAAACAAATTTCGCACCAAAGAACACATAGTAATGTAGCACTCAGTATGGCATGAAACGATGAGTGCGATAACTGATGTAATATTGGCACTAGACTAAACAAAAAAGCCACAAAATGTTACGGTTCTACATTCCACATCTCTATTATTCTGCGGACAAACGTGTCGTGATCACGCACAGTTACAACATCACTTGGTAGTTTATTCCAATGATAAATCGCAAGAAACAATGGTGAGTCACGAAGGAAGTTAGTACGGGCAAACATGGGCTGTATTTTGCAAGCATGATCCACACGTGGAAAAATGCGATGAGCTGGTTTAATCTGTGAATGTAAGAAAGATGACTCACTGAAATAAAGCTTGCGGAAATGAGACAGCAGTGCAATAAGCCTACGTATTTTGAGAGTCGGTAATTTCATCATCATCATCATCAACATGATCGTCATCATCATCATCATCATCAGCCTGACTACGTTCACTGCAGGACAAAGGCCTCTCCCATGTTCCGCCAGTTAACCCGGTCCTGTGATTGCTGCTGCCAATTTATACTTGCAAACTTCTTAATCCCATCTGCCCACCTTACCTTCTGCCTCACCCTTACCCGCTTTCCTTCTCTGGAAATCCCGTTAGTTACCCTTAACGACCAGCAGTTATCCTGCCTAAGCGCTACATGTCATGCCCATGTCCATTTCTTCTTCTTGATTTCAGCTATGATATCCTTGACCCCCGTTTGTTCCCTAATCCACTCTGCTCTATTCTTGTCTCTTAAGGTTACACCTACCATTTTTCTTTCCATTGCTCGCTGCGTCGTCCTCAATTTAAGCTGAACCCTCTTTGTAAGTCTCCAGGTTTCTGCTCCGTAGCTAAGTACTGGCAAGATACAGCTGTTATATACCTTTCTCTTGAGGGAAAGTGGCAATCTACCTGTCATAATTTGAGAGTGCTTGCCAAATGTGCTCCACACCATTCTTATTTATCTAGTTACTTCAATCTCGTGGTTCGGCTCCGCGGTTATTACCTGCCCTAAGTAGACATTATCTTCTATAACTTGAAGTGCACTATTACCTATCTCGAAGCGCTGCTCTTTTCCGAGGTTGTTGTACATTACTTTCGTTTTCTGCAGATTCATTTTAAGACCTACCTTTCTGCTCTCCTTGTTTAACTACGTAATCATGAGTTGCAATTCGTCCCCTGAGTTACTCAGCAATGCAATGTCATCGGCGAAGCGCAGGTTACTAAGGTACTCTCCATTAACTCTTATCCCAAACTGTTCCCATTCTAGGCTTCTGAAAACCTCCTGTAAGCACGGGGTAAATAGCATTGGGGAGATTGTGTCCCCCTGCCTTACACCCTTCTTGATTGGTATTCTGTTGCTTTCTTTATGAAGCACTATGGTAGCAGTTGATCCCCTGTAGATTTTTTCCAGAATGTTTATATATACTTCATCGACGCCCTGATTCCGCAGTGTCTGCATGACGGCTGATATTTCTACTGAATCAAACGCCTTCTCGTAATCTATGAAGGCTGTGTATAGTGGTTGGTTATATTCTGAGCATTTCTCTATAACCTCATTTCAACGGTAATTTCAACGACGTTTTATTGGCTGTTATGGTATATAGCCGAGAATATTTTCCTGTGATAAAGCGGGCTGCTTTGTTTTGAATGGCCTCAAGTTTATGAATAAGGTATTGCTGGTTTAGATTCCAATTAAGGGCAGCGTATTCCATTTTCGAGCGATTTAAGGTTGTGTATGCGAGAAGTTTGGCGGATTGGTTAGCAGAGTGCAAATTTCGTTTAATAAATCCTTGAGCTTCTAAAGCCTTACTGACTATTGCCTCAACATGAGCATTACATGAGAGGTTGTGTGCAAGATGAACTTCTAAGTATTTTATTGTGTTCACATTTTCCACAAGCCTATTGTTTATCATGTATTATTGCAGCTCAGGTTTTGTAGTTTTTGAAATTGAATATACTTTGTTTTTGAAACATCAATTTCCATTTGCCATTGGCAGCATCATCGGGTGATTTGGTTAATGTCAGACTGCAGCGCACTCGTATCAATATGACTAGTAATTTGTCTATAAATTACACGATCGTCTGCAAAAAGTCTGATTGGGGATGACAATTGGTTACTTTTATCATTAACGTAAATGAGGAATAGGATTGGCCCTAGCACGGTACCTTGCGGAACACCTGATTTTACCTTTACTAATAGAGGCAAGGTATTGTTAACAAAAACAGACTGATAGCGATCGGACAGAAAATTAGCAACCCATGTTGCTGTGATCACTTGCTTCTTTTATGAGCATCAGAACATTGGCTCATGGAATTGAGATGTCAACGTTGTATGAATTTTCGCAAAACGTGCTAGAACAACTATAGCTATCTTGTCACGCCCGTCAACCACGCAGCCACCTTACTCGTATGCCCCGTGCCACCGTTTCACTCTCGGTTATCTTCACTAACATTCGCAGCTTCCTTCCGCAACGTGTAGTAGTGCCGAATATGGTGTCATCATCTGATAGTAATGTAATTGTTCTAACCGAAACATGGCTTTCCAGTGAAATCGCTGATGCTGAAATTTCGAACATCTTTCCCAACTTTGACATTTTCAAAAAAGACAGGCACGGTGGCAGAGGTGGTGGGGTATTAGTCGCCGTTCATACTGAATTATTCTGTTGCCCTGTCAATATATCAAGTGACCTCAAAATTTTGTGGCTAATCTGCCGTACGAAACTTTCGTGTATTATTCTTGGTTTGTGCTACAGGCCCCCTATTGATCATCCCAATTTTCCCAGCAAACTTAACAATATTTTGAGTGATTTAGCCAAGCGGCACCCTAATGCATGCATCTTGCTTTTTGGTGACTTTATTACCTCAGTATTGATTGATCTTCTATGCCATTAGCTACAGGTAACTCGGAGGCTGTTGAATTTCTGGACTTCTGCCTTAACCATAATCTGACCCAACTGATAAAAGAACAAACTTTTGCCACGGTATATTGTGCCAACACGCTTGGCCTTATTCTGACATCGCATCCCGAATCCATGTCATCAATTAGGTACCTTAAAGAAATAAGCGACCATAAACAATTCAAGCGACATTTTTTCTGAAACGACCTTTTCACCATTCCACAGCAAAAAAAAAAAATTCGCCTTTACAATAACGGTAACAACTCGGCCATAAACGACGAACTGCATGAATTCTAAAGGTCATACGAGTCGACATTTATCAATCGCTGTGTGCAACAGAACTGGTCATATTTTCAGGGCAAGATGAATGTTTTCGCAGACAAATATATTCAAGTCACCACTATTCCTTCTATTCGTCATAAGTCGTCGTATATCAAAATCCTTGAAACACTTGAGAACAAAAAGAAGCGGCTCTTTCGTACCGCAAAGTTTAAACCAAATGCCAACTCGTGGGCAGATACAGTTAGGCTGAACGCGCGTATCTCACAAAAGTTTGTCAACGTAAACATTCCTTTTTTCACTCAGACCTTCCCCGCATGATAACTGATAACCCCCGCAAATTCTGGCACATCATTAACCCTCAGCCCAACCACACCATTCGTGTCTATACGGATCAGGGTGATATCCTTTCAGATTCTGAGTGCGCTAATACATTCAACGCCGCGTTTTCATCCGTTTTCACACATGAACCAGACGCCCCCCTACCTGAGTGCCCTACTCCTATTATGTCAATAATGCCGGCTATAAATTTCTTGGCCGAAGGTGTCGCATCACTGATGGAAATTGCAAAGGTTTTTTCGTCCGCAGGTGTTGATGACGTCACTTCTAAACTTCTAAAGAACATTAAGCATATTTCTGCCGCAGTCTTAACCTTCTTGTTCTCGCGGTCTCTATCATCAGGCACTCAACCGAACGAATGGAAAGTGGAAAAGGTCGTTCCCGTCTACAAGACAGGTAACAGAGTTTCACCATTGAACTGCCAGCCCATCTCCACAACCAGCATACCAAGTAAAGTTATGGAACATATCATCTACACTAACATCATGAACTTCCTCAATTGCAACAGCTTTTTCAATTCATCACAGTAGGGTTTTTGCAAGGGCCTGTCCTGTGAAACACAGCTCACTCTTTTTATTCATGATCTGCATTCCAACATGAACTCTAATATACAGGTAGACGCAATATTCCTTGACTATGCTAAAGCCTTCGACAAGGTACTACACCGACGCTTGCTGTTAAAACTTTCCCACTTAGGTTTGCATCCAGATGACATACAATGGTTTAAAAAATTCCTTACTAATCGGTCTCAGTGTGTGCGCATCAATACCATAGCCTCTAACCCGGTCCCTGTATCCTCCGGCATCCCCCAGGGTTCTGTGCTGGGTCCTCTATTGTTCCTGATATATATCAATGATCTGCCACTAAATGTTACTTGCTCTATTCGTATATTCGCAGATGACTGCCTTATTTACCAGTCAATAAGAAATACCTCCAACCAGGCTATGCTGCGGAGCAGTTTATCTAAAATCCTGAGTTGGTGCGATCACTGGCTTATGGTCCAAAATCCCAGTAAAGTAAATTAATCTCCGTCACCCGCTCATAAAGCCCTCTCCTCTATTCGTACAAAATTGCTAGCACTCCTGTTGAATCTGTTAGTACGTTCAAATATCTCGGTGTAACTATCTCCAAAGATCTCAATTGGTTTCCGCATGTGTCCAAAGTCATTTCATCCAGTAACAAAGCCCTAGACTTTCTCAGACGTCATTTACGCAGTTCTCCTTCTCACGTTAAGGTTATCGCATACAAATCTTTAATTCGACCAAAACTTGAATACGCTTCCACAATCTGGAATCCTCATCAATCGTATCTCATAGACGCAATAGAAATGGTGCAGAACCACGCCATCAGGTTCATTCACTAATCATATTCGTATAGCGTTAGTGTATACTCATCAAAGGCGGCAACTGGCCTGCCCGCCCTTTCTTGTCGCTGTCGCACTGCCAGCTTATCCCTGTTTCACAAAATGTATTACAGTTCACTCAATCGGCCACCTTACATCTCACCGCCTGCTCGCATATCCCTTCGTACAGGCCATTGCTTAAGTTTTGCTCGTCCTCAAATCCGTACTCTCACCTTCTCGTCTTCTTTTTTCCCACGCACCATTGTAGACTGAAACGGCCATCCCTACGCCTTCGTTGCCACCACCAACCCAGATGCTTTCATTGATGCTGTAAAAGTTCACCTCTCATCCTGAATGGTCATGTATCATATATCCTTACTGTACACCCACCCCTTATGTAATGCCCCCACTTGGGGCCTTTAAGGAAATAAAGTGAGAGTGAAAGTGAAGGTGAAAGTGAAAGTATATTACACCAACGACCAAGTCCTTGCTCAGCTGAATATGAGCGTTTATCTTGATACTATCTAGTTCTGCGTTGCAGGTCAGAGATGGGATAGACCGGTGTTTTACGTTGGCAGACAGGACATTTTTGTGGGGGTTTACTAGTACATCTTTGATTTCGTTTGACGCCAAAGACTCGAGTTTTCTCGAGATGGTCTGCCGATTCAGGTGCCTCAAGATGCCAGATGGCGTGACTGGCACAATAAGCACGGCGTAGGTGTTAGAAGTCACCTTATGCTTCAGAGTAGATGCTGCTGAAGGCGGTGAAGCAACGAGCGATTTTAATTTTGGGTTCGACTGTAAACTTGGGTGAAATCATCATCGGCATCTTCGCTGCTCGCCAAAAACAGCTCGGTGGACTTACTGCCACGGCGTCGCTGAGTTCCCTGTTCTGTTTTTTTTTATCTGAACACTGACGGTGGCGGCATGCCTGAAGTATGCACACGCGAGTCTGCTTGCAACGTGGCCAAATAAAACACTGATTGCCATGCGAGGAACACTAAAAAAAAATGCGAAAAGTGCCCGGTAAACAAAGCATCGTGCACACACAGTGATGTCGAGTAACTTAAAGCAGATATTACTTGTAGTAAAATGTATTGTGAATGGAAAGAAAGAGAAGTGAATTAAAAGATAACTTGCCGCAGGTGGACACCGATCCTTCTGGACAGACATTCAGGCGCAATGGAGATCCTCACGTTTATGGCGCATTGTTGAAATACACTCGTTTCTGCTAATATGCTTAAAAACATGTACCTTTATTTAACTATATTACTGCATCACTATTATTTTGATAACAGTTCAAGTTCTGCTGCATAAACGCTAATATGGGGATGCGGTACGAGAATTTCAAGTTCGATAGATAAATAAAAACTGTCAAAGAAGTGCCTGGAGTACGCTAAAAATGCTTCCAAATAATAGTCGCAGTAACAGCTGTTATTATTTACACTTTCCATAAGATTTTGCATGCTGTTAGGAAGACACCTCCTTGTTTAGTTGAAATGATTACCGATAAAAACACTCACTATTTCTCACAACCTAGTTTCACTGCTCAATAGGCTTGTGCGCTATACAACGTTATGATATTCAAGAATGACCAATAGCTTTTCCTGATAACATCAAGGTAACTTCACGATGATTCAATTTCTGACAGCTGTTTGAAGAGCACATTTTCAGTGTCGAGCTGGCACAGTTGTTAGTACGTGACCGTCCTGTGTATGCTAATTTCGATCGTGCTTTCTGCTTGAGGTATGCGCTGCAACTTTCGATATACTTGCGGTTCCTAACGTGGCTTTCAAATGTGTTGCTGTTGCTAAAACTATGGGCAATAAACGCTGAACTGTCTTTGTAAAGAGCCCCGCCGCAGTGGTCTAGTGGCTAAGGTACTCGGCTGCTGACCCGCAGGTCGTGGTATTGAATCCCGGCTGCAGTGGCTGCATTTATGATGGAGGCGGAAATGTTGTAGATCCGTGTGCTAAGATTTGGGTGGAAGTTAAAGGACCCAGGTGGTCGGAATTTCCGGAGCCCTCCACTACGGCATGCTTAATAATCATTTGTTGGTTTTGAAGCGTTAACCCCATATATCAATCAATATCTCTGTAAAGACACGTTTCGTTTCGTGTTGTACCGGTTCCTATATAGAAAGGTCAGCCATGTTTTCCTTTTGATCATTTAGATCTGCGGGACAGAATTGAACTTGGACTGAATTGCACTTGAACAGAAGTGATTATCTTGTGCAGCATTGTTGCATTAAGCCCACTACTGAAACCCATGAAGTCCGGAATTTTGTGTATCTGTTTGTTATGTTTTGATGTTTTTACGCCCGACTTCCCCAATCACGAGCCTTGCATTAAGATGCATGTGGTCAAGAGCGACCTATGAGGACCAATAAATGTGGTTTAGCGTTACAACACTCACACGAGCTCACACAAACACACACGCAAACACAATGACACACACACACAAACACACACACACAAACACAAACACACACGCACGCACGCACGCACGCACGCACGCATGCACCCAGAGAATGCTAGAAACATTCTTGGTAAAATAGCAGCCACAATGCTAGGTAAATTGTGGGACTTCTCAGCAGATAGGTGTTGCTTTAAATTTGACTACTTTGTTGATGCACTAAATAGGTAATAGAAAGACGTACGCACGGCGTTATTCAAACAAATGTTTCTAACCCCCCAAAATTTAAGAATGTGCACTTAATATTACTTTCACTTCACTTATACTGACAACTTCATCATACCAAAACATATCCAGGTTATTTGCTTAATACACTTGAAGATTCCTTATGTTGAATTTATAGCTCTACCTGCCACTGCAGTCCAGCTTCCAAAGGTGAGACGTATGTCATCTCAAAGGACGTCATGTAGGCGGGCGAGGAATTTTTAAAAGTCATTCTATTCGAAGAATTCTTTGATGGCCACCAGATTTATTCTGAAGACGCTCTCGCCTGGTCTGTCTGCGACGAATTCCCGTTCGGCTAATTAACGCACCAAGCAAGGAATTCGCAGCCTAGATCTCTCACACGACAAACGACAATGCTACGCAACTCTCGAGTACGCTAATTACCGTACGCTCATTTTCAGCATGTCTATGTCGCATTGAGCAACGAAGGTCGAGAAACGAATATCTAAGGGGCCAAAACACTAATTATTGAAATATCCCGGTCGTTTACCGGTATTGTTCCTCCTGAAAAAGAAACTAGGACCAACTTTAAGTCTGGTAACACAAATCCAAAACAGTGTGATCTATTAAAAACAATGTTAATATTGACCATACACATAATGAAAAAAACACAAGATGGTCTGCGCCTGAAGAGTATAGATTATATTTTTGTGCGCGGTTTTCATTTTGCGAGAGATGCATGTGGCTACTCTTCGTGCATGCTGAAGATTGCTGTGTATTTCAAATCTCATATTTCGCGCATGGGAGGGCTATTGTTGCTTCGCAGTTGCTCCGTCTTCATTAGTGTACATTTAGGAAACACTTACCTAAATAAGTTGGGTTCCTTCGTCGTTTTCGCACTATAGCAAAGTTTATGATTTTTAGTTTTCGGAAGATGAATTAAGTGATGCTTTCAACAATGGTAGGATATCAACTGTGTGTGCACTAGCCGCATCGTCAAGGTAATATTCTGGTATACCTGGGATTGCAAGAAAGCTTCAGAAGTGCAGCCGAATCTGCTCATACTCCGAGGTATGCATAAATATATGGGATAAGTCAGTACAGAACAGCTGGCAGTACTTTCCCCGAAAGAAAAAATGCTAATAACCATGGATGTATTTCTGCGTGTAGGAAAGTCTATCACTTTAATTACTTTTTAGAGAATACACAACTCTTCGATCTGTCTTCAAGAAGTTACTTCTTATACGTAACCCTAAACCTAGAGAGCCTAATTTACATTATTTTATCTTAATTAACAAAAAGGTGGCTTTATGGCTATGTAAATTTTTGCGAAAACTTAAAAGTTTTTTTGGTCTTTAAGAGTATGGAGCACACCCCTTAGCGAAATCAACAGGATGTCAGGGTTATCATCCTATCCTACCTCAAATTTCTGAATTTTGCCACGAATGTTTCAACTTTCCCGACAAGCTTGGAAGTTTCACTCAAAATTTGTCGTACATCTAGCAAGCAGGTTGATTAGATTCGTGTTGGTTAACAAGGGTTTCTAAGTATCATTTTATTTTGAAGAGCATAGACTTGGTGCTTGAGTTTTGTGTTATGCTTTTTTGTATACTCTTGTGATTGTTGTCTAATTCGTGATAATTTTTGTGCAAGAGTACAGAAGGAGCTGGCGTCTCACACTCGCTATCTCTAACCTATCGTTACATATGTTTATTAACAAGAAGGCCATGAGCAAGGTCTCCTGAAAGCTTAGATCAAGCATGCCCCAAAGGGCATCAAATAATCAAGTTGCAGCTTAAGCCCCACAAAACAACGCACATCATAACTCATGCAGTAGCTCCGACGCTTTAACCTCACGTCAATTTTTATGTTAAACATAATAAAAAGTGAACGAAATCTTTGTTTGCTTTCGACAATGAGCGAGCAATCAAGTTTTCATTGACCATAATGAAGCAATCTGGAATCAAACCCCTCTAGCATATAGAGTATGAAGTTATTACCAGTAGCGTTGACTTTATCGTGTAGGAACGTCTAAGACTTCTAGTTTAGTGGACACACACGACAGAGCAGCTCGCAAGACATGTAGATCTACCGAAAAGAAGAATGGAAGGAACAGAAGAAATGTAAGCTAGTCGTTTCATTTTTGGCTACCCCAAAGGGTGACAATTTTTATAACTAACAAATAACCAATATAAACGTTATCAAAGGGGCTGGGCCCATTTATGTAGGTACCCTCTGCTCAAGTATATAGTGCTGGGACACCGCCTGAACCTAGTCACTCACTTTTTGCTTAGAGTTAGGCGATACCACATAAAAAAGTGCTTTGACTGGCACCATTCTTGGTAAACTGTTCATCTTGTTCGCTCAATCACTGGCGCTCTTCTACGAAGCTGAAAATAGAAAGCGCCATCGTTCCCCGTACAATAGGCTGAAACTCGATCTTCCCTTTGTGTTTTCTCTTGGGAGCCCCAAAAAGTGCATTCTACGCAAAAGGGGCCACTGTTAGTTCTGCTTGCTCTACCAGCGCTCGATATCAGTTCTCGGCAACATATCGTGAGAAATCTGCGCTATATCGACCAGGAGGCGAGAAGCTTTGATGGCACCTCTTGTAGTGGAGACACATGCGGTTGGCGTTGGAGAATTGGTCGTTTCTGATTTTGTTGTGAGGTAGCTTCTCCCTTCAAAGCATCCGCTTTCTTTAGCGGACATTATTTTCTCACTTGTAGAAAACAAAAAGGCAGACAACTTTGCGGTTTGCGCAAGCCCCGGGTTCTGTCCAGATCAGATTTTGAGGCACGAACAAGTTGTCGTCTATGTCACTGGATGCGCCAGCATTGCGTGTGTCAGAACGAGTGATGTCAGCAAGAAGAAAATTCTGGCATAAATAGTTTAATGTTTCCACATATTTCATAGCGCTATGAAAGACAGAGTTGGCAAACAGAAGACATACGAGAGTCAGGTAGATACAACAGAAAAAACGAGTATTCTAGCTTATACTGGCCCAGAAGGTACGAGGAGGCCTAAAAGTGCAGAATTTTGACAGAAATAACGAGCAAACGCATGAACATTACCCGAATTAGTCACCACTGCAGCTCATTTTCACTAGGCAAACCCACTATTATGCAAACCCACTGTTAATAATGAAGGAAAATGAAAGACATCAACAGAAAGATGAACGGGATCTGATACATTTATTTGAATGCCCTGCAGTAACCATGTCCTCCGGTTAAATGTAAGCTAAAATGACGTAACATATCAGAACTTTCATAATACCTTTAATTGCAACCCTGTGGCATGTAAAAAGTTTGAGAGTCGATGAGATCGCGCATAGTTGACCTCCTGGTTCTATGTTGTGGTTGAAGCCTCGAATAAAGTTAGATGAAAGTAGCACCCGTCCCGTCGACCCGTCCTGTGAACTGCTAAGCGTATCTATCTATCTATCTATCTATCTATCTATCTATCTATCTATCTATCTATCTATCTATCTATCTATCTATCTATCTATCTATCTATCTATCTATCTATCTATCTATCTATCTATCTATCTATCTATCTATCTATCTATCTATCTATCTATCTATCTATCTATCTATCTATCTATCTATCTATCTATGTAGCCGCCTATGGCTCTGAGCTCTCCTGGTCGTTTTGACAATGGT
Organism: Rhipicephalus microplus; assembly: GCF_043290135.1. Taxonomy (NCBI): domain Eukaryota; kingdom Metazoa; phylum Arthropoda; class Arachnida; order Ixodida; family Ixodidae; genus Rhipicephalus; species Rhipicephalus microplus. The sequence goes on from NC_134700.1 coordinate 135,667,824, forward strand.
ATCGATACTAAACTTGCTATAGCATAACATGACTGTATGAAGAACATATTTTACTAGTTCTAACATGAAAATTATGACATGAATGTCATGATTTACATTTCGTGGTCGCCCCGCCGCGGTGGTCTAGTGGCTAAGGTACTCGGCTGCTGACCCGCACGTCGCGGGTTCGAATCCCGGCTGCGGCGGCTGCATTTCCGATGGAGGCGGAGATGTTGTAGGCCCATGTACTCGGATTTTGGTGCACGTTAAAGAACCCCAGGTGGTCGAAATTTCCGGAGCCCTCCACTACGGCGTCTCTCATAATCATATGGTGGTTTTGGGACGTTAAACCCCACATATCAATCAAATCATACATTTCGTGGTCCTGCAGCTTTTGTGATGGTTTCGCTCACAGGGCATGTTGGAAAACTATTATAGTGTGACATGATTGCCTTACTAACAGAAGCGATAGGCCCTAACATGAAAATCATCACATGCGTGTCATGTAACAACATCAGTACATGTCACGCTCATAATGCACTCGCGGCTGTTTCGCTAGCGTCACGTATACCAAATTTGTTATTAAAGTACGTCAAAGGATGACAAAGGTATGTGACTGGTGCAAACATGATAATCATGAGATGCGTGCCATGTAACAACATGACTACATTCTACGCTCATGCTCGTGGCCTTTTTGCCAACTTCACTTACACCAAATTTTATATTACGGGACGCGAATGGATTACGATGGTATGTACGGGTGCAACCATGATAAACATGACATGCGTGTCATTAAACAACATGATTACATGCTACGCTCATGATGCACTCGCAGCCGTTTCGCTAGTTTCACATGTACCGAACTCGGTATTACGCGACGCCAATGGATGGCGAAGGTGTGACTGGTGCAAATATAGTAAGCATGAGATGCGTGTCATGTGAGAACCTGACTACATGCCAGTGTCAAGGCGCCAATACATTCTGACATGACGCGGTGTGCGTGCTCACCAGCATCCTTTCGTTCCGTCACGCCGGCCTTGCCGCGCCAGGCACCGGTCCTGCCATATGGGTGGGCTCGTCAGCTGCGCCATGGTCCAGCGGGTAACACCGTTTGCGTTTATCGCGCAGGTCTTTGCGGCAATCAGCCTCGTCGACGCCTGCGGCAATGCGACATGCGCTTTGCACACTGGAAGCCCCGGAAATCCAGGAGCCAGTGCGCACGCGCTGTCTGCCGGATGCTCACTGTATTTGGGAGCACCAGACCGAACAGCTGGACCGAAAGATGGCGCCTTCATCATTTCTACCGAGGGACTCTTGGAACCTACGGCATCTCCGAGATCATCAACATCAGCCTTTCCATCGCTTATAAAGGACCACACCCTGCAACCGGCGCTTTGTGGGCTCGTCAGCTGTGCCATGGTCTAGCGGGTAACACCGTTTGCGTTTATCGCGCAGGTACGCCATTACGATTCTCTTTTTGCTAAGAAGACTAGCAATCGTTACCTGGTGTAGCTGGCGAGCCTCCGCTGCCTTGCGTTGTTATTGTGTGATTGTGTGAACATTGTGCATGAGCTGTTGTTGCTGTCAGGCGACATAGAGGAAAACCCCGGTCCAACCACACGTAGCTCTATTACCCAGAGTGACCAGACGATGTATGCTTTGCTAACAACCTTAGAAGCTGGCCAGGCCACCATCCTGGCTGAACCGAAGGCTATCAATACTCGCTTTGACTAGCACGGAACAAACCCTTGCCAATTTTGTTGCGCGGAATGCGCAGGCGGAAGACCAGTGCAAATCGCTACCCGATATGCGGTCTGATGTAGACGTTCTACTCCGCTCATCCGCCCAGACATCAGATAGCATCGCCGGCATTGAGGAAAGGTTCAATGACGCAGAGGATAGGTTGCGTCGCTGCAACCTTGTCTTCTATGGCATCAGTGAAGGCGAGTCTGAATCCTGGAGTGATAGCGAAAAACCGGTCACAGATATTTGCAATAAAATTTTGAAGATAGCACTCGAACCTAAAGATATTCACAGAGCATATCGTACCGGCAAAATTGCTCGTGACAAAAACGCCCCATTATTGTTAATTTCTCTTCTTTTAAGACTAAAGATGATATTTTATCTAAGGCCTTCAAGCTCAAGGGCACAACAGTCAGTATCTCTGAGGATTTCTGTGCCGCCACTCGTTCAATACATCGCGAGCTTGTTCGTTTTGCCCGAGAACAGTAGGTTCCTTTCAAGCTACGCTACAAAAAACTAATAATCGACATGAAAACTTACTACTATGACACCGCTGATAAGGTGGTTAAAGAAAGAACAGCATGAACGAGCCAGCAAGAAAATAATATAACGGAGCCTTGTTTTTCTAAATCACACCCCTACAACACACCGAAACGCATGTCGCTACGCCCTAACGACGTCACATACTCGATTCTTTGCACTAACATTCGCAGTATAAGTCCAAAGCGTGAAGAAGTATCCGCCGTCATTCAATCATGTTTTGTGATATTGTCGTTCTTAGCGAAACATGGCTTTCATCGCATATTTCTGACGCGGAAGTTGCTCCGTACATGCCTGCATTTGCCGTTTGCCGCCGTGATCGTTTGCTAAGCCGAGGTGGTGGAGTTCCTATTGGAATAAAGAATTCGATTATTCACTTTAAAATAGAACACGAGAGCCCCCTAGAGATAATGTACGTAGCATGTTGAACGCTATCAGGACTTACCATAATTGGAGCGCGCTATCGCCCCCCACAACCAGACGCCGATTTTTGCAGGCTCCTTAACGACTCTCTCGACTTCATAAGCAAAAAATTACGGCATATTCACGGGGTGAATGATGATGAATGGGCGAAGCTCCGGAGGGATTCATCGGTAAACTGTGAATCTTCCGTGTTATTCGCCCAGTCGATCATCATGTAAAGACGTGAGAAACGCTGTGTGTGTATATACACAAATCAACTTTTATTTGTTCTTAGACGATGGATGGCTTGCGATGTCCCTTGCCTCGCGCGCTCGCACATCGGGATTCTGTCTGCGAGCGCGCGCTGCTGCCGCCTTGCGCTCTCTCCGCTGTGCAGCCTTATCCATCCGGCGACTCCGAGCGCGCGCCAACAGCGAACGGATTTTATTACAACGCTCCCCCTAGCGTACGTCGCCGCACTAAATCGAACGATTGCCTTCAACCAATGACACGCGTCATATGTGACATCATTCCTATTTTATAAGATCTCGCGTCTTTCATCAACTACAAGTACCGCTTTCTAGTTTATAACATCTTGCATCTTTTCATCATCAGCTACAAGTACCACCATCTAGTAAACACTACAAGAACTAAACGAGAGGTGGCTACATACAGGAGACGGTACCGCCTTCTAGTGAACACTGCAAGAACTAAACTAGAGGTGGCTACATACAGGAGACGGTGCCGCCATCTAGTGAACACTGCAAGAACTAAACTAGAGGTGGCTACATACAGGCTACAGGGGACGCACAGCCCACGCCCTAAGGAGCTTCGCCCCTAAAAGTATCCCCTAGCTAACCTAATAATGTGCGGTGATTTTAACTACCCTACCATTGATTGTAGTGACCAATATCGCGTAACTATCGGTGAACCCGGCCAGTTCTTAAGCATCCTACAGAATTTTCAACTAACACAAATCATAACCCAAGCTACCAGACAGACCACAAATACCGCAAACATTCTTGACCTAATTCTAACGTCTGACCCGAGCGGTATCCAGTCAGTACATTACCTTAAGGAAATAAGTGATCATAAAGTTATCCTAGCGTTTTTTTTTCTCAGCATTTCAGAGAGAAAAACCAGTAGCAAAACGAATAAGACTTTACGACAAGGAAAATTATAAAAAAATCACGGCTGGGCTACAAAGCTTCATCTTTTCTTTTGAAGAAGGTTCCCATGACCGCTCTGTAGATCACAACTGGAACTTGTTTTCGGAGAAAATTCAAGAATTAACTGATAAATATGTTCCAACAGTAAAAATTAAAAGCAAACAATCGGCACCGTGATTTTCTGGCTCAATTAGCAAAGAAATACGCAGAAAGAAGCGACTGTTTAGAAAAGCCAAAGCCAGAAATAGTCCGTCCGCATGGCAGGCATATCAAGGCTCAGTAAAGAAGCTAACGAAAACAATTCGTATTGCCAAGCGAAATTTTTTTCAGACAACATTGCCTAATAGGCTACAAACTAACCAAAACAATTTTGGAAAGCTATAAACCCGTCTCCTGCCCCCTCAATAAGATCGTATAACGATCAAAACGTAGAACTTAGCGATAGTGAGACAGCCGCAGTACTCAACGTGGCGTTCTCCTCGGTTTTCATGAAAGAAGCCAGCATGAGCACCCCCATTTCCTCGGATCTGGTCATTAATGAACAAATGCCCCCGATAATATTTTCAGCTCAAGGAATAATGAACATAATTAATAAAATGAAACTATCATCTGCTACGGGACCGGACGGAATCAACTCTAAAATGCTGAAAAATTCCAAAGAACCAATTAGTACCATGCTCACTTTGCTATTTTCCCAATCATTAACGTCAAGGTGTATCCCCATTAAATGGAAGCTAGGCAAGATTGTTCCGACCTTTAAAAGCGGCAATAGGTCATCACCGTTGAACTATCGCCCCATTTCAATTACGTCCGTACCATCAAAAATATTGGAACATATAATTTTTTCGCACATCATTAATCACCTCGAACGCCATAACATTCTCTCCACATCGCAACATGGTTTTCGCAAGGGGCTGTCCTGCGAAACGCAGCTTGCTTCATTTACACATGATTTACACTTAAACCTTGACAGAAACATCTAAACAGACGTAATTTTCCTAGATTTTGAAAAGGCATTCGACAAGGTACCCAACCGTCGCTTAATGTATAGACTATCACTGCTGAATCTTCACCCATTTGCACTTAATTGGATCAAAAACTTCCTCCTGGAACGAAAGCAATTTGTCGAAATAAATAGCGCACAGTCTACCACAGCACCTGTTCTGTCCGGTGTACCATAGGGTAAAGTACTCGGGCGGGCCGTTGCTATTTTTAATTTATGTTAATGATCTACCGTCTGACATTTCTAAAACATTCGCCTATTTGCGGATGATTGTGTGTTATATTCCAAAATTACATGTAAGCAAGACCAAATTAATCTACAATCTGATTTTTTTCGTATTGAAAATTGGTGTAAAACTTGGCAAATGTCCTTAAACGTACCAAAATGCAAACTAATGTCATTTTCCCGGCTTGCATGCCAATTATTTCACAATTACACCCTTAAAGGCTCTTCATTACAATCCACAAAAGAGTACAAGTACTTAGTCGTCCATATCACCAACAATCTATCTTGGACAGTACACGTGTACAAAGTAATCGCCAGCGCCAGTAGATCACTCGGGTATCTGCAGCGCACGATTAAATTTGCTCCTTCAGACTTAAAATTGTTGGCCCATAAAACCCTTATCCGTCCAAAACTAGAATATGCAGCCGCTATATGGGACCCGCACCAACGTTACCTCATCGACAACATAGAAGCCGTCCGAAACCGGGCTATTAGATTTGCTTTCGCTGATTTTTCTTCATACACTAGCGTCACAAATCTCAAGTCGCGTGCTTCCCTCCCTCCCCTCAACAACCGTCGGAAACTAGCAAGGCTGGCATTATTCCATAGGTTTCATTACTCATTATCACCAAACTCCTACGTCACGCCAAAATCGCATGTATACACTCGCACCAAAAACGAACATCAAGTTTCATACCCCCGCCCACGAACTAACACTTTCGCGCAATCCTTTTTTGTTCGGTCAGCCAAAGACTGGAACAATCTTCCCGCTCACGTGGCACAGACCAAAGACCTTGACCAGATTAAATCGCTGCTTACCGCACCCGGAATTGTGTAATATCCTCATGTCCTTTTTATGGTTCCCGTTTTTCTGACTTTCATTGTTGTCAGTGCAAGCGAAGTAATGGAGCGTTGCCTTCTGACATCATATTGTTTTCTATTTTTACCAAATTTATAGCTACCTAGCTCATTGCCGTTGTTTGCATTCTGACTTGTATGTTTGCACCATTGTACTGCTGTGAAGCGCGGTTATCCAAGCTGTTTAAACTCTGATTGGTCCCAATGTAAAACATGTAGCGTGTCCGGCCATGTAGTTTCTTTTATGCTTCTTCACTCAATTATTGTTGCAACGGTCTTGTATATAGTTATGTTGGTAGCACACCTCCCCCTCACCCCTACCCTCGTTTTTTGTTCTAGTCTGTCACTTGTACCACCCCTCATGTGATGCCTCCTTCTAGGAGGCCCTTGAGGTATGAAAATAAATAAATAAATAAATAAATAAATAAATAAATGCTCGCAGACACGCGCTGCGCTGCGTTGCTTTGAAGTCTGCGCGTTTCAGCGCGTTCGGCGTCCGTCCGTCACGAAAAAAGGGAGACGCAGTGTTGTCTAGGTAACGCATCCACATATAGTAATGTTATTCTACGGCATCAGCGCGAAATGCAGCATGTCGCATTTCGCGTCGGTTACCGTCGGGCCGCGCCGGCGGACTCTGGTCGCGCCTAGCCTCAGACTAAACAGTGATCGCGTTTCGCTAAGGTAGCGCCGCTGTGCCCAGCGTGTGCGCGCGTCAACGCTACATTGGAGTATATCAGGCTCTTCATGATACGCTCGCGGCCGTTTTGCTAGCTTCACATACCAAGTTTGGTGTTAAGTGATGTCAGTGGATAACGAAATATATGACTGGTGTAAACATGGTAATCCTGACACGCGTGCAATGTAAGAACATGACAACATACCACGCTCATAACGCGCTCGCGACCGTTTCGCTAGCTCCACACATACTAAATTTGATATCACGTGACGTGAATGAATGACGAAGGTAAAGGACTCACTCAAATGATAATAATGACATGGAAGTCATAAACAGCTTCATTCACCTCCCCCTCGTAACGTTGTGCTCATTTTAAAGTGGCATGTCAACATTTCTGATTCAAGCTTCGCATATCATTGATTCCCACTGTACGTGCACGGAATCTGCCAATTTTTTTCTATGGAGCAAGTGCCATAAGTTTACCAGGGGAGCTTACAGCGTCCCCTCTAACTCATGCCTATCAGTAAACATTCAGGCCGTGCATAGACTAAGTGCGTTGAGCCGTGTGTGAGTAGAATCGAGTATAAACGTAAGCCGATATCAGGCTAATAGTAGTGCTGTGACGTGAGTAGGTAAAACCACAGGTCCACAATGAAAGGTGAATCTGTCCCAGACTGACTTTCATTTTAGGGATCACTCGAACTCGCCAATATTTTCCAGAGCTGGACTCACTCGGAGTCAGCCTCACTAAAGTATTTCTCAACTGGATTTACTCGGACTGACACTCACCAAAGTATTGCTCAGCTGTACTCACGGCTTATTTGGAGCCTGAGTGATCGGGCGTGAGTTGATCATGATTGAGTTTGGCGACCTATGTTGCATAGAGAGTTGAAAAATTTGTAAATTGGAGGTGTGCTGAAGTGGTGTTTGGACAAGCGAACTTGTCTAACTCAAGACTGACGAAGAGCCTTGAGAAAAATGCAGCCTGCTTACGTAGAACACATCCCCTGTTTAACAATTTGGCATTGCAAGTTTCAGCCTGCCGTTTTTGGCCCTTGTTTTAGATTTCCGTTGAGGGCTGCGATGTAAACTCGCCGTCGAAAAAAGCGTTGGCGTATTAACAGGCCGAACTGACAACTTAGTGCAGGTATCTTTCCCGTTTGTTGTTTTAGATACGAAGCATTTTTTGGTCGTATCTGTGCCCGTCGTACCCTCACGTGTTCGTTCCACCCACTGCGCATGCGCCAAGTCTCCCCCTCCCCTCCTCTTCCGGTGAAGCTGGCGTGAGCACTGTCTGCGCTTCGTTCCTCTTCTTCCGTTTCTCTGTGTCCACCCCAGCTGTGTATATATTGCGGCTGTTGCACTTCTTCGCAACGGCGCTATCGAAGACCAGCGCTGGATAGGGGGCGCACCCAAAAGGTGCACGTGGTGGCGAGTAGCGGCAGAACTAAACCGCTTGCGCACAGAACGCCTTGGAATTTAGAGAACGGAAGCAGTACCTTTGGGCTGTTGTATCAAAATAACATGCTAATATGTAGTGGCGGCGTACTGAACTGCAATACCATGAGGCGAGATGGCGCTGTTAGTCTATCATCGTCATTAAACAGACGCATTTTCTTTCTGCTGCGGGTGAGGGGCTCACTGCTGGTTCGCGCTGCTCGCTTTCTTTGGTGTTTTGTCTGGTTTTTCTGTTGCAAAATCGCGGCTTGCGTGTGTAATTATCGCTAGGTGAAGTAACTCGCCTCGAACAACAAAAACAACGTCAATCAAGAAAGGTTTGCATCGTTTATTACGTGTGTCCAAGCCGGTACAATCAATTAATTGGTCGGGCTCGAACAAAACAAGTCACTCACACATATCAAAAGCCTTCAACCCTTGTGTAAAGACTCTGGAAAGCTAACAAGCATATGCATATAACTCAACATTGAGATCACTGGGTGAACGTCACTCTCATTGTGTTGCGGCTTCGAGTTTATCAGCGTGGCTTCAGGACAAGGGTCCGATTCTGCCGTCACATGCAGCACTTGCCAAGTAGTGTTCATCTTGAAGTGAAATGAATGCATGGTGTGTAATCAGGAAGGAAACTTGCACGTTGCAATGAATAGCTGGCGCAGTGAAGTTTTGGTAAATTTGTTAAATAAAAAATCGCGGATGCGTGCAGTTGTGAATATTTATCGCTCTGCATTGTTAAATTGAAAACTTCACAAATGTGCAATGTTGCGTAGTGTCAATAAAGTAGGCAATAGTTTTAATTCTCAGCCATAAGCCCATATCATTCGTAATATGTATTTCGGTGATGGGCCTAAAAATATTTCAGACTTGTTTCATTTATTGTTAGAGTTAAGTTGAACAGTTACTACAGCTATAATTTCTCCTCACAAGTAATGACTAGTCGGCGGAGTATGCAGCGAACATGTATGCTAAAGGAACATAGTTATGAGGTGTGTGCTTGAGATCGAAAAGACCCAGTTCTAAGAAAAAAAGTTGAGGCACGCATTGCACATTTTTGTTGTTTGTACATCTTTGTAGTTTCTCTTACAGTACACTAAACAACTGCTCAGCTCTAAGCAGAATTTCTTTTCTACATAGATACATCGATAGAACTTGAGCACTTTCATGCAAGCAAGCACTCATGAAATCAATTGGTGGCACATGATGTAACTCTGTCCAAATACTGGATCAATAAAGGTCACATTCATTAAACACTTGTTATTGTGTTCCCTTCTTCAGCATACTTGTCCTTGAAAGCTGAAGTTGTTTTTCCCTGCTACTTTTAGAGGTTAGGACTTTAAATACATACTATCTCGAAGTGCGGCTGTGGATAAGTCAAAATCATGTATGTTTCAACTACCTATACCATTTCCTAGATTTATTTCATGACGGTTCTGCACATAATTTCACTTCATAGTGGTTAACACTATAGCCACGACAACTTAATCTATACAGAATCAGATGTGCTGAAAGGAATCTCGGACGTTTCTCTGCTATATGGAAAAAAACACTACCACAACTTATGAACACAATATTACTCGTCACGACAGCATCACGTTTATGAGGAAGCTGTGCTACAAGTGCTCATCACCTTTATAATTTACTATTTTTGGAGCCCATTGAACATATGTGCAAAGCTAATTCAATTAAGTGCAGCCTTATGAGCTTTGGTGCATCTTTTTGTAAACTTGTATGTGCTAAACACAGTTAATTAGGACAGAACAGTTTTTTGTGTAGCTTGTAACCTGTATCACAAGGCACAAGTAAATGTCGGAAAGCCTTTTATTGCCCTTCCCCGTGGAGGTGTTCATTCTGTAATGCAAATAATAATTTCTTATAATTTACATAAAAACCATGAAGTAATCATAAGTCGTACAGTAATGGGCAAATGTAAAGTGATTCTGGCTTCCAGGGGTTAAAGCAAATAACATTGTGGCCTCGCAGGAGACAAAACTGCTTGTCCAACATTTGCTTTGAAACCTCGTGTTCACAGAATTTTCATATTTTCAAGCTTCCATTTTTATGGGTCGCTTTGGTTCACCTGCACCAATGGAAACTGGATCACAGCTGTGCACGATAAGTTCGGAACTTGTGCAGCATGGGTTCAGCTGTGCGACATCGCAAGTAAATGACAAGGTGGAATCCTTATTTCTGTTCGCCTAATTTCATTAGCTGCAAACATCTTGACAAAACACGCCACGTTTTTAGAGGCGAGTACGGCACCAACGTCTAATGTTATGTCGTTTGTTAAGCTGTGCATGCGGCTGCACTAAACCAGTGCCATCAGAGTAGGATGTACAGGAAAATCATGAACTAGTTTTAGTGATCAACCTCTTCTGCGCTTTTTTAAACGAATGGCATGGTTTAGAGGACGTCATTGCTGCACCACTGAAATGAATGGTGATGTGCAGCACCTCGTAAAATGGTTCATGTGGTGCAGGCAAATAGAAGAAACCCTTAAGCACACGAGCGTCTTAGCGCTTCACCTCACCGAATTTGGTAATAACCGCGAAGCCGAAGCTCGAGATTGATGTAGTTAGAAGAATAAGAATAGGGTGGAGCACACTTGGCAAGCACTCTCAAATTATGACAGGTAGATTGCCACTATCCCTCAAAAGAAAGGTATATAACAGCTGTATCTTGCCAGTACTTAGCTACAGAGCAGAAACCTGGAGACTTACAAAAAGGGTTCAGCTTAAATTGAGGACGACGCAGCGAGCAACGGAAAGAAAAATGGTAGGTGTAACCTTAACAGACAAGAAGAGAGCAGAGTGGATTAGGGAACAAATGGGGGTTTAGGGTATCATAGTTGAAATCAGGAAGAGGAAATGAACATGGGTTGGGTATGTAGCACGTAGACAGGATAACTGCTGCTAATTAAGGGTAACTAACTGGATTCCCAGAGAATGGAAGCGGGTTAGGGGGAGACAGAAGGTTAGGTGGGCAGATGAGATTAAGAAGTTCGCGGGTATAAATTGGCAGCAGCAAGCACAAGACTGGGTTAACTGGCGGAACATGGGAAAGGCCTTTGTCCTTCAGTAGACGTAGCAAGGCTGCTGCTGCTGCTGATGATGATGATGACGATGATGATTATGATGAATATTGGCCACTGTGGCTGGCCAATATTCATCAGTTGTTGAGCTCAGCAGTGTCACACAATCTAAGTAATAGTGTTACAGTTTTATCGTTGTTGAGGTGCAGATTTCATGCCACGGTACAGCCAATGCTTATGGCCAATCTAAAGCACCCCTCCATGATATGCCCGGTAAAACATTCACAAATATAGCATTGCATGTGTGAGGTTCGAGATGACCTGTTGTAGTGCACATTCCGATGTTTTGACGTGCTTGTAGAGTGGATTTTCGCGGGTAGTCATCCTGTCGTCGCCTGGCAGCCTGGAAAAACAAGTAACATCACCAGATATTGATAAGCATGATCAATGCATAATATATTCCAAAGTAAATAAATAAACTCGGCTAACTAGTAAAGAGCAGTATTTGGTACATATATGTAATGGTACGTCATAACACATGTATCACTCGGGGCTGCTTCTTCACGAGGCATTTTATGTACCAGCTTCCTTGCCTATTGTACATCACTGCTTCCATGCCAGCCAGGAGGCCGTGGCAGAAAAAAGAAGTATTTCTGATTTAGGTGACGCTTTTTTGTAATGCTATAGCAAAACCACACCCATAATAATGTGATACTTCTCAAGTGCGACTGCGGTAATCTATAAATTCCTAGGTTCTTTGCACTAATATATGGGCTAGCTACGAAGACACATTCGAGACGACACTGATGTATTTGCCTTCTTTCATCGCAGCAGCCTGGTTTGTGTTACCTGGCGACACAATTTAGGAAACTATTGAATCAGGGACTCGTTCCCTCGTGAAGCCACGCCGCAAGTAACGCACGTTTTTCTGGTGATGGATTGACACGTTAAAAATTTTTAAAATTTAATATCGCAATGCGCTGCCGCCATGTGATGCCTAGGCAGTCATTGGCAAACAAAAATAACTGCATATGTTGAAATGAACCAACTCGCCAAGCAAGCAATCGTCCTTAAAAAACTGTAGTGGTTTCGACTCACCGGCCCATGATTCTCGCGCTTGCAACGTGTATTCGTCCGATGAAAGCTTTCATGGTCGCTTCGTTCTCCGGAAGTCACTTGAATTCCCTTCGGGAAAGCATTTGAACGAGTCAAAATAAACAGAACGAAAGAGAGTGTGTCAGTCGGCAGTGGCTCGAAATATTTACAGCGAAACGAAACAGTGCGAGAGGCATCTGAACGTACCGCGAGTCGTTACCAGCCGTCGCTACCGTTCGCCGCTGTATATTTTGAAAGGAGGATAATGATGTCAATAGGCTGCTGCTGACTACAGGTCAGCTGGAGCAAAAACTATTACAAAAGATTGATGACGCAGCAAATGTACAAGGAAAATCACTTGCTATAAGAACGAATTGTTCTTTTATGTGTAGTGCTACGCGAAGATGTATTATTTGAAGAATTTAGAACTAGAACCTAGCCCCGACGCGCGCCTCTTCAACAAAGTGCATTAGCGTGAATGGCGGCGCCCAAGTGCTGCATAAAGGATGGGTCAGTACATCCACTTCGGGTGTTTGAAGCCGAAGCACACCGTGGTTGATTTTTCCACCCCCTAAAGTTGATCACTTGATCTTGAGAGTTTCCGGGGCCTGGCTTGCACATAGAGAAAGATACTATATAAAGAGTGGCCACTCGAGCCTTTTGACGGCCCAGCAAAAAAGGGTGCGACCAACCGCTAAATGCCATACCCATGCTCGCTTCTACTCCTTTTTCAAGACATGTTTAGCCACCTCGGAAGGACAACAGAAACCCTAGATTTCTGTAAAGAAGAAAATCTATAGATTCACGCGATTTTTCATATCCGCTGTACATCGTGTCTCGCGAAGCAAGTTTACTGCTTTAACACAAAAATCCATAACATGGCAAGAAAATGTTGTGTCTCTCTAAATTTATTTTGCACAAAGGGTGCAAAGTCATGTGTTTTAGATGCACTATACATTTATTCCCTTTGCGGAAGCATGGGTGTGTAGCCTAGTGGTAAAGACACTAGCTTTCGAAGCATGGATGATTCAAATCGCAGCAATTGAAAGAAAAGTTTCTGTTATTTTAATTATATTGAAGACATTAATGAGTCTGGCCAGCCACTCGTGGCGCTGAAAGCAGCAAAGTAGCGCGGCCGCAAGGCCCCTACGGAAGTGTCCGCTCTTCACATAAGTATGTTTCTCTATGGCTTGCGCCCATATGACTGGCCGCAGTGTACCGCAGTGGAAGCGCATACGAGTGTTGTTCGCGTGTTTGATCCAATCGCAAACAGCTCGAGAAGCTATTACTTCAGTATTACTGTGCTGTGGAAAAACTGTTGGTCCGAAGGGTGACCTGTATGGTTTAACGTCCCAAAATTATCATATGAATATGAGAGACGACGTAGTGGAAATCTCCGGAAATATAGACCACCTGGGGTTCATTAACCTTCCCCGAGATCAAAGCACACGAGCCTACAGCAATTTCACCTACACCGAAAATGCAGCCGCTGGAGCCAGGATTCGATTACGCAACCTGCGGGTCAGCAGCTGAGCACCTTAACCACTAGGCAAACCGTGGGGCATGGTGTGAAGGTTACGCACAAAGGAAATCACTAGAAAACGGAGAAGAGGTGTGAAAAAGCGGTCTGCGCTTATATGCTTATGGCGTCGAGTAGATGCCATAAGTATATAAGCGTGATGTGCCGTGATGCCGATCCCCTCGTCAACATTTTCTCTCTATAGGTACCTCCCTGGGTACCTACAGCAGTTATCGTGCTGCAGCGCGGTTTGTTGATGGCTCGTCATCTGTTGCCGTGCACGATGTTGAAAAGGAAGCGGGGTGTATTTCTGTTGTGCTACTTTACCGATTTTATCGGAACTGGAAAGCCTCGCTTGTTTACTCGATACAGGACCTGAAAAACAAGATGTCTGACGCGTCAACCTATCACGTATTTTCATCAACAGTGATAGCACTGCGTACTCCGGCTGCCCGCCTTGTCCTGCGAGGGCACGTTATGTTTCTTTCACCACCATTTTCGCGGCCTAACAACAAAGCAGCTCATGCAGCGCGGCTCCCCAAGCGTTTTAAGGAGTGTTGATGTTGAGGCTGTTTTATTGAAATTTGTGGAAACAGCTGAGAGAAAAAAATCTGCGAGAATGAGACTTCGCGTTGTGGGCACCACAGTAAGGTTGGTAACATCTTTTTCCTACGTTTTGATGATAATTTTTTACCTTCTACTTCACTCCAATAGTTCTACGCTAAGTACAGCGGAGTTCCTTAAAATGATGGAGACTCTTTTTGGGGAATCAATCCATCAATGTTCAAGAAAAACCTAACCCCCAACATTAACCAATCGGAATGCTAATCTACTGGATACTTATTTGCGCTATATTTCATAATGCGATTGAACCAAGAATATTTAACATCCGCTTTCACAGTTTTCTTCTATGCAACACCCTGATTTTCACGGTCGCCATCACAATTTAATCCACCTCTCTGACACGCCTATTGTGCACGCAAGGGTAGTGGACAAGTTTTTATGTAGAGTAATCAAGGTAAGCTAACTTCGTTTGCAGGTACGTGTTTGAGTACAGCACTTACCCGTAATGAAGTTACGTATGAAGACGCAAATAGCATCGAGGTTCAAGTCGCTTTCGTTTATCTGCGCCAGCTGAACACGCGGGTGATTTTTGGAAAATCTCAATATGCGTTATCAATTTAAAGTAAGAACTTTCGGCAAACAAACACCCTGACGCTCTGCTCCCTTTTCGTGGGCTGCTAAATCAACGCACCTCACCAGCAGCTGATAATTGTTCAAACCTGTATCGTGAGGCAAATGCATGAGGAAACAACACGTCAGCGGTTGGCGACGTAGTGTTATGCCTGCGAGTCCACAGCGAACGTCCGTGCCTTTGAAAAAGGCAATCTGTGTCAAGGCCTGCCCGCCTGACGCGAACAACTCAACGGCGTAAACACGCGCGGCGCCTTTCTGGCACGCACGCGCAGTGAGTCACCTCCGCAAGCGAGCCCGTCGAGTAAACAACCGGCGTCTTCCTGTCTGGCGGCTGACGCGATGCGCGGCGACGTCACTAGTCCTTGGGTGCAGCCACCTGCAGCGCAGCCTCTCCAGATTTGATGAGAAAGAAGGACGTGGCCCAGCGGCGACCTCATTGGAGGATTCTGACCTTGCGACCAGCGGCGCTTCTGGTTGGACATTTGGATTGGACCCGGGGCATATAAAATAAGCCCTGCGGCGCGTCGAGAGCGGACACCTTTGACAGGAGACCCATTTGAGAGCAGACCTATGTGTTAGAGAGGAGAGCTCGGCTCTTCGAGTCTCTGTCGGCCCCAGTGCCGAATTTGTAACGCCTCTGTATATATGCTGTACATAAGCCTTGTTTAACTCACCGTCGTCTCGTCCGCTCGTCTATCAGCTCTGCGCAGAAGCAGTCGCGAGCTGAGAAACCTACGCTACCAAACGGCTGGTGACCTTCCCTGCGGAGTTCGAAGCAGTGGCGCCTTCGGGACCGTGTTGGCGTCGCCGTCTTTCGAAACAGTGGTTTCAGCGGTGAGATTTTGAGGCGCCCTTCGTAACGTCGTCGGAGGCGCGCGTCGTAACAGTGGTTGGCAGCTGCGGGATCGGCCGGAGTCAGCGACACCGATGCGGTGAGTGCCTGATGTTTTCCCCTCAGTTCACCAGACTGCTCTAGCTCAGGTTGTAGTAGTTTAGAGAAGTGCTGTGTGAAGCATTGAAGCGAGCTTTGTTCGTTTCAAGCCAAGTCGAAGCGCTTTGAAACCAAAGTTAATGCGGAGTGGGTAAACACGGGAGTGTTAAAAATTGCTTGAGCGTCTTGCTAGTTGACTTATAGTGGGAACGGCAAGTAAATTGTTAACAGGGGCAAACAGCAAGAGGCTAGTGTAACTCATCGAAATTTGTGAGGAACACGGCATTACCTTGGGCCGTGGGAAGCGAAAGCAAGCGATCCTTGAGATCATGAAGGATGAGGGAGTGTCGGCTGAGGAAGCCGATGAGGCCTGGGTGGATATCAAAGCACTCCGCGAGGAGGCAGAAAGGCGAGAAGCTCGCGAACGTAAAGAAGCTGAAAGGCGAGAAGTTCATGAAGAAGCTGAAAGGCGAAAAGCTCGCGAACGTGAAGAAGCTGAAAGGCGAGAAGTTCGTGAAGAAGCTGAAAGGCGAGAAGCTCGCGAACGTGAAGAAGCTGAAAGGCGAGAAGTTCGTGAAGAAGCTGAAAGGCGAGAACGTCGCGAGCGCGAGGAGGCCGAGAGACAGGAGCACCTCGAGTTGAAACGAATAGAATTGGAAAATCCTACAGTGTTCGCAGGCGCCTAGCGTAGCTTCTCCGACGGTGCAGGTCAGCGGTTATAGAATTCGGGACCAACTGCCCCCGTTCGTAGTAGGCGAGGATATGGCGAAGTATCTCGTCAAGTTTGAACACGTCTGTGAGCGAAACGCTTTGGAGCGGTCTCTTTGGGCACAGAACCTGTTAGCTTTTCTTCCCGGCGAAGTGTCCGACGAGATAACTTGCTTGTTGAGGGAAGCGTTTGAGAGCTCTGACGAGGTTAAGGAAGTGCTCTTGAGACGTTATAAGTTGTCACCCGAGGCTTTCAGGCAAAGGTTCCGGTATGCTAAAAAGGGGAATGAGTCACATGTTCACTTCGTGTTTCGTCTTGAAGCTGATTTAATCGAATGGCTCAAGGGCGAAGGTGTTTATGACGACCGCGATAAAGTGGTGGAATGCGTTGCATTGGAGCAATTCTACCGCTGCATCGAGGAGGATGTCAAACTTTGGCTGCAGGATAAACTTGGGGAAGTACAGCTAAACAAGGCAGCAGAGTTAGCTGAGGAGTATTTTACTCGCCGAAAGTTGCATAGCAGGGCAGTGCGCGTGGAAAAGGATGAAAGAAAAGAGGGATTTTCAAAGAAACCTGATCAACGGAAACCGGCTCCGCACCGTAATTTCAAGAAGGACCCGTCTCTTACGAAGGACAGTGTAGGGGAAGGGCAAACAGAAGCGGAGAAATCGAGTGAGGTTTCTACCACACGGGCGTTTGAATCACGGAAGCCGCTAACCTGCTACAACTGCAAAAAGGAAGGACACATCGCGATAAACTGTCAGGAAAAGTTTGCTTTCGCAACAATCCGAGAATCAGAAAAAAATATGCGGTTGTTGGAGCCGTATCTCCAAGAAATAAGGGCGAATGGGAAAACGTGCCGAGCACTTAGAGACTCAGCGGCAACCATGGATGTTGTCCATCCTTCATTGGTGTCTCCGGATGACTATGCAGGAGAATGCGCGCGGATCAGGCAAGTCGCCGAGGAGCAGAGTGTTTGGTTACCAATCGCTACGATTGTCATTGAAGGCCCGTTCGGTAAGCTTCGCACCGAAGCGGCTGTGTCTGCCGCGCTTCCCGATCGTTTTCCTTATCTTTTCTCCAACAACTCAGAGCAGCTTCTTAAAGAGCAGGGTAAATCGCTCTTCCCCAACTTAGCGTACATGGCCCTCACGCGATCGCAAGCGCTGAAGCTTTCGCAGGAGCTTGATCTTGTTCAATGCGGTGAACTCTCAAGTGACCTTGTCAGCGGGTCGACGGAACCTCGGAGAGGAAGTTTTCCGCGTGAGTCATGTGAGCAGTCACGCGAGCGGCCCTTCGCCGAAGCGACCGGCGCGGTTTCCGTAGGAGGGGGAGACGACATGGCGCCATTGAGTCAGAGCGAGAGGGGCACAACGCTCTCGCCTGTAGCGGTAAGTTGGAGTGAGCTGTCGAGAGTTGATCAAGAGAAGCTCATTCGAGAGCAGCGTGAGGACCTCTCGATTGAAACGCTAGTGGAAAGCCACATGAAAGCTGCACAAGTGTTGTCGAAGGAGTACGACAAATCGGTGAAGAAGAGCGCTTTTGAAGTAGGAAGTCAGGTAGTGCTGCTGCGGCCGTTCAAAAGGAACAAGCTTGAGATTCATTGGGAAGGGCCCGCCAAAGTATTATCGAAGCTTTCCGATACGAATTATGAAGTGAAATTAGGAAGGCGGCAGAACAAAATTTACAACTAGATGAAACCCTACGTTCAACATCAAGCGGTCGTAAATCAGCTGTTGAATGCTTCAGAGGAAGAGGAAGCAGAAATTTTGAGGTCTAGTGATGTAATCGAAAAAGGATCGGAGGTAATGTTGGAGCAGTTGAACCTAGAGCCTAGGTTAGGTGAAGTCCAAAAGGAGGACCTGATAAACATTGTTTTGGTGTTTGAAGACGTGTTTTCGGACTGTCACGGAACACGACGGTGATCGAACACGATACCGAGCTAACTTGTGAGGAGCCAATCCCTAGCAAGCCGTATCGTTGTTCTCCTGTGGAACGTCGCAAGTATGAGCAGCTGTTTGTACCGCATAGGTATCGTCGCCTAAAAGTGGCCGGTTACTGAGATGGAGCGTGATACTCCGACAGCGCAACTTTGACGTTCGCTAAAAAAACGAAAGCTAAACGCTAATGCAGGTGAATTGAGCAGTGCGTTCTAGCTAGTACCCTCTCAACTTTTCGGTTTCTCGCTGGCAATTCGGGGCAAAATTATGACCTCATCACGACCTTTGCTGAGCGCTCTCGCTCAGAGTGATCTCAATGAGCCAACTTTATGTTGTATTTGAATTCGTTACGTTGTTGTACGTGGGGAAAAAATTGAGTTGTCATTTTAAGAGTCATGTGTCCCACATGTGCCTCTTGATGTAGAGGGAACGAAATTCCGATAGACACGTATCTAGGCATATGATGTACTATACTTTGTCTGGTGTTCTGTCGGGTGACCGAGGGCACTTGCTTGTGTCGTGTGTTGTCTGTGTTCGAACCGTTCTTGGCAAGTTGCAGAACCATCGACAAGTGCTGAAACGAAGGATTGTCAGAAGAGACGAGCGAAGCTGGTCGACAAGTTGTGGCGACAAGCCAGTGGAGCTGGGATCCATCCTCAATAATGGGATGTGTTCCCGGGACAGAGTCTGGAGCTGCATTCTCCCCATGGCTCTGGAGGCGAACCTGGAGGGACCTGGCGAACGAGTGCGCCTGACATACGAGCCACGTGGAAGCAGCTCGTCTTTTCGGCGCGTTGTCTGGCGGCGGGGGGGCTGTTATGCCTGCGAGTCCACAGCGAACGTCCGTGCCTCTGAAAAAGGCAATCTGTGTCAAGGCCTGCCCGCCTGACGCGAACAACTCAACGGCGTAAACACGCGCGGCGCCTTTCTGGCACGCACGCGCAGTGAGTCACCTCCGCAAGCGAGCCCGTCGAGTAAACAACCGGCGTCTTCCTGTCTGGCGGCTGACGCAATACGCGGCGACGTCACTAGTCCTTGGGTGCAGCCACCTGCAGCGCAGCCTCTCCAGATTTGATGAGAAAGAAGGACGTGGCCCAGCGGCGACCTCATTGGAGGATTCTGACCTTGCGACCAGCGGCGCTTCTGGTTGGACATTTGGATTGGACCCGGGGCATATAAAATAAGCCCTGCGGCGCGTCGAGAGCGGACACCTTTGACAGGAGACCCATTTGAGAGCAGACCTATGTGTTAGAGAGGAGAGCTCGGCTCTTCGAGTCTCTGTCGGCCCCAGTGCCGAATTCGTAACGCCTCTGTATATATGCTGTACATAAACCTTGTTTATCTCACCGTCGTCTCGTCCGCTTGTCTATCAGTTCTGCGCAGAAGCAGTCGCGAGCTAAGAAACCTACGCTACCAAACGGCTGGTGACCTTCCCTGCGGAGTTCAAAGCAGTGGCGCCTTCGGGACCGTGTTGGCGTCGCCGTCTTTCGCAACAGTAGTCAATAGGTACCAAAGAGGATTAAAAAAAAGTGCTGGAGTGAAAGCTCCCGCCATGCCTTGCCAGCAGAAGTGAAACCAGCTTTTGCGACTGCCAAGGTGGCAGAAACTGTCTCTTTTCTGATAGTGCCCACTTAGGGATAAAGTGAATTTAATATGTTGGTGTAAATTCTACATTAGTTTTATATAAAACATAGTTGTTCCCGAACAAATAACATACGTAACCGAGTATCAGGGACTAAATTTCCCAAGAACTTTGCCTCCATTTAGAGGCTCACCAAGGATAATTAGAAACACTAAGACGCACTTGCAGCAGTATGTGCCCCGAAAAACTTTCGGCATTACACTCGTTAGGCGTGAGAGGAAAACACTGTGTTTTCGATGTTTTGTTTGTGTATGTACGAGTCAAGAGTGCAATAAAATTCCCTTTTGTCACGGAACGGTGATACTTTATCATGCCCCTAGTAAGATGGTCGCCACCACCATCTTGCCAGAGACACGCCTTCACTCCTAGGCAATGATTTACGCTCCAGCAATTTTTAAACCTCCTTCGTATGTACCCGGGCATGCGGGTGGCACATTCCGGAAGTGCATGAACGGGTGCTGCCTGGCGCACGTGAACACTCCATATATAGAGGGACACAGGTATGCAGAAACCAGCACGGCTCCTTCAGCAAGGAGCTTCCTTTGCCTGCTGCCCCGTGCTTTTTGGGAGGCCGGTGGGTTCCAGCTTCGTCAAGCGATGTTCCCTTCAATGAAGAATTGAAAAGTCTGATAACAAACAGCAACTGCTCGTATTAGATGTTTTTAGCCTTAACGGCACATCGCAATAGGCGCAATTCTGCGCGGGTACTGGCATGTTAGCTGTAAACTGCGCGTGCGCGTGCCCAAAGTACATGGCCGCTCCACTGAAGGCGTTTGCCGTCCACCTTTAATCTATCAAGTAGCCATTGAGCCCTCTGTAGCTCACTAGCTTCTGACTGGTACATTTATTTGTTTAGGAATGATGTTGTAGAGCTTCGATAGCAAAATTGTTGTCTCAGTTAGGCGTTTTTGACAGGCTTACTCGTATATTTCATGCGGTAGGCTTAGTGATCGTCACTCTGAAATCATTGTGGACATAAATTATGTGTTTGCTAGTTGCTTTCATCCTCAATACATTTCGCCACCTATCGTTCTAACAGCTCTGGCACAAGCTACCCAAAAATACCGAACGCCTTTGCTTTACCGGAATAAGAGACAGACTGAAAACCTCTATTCTGCATTTCTCCACCTACCAGTTCATTGCGCGTGGCATGAACGGAAACAGAAAGCGGCAGTCAAAAAAAAAGAAGCCTGCCAAATCTTCCGCAGCCGGCAGGGTGCACTGAAAAAGCATTATTGCACATTTTGAAATAGACAGAAAAAAACGCAGCAAGAGAACGGAAACTGTTTCTCGTCTTCAGCATAATTGTATCATCACGTTCTGTGAGCAAAATTGGGAAGCTAAAATTGAGAAATATATTTGTCTGTGGTCTTTCTTTTCATACATCTGAAGTTCTAACAAGACACGCATCCCATAACTATAATAATGAATGCACCAGTCATATACCTTCGTCATGCGTTCACGATCCGTACTACTGAATTTGATATATGGGAAACTAGCGAAATGACCGCGAGCGTACCATGAGCGTGGCGTGTAGTCATGACTCATGACTTACATGACATGCACATCATGATTTCTAAGTTTGGGTCTCTCACTTGTGTTCACCATGCAGTCATGTCATAGCATACCAGTTTTGCAATATGCCATGTGAACGAAACCACCGCAAGAGCAGCAAAACTATGAACCGTACATCATGACATTCATAAGAGACATTTTATGATGATTATGTTATGACTAGTCAATTATGCTCGTCATACAGTCATGTTATGCCATATCAAATTTAGTATTAATACCGTTAACGAAATAGCCAGGAGAGCTAAAAGTCATATGTGGCTAGTTGATAGACAGATAGATAGATAGATAGATAGATAGATAGATAGATAGATAGATAGATAGATAAATAGATACGCTCAAAGTCGATGAAGTTCGCTAAGAAATGCTTCGCACTTATAACAGATGGGAGTAAGTTCAATGTTGTGCAAGAACATCCAACGAGATAAGTCTTGCAACGAACCAACAGTGGTGACCGACGTTACTCGTAGGTCACCAAGTTACTTAACAAACGAACATCTTTGTTTTGAAAGCTTTTTTGAGGCGATTCGACAAATTACTCGCTATTCATATCCCGACGCGGTTATTGCACACTCCTCGATCATTATTTGTATGCAAATGTCTTCTGATAGGAAGACGAGCAGTATAAAGTTTTTCGCAAGAAGTTGGTTACATTATTTTAGTTACTGCATTAAATTATTCTACAAATAAAAGTAGAGCACAAATAACGATAGGACACAGGAAACAAGTTGACAGGATAAAACGTCAACAACCAACTGATTTATTTAGGAAAGAATTGTAGGGAGAAATGCGGAACTTAGGTCACAAACACTGCTGCGCACATCACAAAGCAGTTCATATCATAACTAAAGCCTATGAAAAACTATATCATATTGCTGTATAGCAATTGATATTCGCGCTCCCGCAAACGCAAATAGCATATTGCTATGCCGCAATATGCTATAGTTTTTTAGATGTTTTAGTTTTGATAACTTCATTGCGATGTCCGCCGCGCTTGTGACGTATGTTCCGCATTTCTCCCTGCAAATATTTCCTAAATAAATCAGTTGGTAGTGAGCGTTTTATCCAGTTTACTTGTTTCCAGTGTCCCGTATTTATTCCCGCTCTACTTTTATCTTTAGACATGCACCAACTCGCCCAGCAACGGAATATAATAAGTTATTCAGCTCATTAACGCTAAAAAAAATATGCTCGCGCTCGCAATCACTTTATGATGCCTGCTTGTTTTTGTCAGGAATATTTGAGCAGGTGCAACCACACAAGGTCGATTGGCCCTATACTCTCGTCTCAAGCGGAAGCCCTATTTGCTCAATAAATATGCACCATTGCTTGAGAATGACGAGAGATAACCCAATGCAGAAGTTAAGCGATTGAAAAAGCCATGCAGTAATTAGATTTGTCCAAGGACAATTTTGTTTATTGAGTAATAAAAAGAGAAAGTATGCAAGGGTTAGATCCCTGCCAAATATGCTCATCACACGCAAAAACAGGATCAGTGAAGTGTTCTGTACATTAGACATCTTGTTTTTGCTATCTCCATGCATATTAGGCCAGTTAAGCTTAGTTTATAGGTCGTATAAATGATCGTTGTTCTGAGAACGCGTATGAAAGTGTAAAGAAACCCCGCTGTGGATTACATTATGTGTATTTGCACTGCACGACGAAGTAAGAAATTGTTGTGTCAATAGAAAAGTTGGGTAGGGAGAATCGACTTGTGCTGGAAAGGGGTATCATCGCTATGTTAAAACAACGGGACTGATTAAATTATCAACTCCGCACTGTTGGTTGATTACAAAGACTGGCTTGTCCTACTTCTGTACATTTTAGTTGATATTTCGAATTAATCAGGTTGACAAGTTTTAGATGCTTTAAACAAGAAAGAAAAGGAAGAGATGTGGTGGGTTTCGCTGAGAGGGGGCTGAACATATTAACCTTGAAAAAACTGATTTAACGCATTATATATACTTATTGCCTCACGCAGTAATCATTCCAGTTTTTTTTTCGAATACGCCAAGTACGCAATCACTGTGCCAACCTTGTTTTAGCCATGACACCCATTTGTTTTCTTTTTGGAATACGGCAAGCATGACTACAGATAGAGATTGGTCGCTGAGGGCATAAAATTTTCGAGAAACATTAATAAAGGGAACTACAGGGCTAATGTCTATCATACCTGCAACACTGGCATTTCAACCAACATGGGATTGATGTGTAGTACACAGATTTGTGTTTGCTTCGTACTTTCAGCTCAAGTTTCTCAGTGGTGCCCCGAACCGCATCGTCGCAAGAAAAAGTTCAAGAGATATTCAGAAGTTCCATGTCATCTTGTTAACCTTTTTGTGCTCACCGCTTTAAATAGCCTCACAAAGTTCAGAACCATTCATTCTTTTGTCGGAAACAAAAGTCAAAACACAACAATAAACAAAGCCTTTAGTGCATTAACAGCCGTAAGCTTGAACATTCGGTGAATCTGTCTACCACCCATCGTTCCTACATTGGCTGAAGGATCGCAGATCTAGAGTTTGCTCTTGAT
The DNA here is from genome assembly GCF_043290135.1 of Rhipicephalus microplus. NCBI lineage: Eukaryota > Metazoa > Arthropoda > Arachnida > Ixodida > Ixodidae > Rhipicephalus > Rhipicephalus microplus. Next base: position 135,692,040 of record NC_134700.1, read on the forward strand.
AATTGTGGAGAACTTCATGGTGGACTGGAGCCCAAGGACGGGTAGCACAGTCAGAAAAACGCCACGTACAGCGCGCTTCATAAAACGGTACTGCGTTCTATCCCGATATTCCCGTGAGTGCATGTGTCACTACTGTGTCCGTTTAGCACACAATAGAGGTCTGTGCCCGGTACATTGTGGTACTCTGTGGCAGTAAATGAATGTCATCGAAACACCACTCCTGATTTACATTTGGTGTGAGCCGAAAACAGCAATCTATTCGGTGGTTACCTCGCACAGGGACTCTACGGGCCTCTGTATGACTGGAGGGCGCCTGTGAAAATGCTAACTTCGCTTGTGAACTCTCCTTCTCGCGGGTGACGGCAACGTATGTCTGAGCTTTCTCAGCATCGACTATTTTTCATTGTTCTGTTTCACCATGCCGGAAGATTAGTCGAGGAGTGCTTTTCAGTAAGCTTCAATTACTGAGTTTCTATCAGCGCTTTCAAATCTTTTCCTTTATGTTAACCTGGCTCATAAGGCAGCCCTAACAGTACAATCCGTGACATGGTTGAGACGTTTTTCTATCCCATAGTACTAACCATCACCAGGATAGATGACATTGCCTTTCTTTATTGGAGTGTCTTAGCGATACTTTGCTATCAATAATGCCGTTTTAGTGGACCTTCGAAATACACTTGTTGACAGCTTGAGAGCAGAGCAAAGAGTGACTGTTACTGAGCAGTGAAAAGAGGCGCACCGGTTCACTCTGAAGAGAAGAAAGAGAAGGACATGAAACCTTATTGAACTAAAAAGATCGTACGTCACAAGATCTCCACATGAACCCACTGAGCTGTTTAATGAGCTCACAGAGTTCCCTGATTTCACCAGCCCTCTCAGTGGTGATTGGCCTGACCGGGTCAATCCAGCGCAATAGAATCTCCCACTCCACCCGGGGGGGGGGGAGGGGGGTTTTCGCTTCTCGCTTGGAAACGTGAGCCGAACATTCGAAAAAATTTTGGTGGGATAGCTTGGGTGTATATTTACCGAGCAAAGGAACGGGTGTGTAGCTCCCACGGATGAATGAGGGAAAGTAAATAAGAAGAAGCGAAGGTTTACAAATGTGCTGCCAAAATATTTGGTCATAGTTGCCAAGGGTAGTGGGGGTTGAATTGAACTTTCGTAAGTACTTCACTTGTCGGTGAACGAGGAAAGTTGAGAGTGAAAAATGACTTGACTCCTCAATTATATCGCTGTCAGTTGGTCACTAAGTCCGTTAACCAGAACAGCAGTAAAATTTTACAGCAGTTGGTTAAGAAGTCCATTTAATTATGTCATAAAATTACCTTGATGAAGTTACAGGCTTGAAATTTAATATGTACGCAGCGTATTTAGCACGAGGAACGCACGCTAGGGCGAACACAAATTTATTATTCATTTAGGGCATGTTCTAGGCAAAGGACGCCTAGTACTTTGTCATACAAACGCTAAACTTGTATGAACCGATATTCTGCGAAATTTATACAGGAAGACCATTATGATGTACGAACGCAGCAAGGTGGAAGACCTTAGAGTTATTTGAAAAACCAAATACGGCAGAAAACAGGTGCGAAATGTCGCACAACAATCGCAGCGCAAAATACAAGCTCTAAACTCACTTAAATGAAAATTGTTACCAAAAAGTGCGATAAACGTCAGATGAACACACGTCTGAATACGTATACTAGTGTTAAATGCAAATCACAATGGTTTGAGAGGTTAGCACACACAGGCTTCGAAAAACTCGCTGATGGTAACGAGAAGCTTATTTTTGTTTTCACAAATATGTATCGCCTGTATCATAAGTATTCGGTGAGTTAGCTTAAGGTGTGGCGCTGCTGACTGAGGACGGGGTTCAATTGATGGCCACGTCTGTTCAACGTGACCACAATGCAAAACCATTCAAACGCTTGTATTGAGGTGAACGCTGGGGAACTCGAGGAGGCCACAATTAATGCGTAAATTCACATCCAGCGTGTCAAATATTGGAATGGTGGGTTAAGCAGGTGAAGCCTCATAACAATTTTTACCTGCCGAACTATAAACGCTGAGAGGAAGACCTCCGGTAACAAAAGAACCTGCTACAGCAGTCTGCCCAGTCATCGCCAAAGCAACTGCCACAGTTTCTTAATCTGTAGCTCAGCGACAGCATTTTAAACACATTGAAATGGGCGAGCATTGCGCTTATTGTCGATTCAGAATAGGCATCTTCCAGGTTGTCACACTCTCGCGGCGGCCGCTTCCTTTTCTAAGTAGCCTAGATCCAATCGCTGCCTACGTAGTGGTTCTTTTGCTGCAGTATACGACAAATTGAGCATCAACCTGCTTCGCTGTGCTAAGCTAGGCAGAACTTAGTGCAAGCTTCCCGACTTTTTTTTTCGAAGCTGCAATATTTATGACTTACCCATGTCTGAAGGCATTACCCATGCCTGTACGTATCCCTATAGCTACTCGCGATGCAACCGAATCACACATTCAGTTACTTTGTCTTCCACTTAAAGCATTTACTGCCTTTTATACCCGTTAATGTTTAGATCATCACTTTAGCACGGGATGTGCTGGCGGTGTCCTAGACAGGCGATTCCCATGCGCACGCGCATTTTCACTGATTCTCGAGCTGCTGCACGAGCGTTCATGACCGGGTCAGTCTGTGAGCAGGTGGCCCATCTTCTTACCAAAAGACCACATTGCACGGAAATCGACGGCCACATCACCTGATTTCCTGCCAACATGGGCAAGAATGTCCTCCCTGTTATCCCCAATGCCAATGAGCTTGCCCATGCCCGAGCACGCGAACTGTCCCACCGTGACGGGCAATCGGCATCTAATTTTGGGGATGGCATCCGGCAGCTTGATTCGCTCCTCACCTTTAACGAAATTTGCAAAAATTATCAATTGGCCAGGCGTAGCTTTCCGCTCCCACACCCGCAACTCTCTAGGGCCCAGTCAGTCACTTTAAGAATGCTGCAAACGGGTACTTACCCGTCGCCTTTAGTGTACAGCAAGTTTATCGACAGCATAAAGCCATAATGCCCTCATTGCGAAGAGAGACGTTGCACGTTACCCCACATGCTCTGGCAATGCGCGGCGCTGCGCGATGGCGAGCCTCTCAGCACAGAAGCTGCCTGGAGGACGGCAATTACCAGCTCGGACCGAGAGGTCCAAATCCGGGCTGTCCAGAGGGCCCGCAATTTGGCGGAGGGGCTCGCTCTTCCGGTCCCCACGTGGGTGCGGCCCGCAGCCGACCCTCCCCCTTGAGGGGAATCGGCTCCCCAGGACAATTTGTAAATAAAGTTCGTTGACTGACTGACTAGACAGTCCGACTACCATGTACGTATTTGTGGCATAAAAGAGCAATACCCGACATGAACGGGGCAAGAATAATATGCTACATTAGGTCGCTTCAATTATTATGACACACCCAGCCTGCTTTAAGCACGATTGTGAATTCCAAGCTACATGAAGGCAAATAACCCATCCTGCTACTGACAGATGCAGGGTTCTGTGGGCCTTCGCTGGTAATATGCTCTTGTCAGGTCATGTGGGTATTTTAGAGGTGAAGTAGGTGCTTGCGACAGCCTGATTATGAATAACGTGTAACATATACTCGTATTTTGTTCTAATATTAAACCTTACCTGTGGCAACATAGCTGGAGTGGTGCAACACAAGCAGCGTGTAAAAAATGCCCACGCTTCCACCAAAACCTGTTTTTACAACTCAGCTCGGTACTATCCAAAAGTTTATGAAAAAAAACTTTCACTGACCAATATGGTGCTTTCTAATGCGAATTTTTAGCGCTGCTTTTTAGGTGCTTTGATTATGCAATAAATTGAGCGAAATCCTTTGTGTGAAACGTTGCACTGTCAGTGTGGTGTGCAATACGCATCTCCCCCTTCTCTCTCTTTTTCATGCTTCCTTATTCCCTACTTCCCACGTGTAGGGCAGCAATCTGGACAAAGTCCAGTTAACTTTCCTACTTATTTTATATTCTATCTCTATCTCTTAAGCGAAATATTTTTGAGAGACACATGAATGTATACACACTTGCGTACCACGTCATGCATACATAGCCGACCACCTCATCAGGACAAGCGTAGCCAGCCGCAGTGCAGGAACCAGCCATACATGCGCAGGAGCTCTGACGGAAGGGCCAGCGCATGAATCAGAGGAACAAAACGGTCTTAGAGGTGAGAAGCCCGTGATATCAAAAAATTCTTTCTTGTTCTCACTCTATTCTGTCCTCGTTCGCACAAGCGGTTACGTGAATGGTGACGCCGCTCAAGGCTGGAACATGTGCCTAAGAGCTGCGCTTTGAAGACTCACAGGGGGTCCCTTATACATCCACCTGAATCAATCCCAAGGCAAAGGCCATCTTCTTTTTCTGCTCAGTAATTCTACTGATCCTCTCGCACCCTTCCCTGAAATACTGCTGCGACTAACGTGATTTTCTACTGACTCGAGGATCCCAAGCTTCGCTAACTTTCTGTTTTGTCCCTTCTTTTGCCACTATGGTCGAGCCACCTGTGATCAAAGGTTGGTGCCATGCGATGATGTAATCATGTGACCTCACTCCATGGAAGTCATATTGACGTCATAACAACGTCTCTAAATATGAAGATTTGTGACGTCATGATGAAACTAAGTGGTGACGTCATTCCGTGATGGTGATTTTTTTTTTCATAATAGATGTTGACGCCTACCCACTAGAGCGCCAAGGCTCATGTTCAATTCTGGGGTTTCATAATAAATCTAGGCAGTTCGCCGTGATAACAACCTCCAAGATATGTAGGCTTGACAATAACGTGCTTCTGGAGCAAAAAAAAATTGCACGGATTCATGTGGATCTATACACGTAACAATCAGCAAGAAATTAATTTCACTGAGTGTAAGTTTAGCACGAGTTTCATTTCATTTCATTCATTTCATTTATTTATACTGTTAGCCCAGAAGTGGGCCGTTACAGGGTGGAAGTACAAACAAATATTTGCAAAAAAGAAGTACCGTACAGGTCTCGAGATAATTTCTCGGTATTATTGTGACCAGCAACTCGAAGTTATACATAACATACATAAATGGAACACACATGCGATGCAATACATACGCGCAGAACAGCACATGACGCATTTGAGGCGGCACTTTTGCACCGCGCTGAAGATTTGAAAGACAACTACTGCAGGATCATGCAACCAACAAAAGGTACACACACACGCAAAAAAAAAAACATATGTCACTGTTATTCGGAAAATAAACGTTTTAGATTCTGTTCAAATGATGTAAGCGAGGAACAACCAATTATAGACTCTGGCAGCATATTCCAATCTTCAATAGCACGTGGAAAGTAACTGAACTTAAAGCAATCGTTACGTGGGACTAGGGGTGGTATATACATGTCTAATCAGTTGCATGCCGGTATTACGCTATGGCGTCTCTTGACAAAAGCAGGCCTGTTTGTGTTGTGCAACAAGCAAATTTAGCAGTCGCTGTTTTCGAAACACCCATGCCGGTGCTGGTTGCAAAAGTTTTTGACTTAATCTGCGAACTGCGATTAAGTGTTCAGCATCCGTCTAAAGCCACTTATTTTTCAGATGCTTTAGGTGGTTGTTTCAGAGAAAGTTATTTTCTTTTGGTCGTGGCAGCTATGATTATTTTTAAAAATTTCACTTGCTTCGCAGAAAAGGATGCTGGCTATTTTTTTCCTAGCCATTAGAAAAGCTTGGAAGTCAAAATGTCAGTACATTCCACATACTCGTTTTAATTTGCGAAACAAAACTAAATACCTAACGTGAGGGATCTGCGTGGGCGCACATACGTACATCCGATTATTTTAATGATGTAGTGTTTGATCTGAAGTGCGTAATTGAAGGCTTGCTAGTTTCACAAGACGAGATCATTAAGTGAGTGAGTTTGAGAAAAAAGAAATGCCTGGCAGAACAATGCCGTGAAGCCTCAGTGCCTGAAGTTTTCTACCGAAGTTTGGAGAAAACTACTCGAATTACGTGGCCCAAAATAAACTTGTCTAATCATGTTGGTGCTACCTGACACGCAATAAATTGTGGTTGCAAACGATTAATGACAAAGTTTGTTGAGCTAAGGACAACGTATGGTATCACGACGGAAATGACAAGAAAATATCTTATCTTTATATAAGCGAGTTCAGTGCTGCTCAACACAAAAAGAAACTGTATCAGTTTAACTTCACAACGACAGTTCATCAAAAATCACAAAACGAAACAACTGACAGAAAAAACGTACGCGTGTTGCCTCACCTGTATTGGTACTTTCGGCTTAATCTTCTGTGCTAGACCACGAAAGTTTTGATGCGGATATCATCGTCGCATTTAGCGGCCTGAAAGTTTACGAACTCGGGAAGGATGGCATACTCCGTAACGCGGGGTCGTGTGACGTGTAGCCCTCGGCGGGAAGACGTATTTAGTCCCTTGTGCAGGTACACCCTTAGCAACACCATATGTGTGTCGGAAATACGTAAATGAAAGATTGGTGGACCCAGGCATCAAATACTTTCCTGTTAAATGTTTGTAAAACGTAGTGAAGCTACAGCAGCCAGGATATGGTACGCGTCTGCTCCGATGTCTCTTTGGTAATCCGCCGTTAATGCAAGCTAAACTAGCTTTTTTTTATTTTCATTTAGTGGCAAAGATCCTCTTAGTCTAAGCTTGTCCTGATTGCAGCGTAACCGATAGAAGAAGAGACGAGGAAAAAAAAGGCAGTATTTCCCGAACAGTATAATACACCGCCGTGGTGGTCAAGTGGCTAAGGTACTCGGCTGCTGACGCGCAGGTGGCGGGATCGAATCCCGGCTGCGGCGGCTGCATTTCCGATGGAGGCGGAATTGTTGTAGGCCCGTGTGCTCAGATTTGGGTGCACATTAAAGAATGCCAGGTGGTCTAAATATCCGGAGCCCTCCACTAAGGCGTCTCTCATATACATATGGTGATATAGGGACGTTAAACCCCACATATCAATCAATCAATCAATCAATCAATCTCGAACAGTATAATAGACGGCACTGCCTCATGGAGTACATAGAAACTGCAGTTGAGGGAGGTTATTTTTGATGGCTCTGTACCGCTACTCTCTAATTTGCTGCTGCGAGGGTTGTGCCTTGGTGCGCGAGGAAAGAGTGCTTCTCTTAGTCTTTCGGAAAGTCGCCTTACGTGGCCGATTCTTGGTGGGGCATGGACGAAGCAGAACGGCGGGCACATTGAAGACTCTTGCGCTCGGCTTCCTTGGCTCGCGTTTCGTAGGTGTTACCCGCGTGCCGTCTGCATGCTCAAATGCGATCGGACAACATGAATGCATGCAAAGACGAATGAACATACGGGTAGACAAATAGACAGGCCGACATGTAGACGAATGGATAGGCGGACGCACAGACATCAGGCAGAGATACAGGCGATCAGATGGACAGAAAGGCAGACAAAAAGCCGGATGCACGTATGGACGGACCCACGGACGAATGAACGAATGGACGCATGAATGGACATACGGACCAAGGCACGGACGGATGCATGGACACACGGACGCTTCGCCCTACTCACAATCATTCACTCCGTGGATGTGCTGGTAATGTTTAATTGCGTTTTACAAATATCTCAACAGAGGGTAGGTAAAAGTGGTTATTTTTGAGTAAATCTCCCTGCTTTCACCTTTCTCTATTCATAATATGCCTAATTACCACCACGTATTTTGGCGACACAGCTACAAGTAATTCAAACTCATGAAGTAACATGCTGAATTTATAGCGATGTGTAATGAATGATGTATATGGCTAACCTTTCTTTGTTCTTTGTAGGTTCCTGTTGTGATCACTCTTTTTCTCCTCCTCTTTGACCTGTACAAGTAAAAAAGTATTGCTAGTATATATTTATTCCGCAGCGCACGCAACCGCGCGACTAATTGTGAACCACATGACCTAATTCTTTGCAAGATCAAGCGACAAACGTGAACAACGTCGTATGAATCGTTATTGATGGTAAAGTGCTATCTTGAAAAGAAAATCCCCTGGTGGGTACATCACACCTTGAATGTAGCTGGGCAGCGGTGCACCGGTCATCTACCGGTTACCATATCTGAAGTGGGAGTTCCCTCTCTGGGAGGAATCTTCGTTACTAAGTGTAGTTTTGTTCGATGTTGATTAGATGATATGTTATTTCTGCTTAATGTATTAAGTTTGTGTATCGGTAAATTATTTTTATGAAGCTCCTAAAAGAGAGCGAAATACATTTTATGTAAGTAAAGGCATTCTGGGCTTCAGACCAGTGTTGGCAGAGGAGAGAATCCATCAAATCACCGAGGAGTAAAAAAAAACATTTTTGTGGCACCGACTCCTCGAAATATGCACACGAAGCCACTGAAGGAAGGCGTACACCAAGAGCGATAGCGATCCTAAAGGAGATCAAGCATCATTTCCAATCGGTCTGATTTGTTAATGCGGCAGAACATGAACGTTCATCACACTGTGCTATGGTAGCAATCGATAACCGAAGTCAAATCATTTCCTCGGCCTCCCTGTCTGAGACCAACTCTTTTAAAGATGAGCAAGTTGCTTTTGCATTGGCAATCTCGGATGACAAGAAGACGCAAATATACTCAGATTCTAGATCGGCAGTCAGGGCGTTTCTCTCGGGCCCCATAGTAGAAAAGTCACATGACGTTCTTAAAATCAGAACTGTAACTATGCGCACGATCGCTTGGGTTCCGGCTCGCCTACTTCTAAATTTAGACTCGCTCAGCAACCTCGACGACATAACCCAATCCCAAGCGCGCGTAATAACTCTCTGCGCGGGTGCAGAAGCCTTGTCGCAGTGTGGGGTTCTAGAGTTCCGAGACATTTCATTCACATTTAATTAACTCACAAACCACAGGCGATGACTCTCAGGGCGCTACAAAATAAGTATTATCCAAATCTCGCTTTCATGCCCTGCAGTTCACAACTGACTTCCGGTCGCAGTGCCCTCGCTGCGGAGAACGTTCGAATTAGAGCACATGCTTTGGAGGTGCCGCTCGTTACGACGGGATAAGGACCTCCAGAGGTCGGCAAAACTTCTGGAGCTCATTCAGACTCACTCCATAAACATGTTTTGCGCTTTGGACTCCTTCGTAATCACATTCATTAAAGTTATCTTGAGACGGACTCACTCGGGCTTACACTCACGAAAGCTTTTTTTTTTCAACCGAACTCACTCGGACTCAAACTCACAAAAAACATTTGTGACCTGAACTCACTCAGACAGACACATGGCTTGGTCTGAGTATGAGCAAGTCCTAATGAGTCCACTCATGAATCCATTAGTCTTCAATTAACTCTTTCAAACTTGGGTTCTATGCTCTTAACACAAATATTTCACGTACTCGTTGCTCTTCTTGGGGCCGATTGATACAATACCTTAGAATGCGAGTAAGTTATGAGTAAGGTTATTTTTCTTGGAAGAGATGACAAAATAACATATATATTTATCAAGAACTTCCTCGTAATAACTGGCGAGGGGCTGATCAAGACAACCTTCTACTTAATTCGCGTCTCTGACCAATAAATATTGAAGTGGTGTATGAAGGACACCGCCTTCAGATATGCTGAAGAAGTCGTGAGTCTAGGGAAGGCTGAGAGTAGTGCTGAACAGTGTATACATAGGACCATAAGCCAGAAAAAGAAAGTGGAATTTACTCAGGCTATATCAAAAAATATATATTCCACTTTGGGCTCACTCAGGCTCATGCTTGCAAAAATATTCCTGAGCCGAACTCACACAAACATTCGCCAAAATTTTCTTACCCGCACTCAGTCGGACTCAGCTTCACCAAACTTTTTTTGGTCTGGACTCACTCAGACTCAGACCCACGGCTCGATCAGAGTCTAAGGGAATCCGAGTGAGTCGACTCCTTAGTGAGTTTGCTGTTCTGTGAGGACCTCACAGAGCAGAAATGGAGCTCGGCTCTCAAGAGCTCGGAACATCACCATCAACTTTGAGCTGTCCAGAGAGCTGGCGAAGCGGAGGTTAGGCTAGGTCTAGCTGTATCTACATAGGAGCAGTCGCCGGTGTCGCCCTAAGAGGCGGTACTTCTCCAGATCTTTAAATAAAGTTCTTCTTGCCTTAAAAGACGCAATTACGCGATGCCTGTCTGGGTTCCGATGGGCGGTATGTTGCGCAAGAATCTATCTATCTATCTATCTATCTATCTATCTATCTACCTATCTATTTATCTATATATATATATATATATATATATATATATATATATATATATATATATATATATATATATATATATCTGCCTCTATGTCTGTCTGTCTGTCTGTCTGTCTGTCTATTTGTCTATCTACTCAAATAGATAGATAGATAGATAGATATTAGTGTGCACCAAAGTTGTCATAGGAACAGATGTGCGACAGTTATGATTTACATGTCATGACATGTGGAAGTCATGTTTCTTACATTATAAAACCCTTTCCACTTGTCACGCGAGGCACATTACAGCAAAACACGTCCCGTTATATACGGGTAAGTGCCATTGGTCATTAGGTGCGTGTCAACCCAGAGACAGAGAGAATAGAGATTGGAGCTTACTACACGACGGTTAAAGGGGCCTGTAAATCCGGCTTAAGCATCAGTAGAATTGCTGATGAAAGCAAATAGCACTATGACTATTGTGGTGCTTATGACATGCACCGGAATAGTCATACAGTCGGGTGCTTATGACATGCACATTATTGCTTTGCAGTGGGTTATTCTTTGTTATCAACCTCATATATATGCTCTAGCGGGAGTATTCTACATACTTTTTGCATTCTAGTGCAGGTTACGTGCCTGGTCAGCCATTGATACTCGTAAAACTACTATATTTACTCGATTCAACTCAAAACATTTGACTAAAAAAAGAAATATGCCATGGGCTGCTTTACAAAAAACTGATTCCACCATGCCTGATGTCTGGCTAACTTTTCTTTTGAAAATCAAAAAGGGCCATTTTTCTTTGAGAGAAGGCCGGGTCTGTATCCTTTTAACTAATGGCAATGGTAAGAAATGATTTGAGAGCGTTTATACTAAAAGTTACGCCAAATATATTTCAACTCACATGGAGCCTCGTTGCGGCTGAAACGATGGTCTGTTAGCCCCCTGTTTTGTTGATCTAGTAAAACACAATTGCTTTTTGGCCTGAATCGCACTATTTCGTGTCATCTCGAGCCTCCTGAGGTCCGCCTTGATTGCTTACTGAGTTTCTCATTTTTGAATGCATTGTAAACTTTGTCGAAAAAATAACCTAACATAGAGCACTTTTGCCGAAACCTTTCCTTCTAAATGTGGGGCGCTAGGCAGAAAGTCTTCTGTCCTACTAGCCATGACTGCGAGTACTTGCAATGTATATGGAGCGGGTTATTAAGCATGATACGACGCAGGGTTGTACAAACGACTCCTCTTGTCCGCAGAACTCATCAGAGTGAGTGCACGCAGTCGCGAAGATTTCTCATTAAATTTTAGGCGGGACTCTTCCAAGCAACGTGATTCCCAGAGAGAAATCACTTTCTTTCACGTTGCAGAACTTCTCATCAGGAAGAAAGACCAGCGCTGTGTGAAAGATTGCATTACCATGCAGTCTTTCTTCGTGGTGTACACTTAAGCGCACGTGCTCAAAACAAGTTTAAAGCCTTCGTCTTTTCTTCACAGGGTAAGTAGAAGTTCCGAAAGTATCGCAACTATTCATAACTGCGTTGTACTATGCACAACATAGTATAAGGAGTAACGAACAATGAACATCGATGCTGAAACAATTAAGTTTGGGGTATAGTGCAGCGAGATAGAGTACCGGAACAACACTGCAAGTGGAATAGCACAAAGGCCACCGTCTTATGCAGATTACGTCACGCTATTCACGATTTTTATTTTAAAAGCCTGCTCGTGCTTAGTTAAAAAACGAAGGACATTAGCTACAACTAGCAAAAAGAAAACCGGGCGGGGCAATTGCCTGTAAATTATGCAAGGCTATATTCGCCGGCTACCTACAACATCCTCAACCTTCCTCAACTCAGCTGAAACCCAAAGAAAAATGTCACTATTCTCCCATATCTAAGCCTGTTAGTTTTGAACGAAGCAGTCGAGCAAGGTTATTCAACGTGAAAATCATTCCAGGAGTATTTCTTTGGGACATTTATTTGAATACTGTTAATAAATGTTTTCTCGATACACTAGAAACGAAGGTAGTCAGCAACACTCGCGACATCAAAGGGAGCATTTGCAGTGAATAAAGGCCGTTGATCTATTGCGGTGCTCATTTAGTTATTGTTTCGTTATACCTAGAAACAAAAGTGAAGACAGATGATGTCTTGATAACTATTAATACTCGCGATTGCCAAGAGAAATGCAATGTGCTGCGACCACAGTAGAAGGACTAATGAAAGAGCCATGTGAGGACTTTAGGCGTAAAAGCCATAAATTATACCCCTAAGCGCCAGTTCTAAATGTTGAGACAAAAACAGTGGGTGATAGCCACCGTGGAGATGTTCGCCAGGTAGCTTGTTACAAAACCTGCTGGCCGCCTAAAAGCACTGCCCGTTTTTATATTACGGTCGAAGCACTGCAGGGACTGGTCTTTTTGATGTGTGATTTTTCGGCATGGTCTTGGCTTGTTTTAATGTGATGTAGTCATCGTGATTTTTCATAAACGAGTATGCATTAAAAAATTGGCAGATTCCGCGTACTGCGTAAACCGATGATATGCGAAGCACGAATGAGAAAAGTTGATATGTCACTTTAAAATCAGTACAAAGTTACGAGGTGGAAGTAAATTATGCCGTACATGGCTTCCATTGCATGATTACCTTGTTTGGTTGTGTTGCTTACCTTCGTTATGCATTAACACCACGTGATACCAAGTTTAGTATATGTGCAGCTAACAAAGCGGCCGCGAGCACGCTATGAGCGTGCTTTGTTGTCACGTTCTTACACAACATGCTTGTCAGGATTATCATGTTTGCACCAGTAATGTATTTCATCATCCATTGACGTCACGTCACACCAAATTTGGTATATGTGGAGCGAGCAAAACAGCCGCGAGCGCATCATGAAGGACCGAATATACTCCAATGTAGCGTTGACGCGCGTGCGTGCTGGTTACAGCGACGCTACGTAAGCAAAATGCGAGCACTCTATAGTCTGACGCGAGGCGCCGCCAGCGCTCGTCGGCGCGGCTCGACGGCAACCGACGCGAAATGTGACATGCTGCATTTCGCGCCGATGCGTTACCCAGACAGCACTGCGTCTCCCTCTTTTCGTGATGAAGGGACGCCGGACGTGCTGAAACGTGCATGCGTCAAAGCAACGTAGCGGGGCGCGTGCCTGCGAGTATATGGCTCGAACGGCGCCTGGCGCGACAACGCCCTCGTGACGCGACGAAATGAACTCCAGCGAGCACGCGCAGCGCGTCACAACGAAACGTATTGGCACCTTGACTGTGGCATGCAGCCATGTTCTAACGTGACACGCATCTCATGATTATCATGTTTGCATCAGTGACATACCTTCGTCATCCACTGGCGTCACGGAATACCAAATTTGGCATATGTGAAGCTAGCGAAACGACCGTGAGGGCATCACGAGTGTGGCATGTCCTCCTGTTACATAACACGCATGTCATGATTTTATAGTTCGGGACTTTCGCTTGTGTTCGCCATGCAATCATGCCATACCATACTAGTTTTGCATCATGCATATGAACAAAATCACCGCAAGAGCTCCAGGGCCGTGAAATGTAAATCATGGCATTCATAACGTACATGTCATAATTTTCCTGTTACGACAAGCTAAATATGTTCTTCACGCAGTCATATTATTACGTAAAATGAGACGGGACGTGATTACTTGCCAGTGTATTTACACCTGTAAAATGAGAACGCAGCACACAGAGCGAGTTAACCAGTCCTCTTCGTCATCTTCCGTCCATAGAATGGTTCATCCTTCATGCGATAGCTGCGTAGCATTACCCCTTGGGTTTAAAAGCACCGGCTCGGTGCACATTATATGTGTTCTTCAGAAGGAGGGTGGTATGGTTTCAACTTACTGACGTGGACTACGTCACTGGTGGTGTTTGCAGATAGGTTAGTCCCGGAGGATAGAATGACCTCATAGATAACGTCAGTTACCCGTCGTATGATACGGTAAGGTCCCTTGTACTGAAATAGCAACTCCTCTGACAACCCAACATGGCGAACTGGGCATTAGAAAAGAACTAGAGAAACAGGTGAGGAGTCAACGTCGACATGATTGCTGTCGTAGAGAGCCTTCTAGGTTGCTTGTGAAGCCAACAGCCTAAAGCGGGCAATCTGACGTGCGTGGGTGGCACGAGCGACAGCATCACGTGCGTATTCACTCGGTGGAGGTGTAGTAGTCGGTAGTAGGGTGCTGAGTGGTAAGGTCGGATTACGGCCATAGAACATATAAAAAGTGAGTAACCTGTGGTATCATGACGATATCAATTATAGGCGAACGTCACGTGAGGTAGCACTAGATCCCAGTCATGATGGTCAGATGAGACATACATCGAGAGCATGTCCGTGAGGGTGCGATTTAGGCGTTCCGTTAGACCATTTGTTGGAGGATGGTAGGAAGTGGTCACTGTGTTGCGTTGAGGAAGAGCGCAAAAGGTCGTCGAGTACGCGTGACAAAAACGGGCGTCCACGATCGCTGAGCAATTGCCACGGAGCATCATGGTGTAGAAGTACATCGTGGAACAAAAAGTCGGCAACGTCAGTAGCAGTGCTGGTGGGGAGTGCTCTAGTGATGACAAACCTGGTCGCATGATCTATAGCAACGGCGACCCACTTGTTCCCAGAGTTTGATTCAGGGAACGGTCCGAGGAGGTCTACACCAACACAGAAGAAAGGTTCGGTAGGGATGGAGATCGGGTGAACGAGTCCAGCAGGTGGTGGGGGCAGGTCATTTTCGACGTGTGCATTTATTGCAGGAGGCCACGCAATGTCGAACGGACCGCGCGAGACCACGTGAAAAGAAGCGGCGCCAAGACGTGGTCGCACGTACGAGATACGCCCAAGTGGCCGGCAGTTGGTTCGTCGTGAAGTTCATGCAGTACCGCTGAACGGAGATGGTTAGGCATGACTAGAAGTAGCTCAGGGCCATCTGGCTGAAGGCTACGACGGTACACCGTGTCATTTAGGAGAACGAACATGCGGAGTGACACGTCGTTAGGGTCAGATTCCAGACAGGCCATGAGTGACCGCAAGGAAGGATCATGACGCTGTTCGTCACCAAGCTGACGAAACCTAGATATGGACATGACGCTGGTGCCAGGCTCGCCGACCAATTCATCTGGTTGGTCAACAGGGTAGCGGGACAAGCAATCGGAGTCCAAATGAAGGCGTCCAGACTTGTAAGCAGCTGAGTAGGAATACTCCTGAAGACGGAACGCCCAAAGACCAAATCGTCTAGAAGGGTCCTTCAGTGAAGAAAGCCAACAGAGAGCGTGATGATCTGTGACGACAAGGAACGGGTGGCCATACAAGTAAGGACAAAATTTCGAAACCGCCCAGACAATGGCAAGAAATTCTCGTTCTCTTATAGAGTAGTTACACTCAGATTTTGAATAGAGACGACTTTCATATGCAATTACACAATCAGTGTTCGCTGATTTTGGGCCAAAACTGCACCGATGCTGGGACCGCTAGCGTCTGTGCGCACTTCTGTATGAGCACCTGGGTCGAAATGTGCAACTAGTGGTGGTGTCGTTAGAGCGGTGATTAGCTTGAAGAGAACCCCAACAAGCACTAGCTTGAAGAAGACCCCAACAAAATGGGACGTCACGTTTGATAAGGTCTGTGAGTGGACGTGCGAGTGGCACAGAGTCTTTCACGAACTGGCGAAAGTAAGAGCATAAGCCCATGAAACTGCGAACATCATGAATAGAGCGCGGAACGAAATGTTCGTTAGTGCGCCTACTTTAGCCGGGTCTGGTGGTACATCGGAAGCGTCAACAAGGTGGCCCAACACAGTAATTTGACGAATACCGAAGCGGCACTTCGAGGAATTCAGCTGGAGGCCGGCATGTCGGAATGTTGATAGAATGGTCGAAATGCGTTCAGGGTGGGTGCCGGAGGTGGGTGAAAAGATTGTCACGTCATCTAAGTAACACAAGCACGTCGCCCATTTAAATCCTTGAAGCAGCCTGTCCATCATTCTCTCGAAGGTTGCTAGGGCATCGCAGAGACCAAACAGCATGACCTTGAATCGGTAAAGGTCGTCGGGGGTAACGAATGCAGTTTTTTTACGATACTTTTCATCTACAGCAATTTGCCAGTAGTAAGATCGAGAGAGATCAAGGTCGAGAGATGAAAAAAAGGTGGCGCCATAGAGACAGTCAAGTGGGTCTTCAATACGTGAAAGAGGATACACGTTTTTCTTGGTTGTTTTGTTTAGGTGCCAATAATCAATACAGAAATGCCAGGAGCCGTCGTCCTTATTTTTACCCAGACCACTGGGGAGGCCCAAGGACTTGAAGATGGTTCGATGATGTCTTTCACTAGCATGTTGTCCACTTCCTTTTGAACCACTGCTCGTTCTGATCTGGGCACGCGGTAAGGCCCACGGCGGATGAGCGCAGAGTCACCAGCGTTAGTTCAGTGTTTGACAATATTAGTCTGGCCCAATTAACGATCACAGATATCAAAAATGTCACCATAAGAGGCCAAAACGTGGCAGAGAGCGTCGGCCTGATCAGGCAAAAGGTCTGGTCCAATCATATTTCGAAATATGGCTTCGGCAGAGCCGAGTAACTGTGAGATTTCGGCTTGGTCCGGAACATTTACAGCGACAACGTTTATTTCATCCTCCCCTATGGCAGTGAGTTGAGCGACATCTGGTAGGGCAACACTTGAGGATTGAGGCCAAAATATAGGAGTGGAATAAACACACAGTTGTACACTATAGTGGCGATGGTAAGTGGCACTGTAACGCAGTGCGTCAGTCGTGCGTCTGTAGACTCCCGCTCCCCGTCGCCGCTACGCCACCAATCCCGCTCTCCGCCACCTCGGTGCTTTTCTTCGCCGATCTTCTTCGGACGATCGAAGCAGGAAAACTAGATATTGCAGCTTATGGAGGTGAAGCTGCAATACCAAAGACGCCCGGAAACCCTCTGCTGACACTACCCAGCACCTGAACCACAATTATGTTACGTAAAATGAGACGGGACGTGGCTATTTGCCAGTGTTCTTACAGCCATGAAATCAGAGCGCAGCACACATAGTGAGCGAAACAGTCCTCTTCGTCGTCTTCTGTCTACAGAATGGTTCACCCTTCATGCGATAGCTACCAAACTATATTATGCCATACAAAGTTTTGTATCAATGCCATTATCGAAACAGCTAGGATAGCTATATTATACTATACCAAAATTGGTATCGATACCATTAAGGAACCGGCTAGGATAGCTAAAAGTCGTAGGCGGCTAGATAGATAGATAGATAGATAGATAGAGAGATAGATAGATAGATAGATAGATAGATAGACAGATAGATAGATAGATAGATAGATAGATAGAAAAGCTCAGAGTCGCTGAAGTTTGATAATAAATGCTTCGCATTTAAAACCTGCTTAGTGTCAGTACTCACCAGTGTGCCATACCAGCCTATTATAAGCTGAGGTTCACTATTACTTCCTAAAACTATAAGTTTCGCTTACCATTGGTGTCAGAATCCCTCACGAAGAAGCTCACGTTTCTTGAGTAAAACCATTAGCACTGTAAAACCATTAGCACAAGCATATGTCTTTATAATGAAAACATTTATTTGAAGCACGCATTTTTTGAAACTCTTGAAACATATTGAAGACTGAGGGCGAGTGAACCAGTAAAGAGAACACATTTTGCTTTGGGAAACACCGGCGCAATGCTCCGCAGCTCCCTAGATGGCATGGTATGGAACAGTAAATGCTCTCTTTTTTCACGTAACGTAGTGCTTCCCTCAAATTTTTGTTCTCGTGGGTCATTTTGTGCTGTGGTTAATCACTTATTACACCTTATGTAATTGTTATAGAAGCGTAACTCCGTGCGAAAATGGGTTTTTTTCTTGCAGCCTCCTGTACAACACCCTCCAACCTGTTTACTGTCAAGACACTTTATTACTGGAATGGGTTTTTTTATGATCTGTCACGTGCGCTAGCTGTCCAAATAAGACTAACATTTAGGGAAAGATGGAAGCTTTAAGTAGTAACAAAACCATAGATAAGGAAATTGCAGCCGAGTAAAATTTTAAAAGAAACCTGGCTGCGCCAAGGAAGAAATAGTGCGCAAATATTGTCCCCCATAATAAGTTTTTAGTGTACATATGCAAGAGTATTCCGAATACTGAAAGACGTGCCTAAAATGGAGATCATCGCAGATATTCAATTTACCCGTTGACAACGTAGAGACACCTATTAGTTCAAGGAGTGCTAAAAAAAGCACCTTCTGGCAACATAAGTACAAAACTTTCTGTTCGCACATATCTCAAGTTTGGATTTCCCACATACTGGTGGTTTCAACAAATTGAACGAAAAGCAGTTGAAGTGTTGGAGCTATGCTTTCTATTTCTGCTAAGTAAATAGGGGAAGCATTACCGCTAAGCCCCGAAAACAAATATTTGTGATGTAATAAGTGTCGAGAAATGCCGAGTTGAGCTACCGGTATTTATCAATTTTCATATCTCGAAAAAATATCAATGATAGATATTTGTGCCAGCTTGTACTGATTTTTAATATATGATCATACCCTTTCTGCCCAGGAAGTTTGAGCTGATATAGAGCACTGAAGAGATCATGAGCTTATTGTAATAAATGCAAAGCATTTCTTTGCATACGACAAACACTTTTGATATCTATCTATCTATCTATCTATCTATCTATCTATCTATCTATCTATCTATCTATCTATCTATCTATCTATCTATCTATCTATCTGACTATCTATCTATCTGACTATCTATCTATCTATCTATCTATCTATCTATCTATCTATCTATCTATCTATCTATCTATCTATCTATCTATCTATTTAGCTATCTATCTATCTATCTATCTATTTATCTATCTATCTATCTATCTATTCGCCTATGTCTAGGTGCTATCATGATCTTGCCCTAACTTTAATACACCAAAATTAGTACGTTAGGATTACCATGGTTTGACAAATATGACGCGCTGGCCATGGCAGAAATAATGTCACAATCTCGTCGCGTACGTCATCAAACACTTTCCAAGAATACTGACACATATCCGGCGGTGGGCCTGTGCCACCGGTATGCAGGCATGTGCCACAGGTGATAGTAATTTTATATCTACCCAGGAACGATGGGAACAGGCATGGGTAATTTTAACGCTCGAGCATTAGGAAAAATGATGATAGGCAGCATTGACCGCACAAAAGCAAACAATCATTGTCAGTTTCCTAGCAGGAACCAAACCCTAGCATTCTGAGTAGCAATGCAGTATTCTAGAACAGAGTCACGCCTGCCCTTGGATATATTCTTTATGTAGACCCTAATGTTCGTGTAACATGCAATTTGGCTGCAGTACTGACTATACACTATTTTTATTATTACGAATGTATTCCTAAAATACAGCCGTCATGTCGGAATAACGAAATTTTTAGTGAAGCGCCATCCGATGAAGCTGATTTGAATAGCAGCTGTTCATGCTCACCAGCGCAGGCAGCGGTGCTTTAGATCAGCCTACCGTTTCTCGAGTTACTAATATCCATTTGTCTTTTGACATCGTGTGCAAATAAACACTACTAATATAAAACGTTAGCAACTGTTCAACGTACGTGTGCATTCGTGCATATATTTATAGCCACTTCATGAAGTCTCGCTGAATAAAAAATAATAACACATTCATCTTCCATACACAAACTTCTTAAAACAATGATTGCCAAGGTACATACGTGGGATCTGCCGAAATTTTTTCATCGGATGTCATCAGTTGTCTATCGGCAACATTTTTGGTTATCACTATATACACGCTAATGCATAAACAAAACGTGTTACGTGTAAGCATTTATTTCAAACCTGTGGACGCTTGACTGTATAATGATGCATTGGTATGATCGTATCAGTAGAAATGAGTACTGAGAATTAGTTGTCCTTGGTGTTCTAGGTATTCATTAAACTTACGTGAAAGCCTAAAATATCAAATATTGTGCCTGTTTACTTACCAATATATGGGCAAATTGAACGAGTTCTTTTTGTTCTGTTAGGCACAGGGATTACGTTTCCTACAGTATGCGGAGCGTATTAACTCTACTAGGAAGTTTTGAGTTATCCCCGTGTTATCTGCACGGAAACTTTAACAGAGCTGTCGAAATATCAAACAATGGCTTTTGAACATGGGCTTTCTTAGAAAATCACATCACGTGACTCATAATATGTATACGTGTTGCGACTCTGCTTGCGTAGTAGCTGACACAACGCAACGCACAATGGGTCTCGGTATATGTACCATTCGGTATACACTTGGGCAAATTGGCAGATAGAAACCCATTGTGATAGGTAGTCCATGGTTGAGGGAACACCTCCTGGCGAGCGAAGAGATGGAATAAAATCTTTATTAGAAGTTTTGCACGAGAAGAGCGGTAAGTGGGATCTTTAGTCCGCGACACATTGGTGCGAAACGCTGTCCTTGCTCATTTTACGAGGGCTTCCTGGGTCTTCTTGTCCGAGCTGGACATAGATTCTTTCCAGCCTTTATTGTTGTGTTGTGTCCTGGGTTGCAGATATGGATTAAGTCAACGTTTCTACACCATGATGTAAAGGGTGGCTGTTTTATTGGCACAGAACCGAACGTGTGCTGAGTGTTTGTCGGGATCCATCTTAGAAAGTGTGTATGGATTGGGGCAGGAGAGGTCGTCTAGGTGACGCAGCGTTACCTGTTTCCTTCCCGACATTTGAACCCTGGGGGCGCAAGTTTGTGTCTTTCAAGTCTATGGTGTTGCAGAACGTCTGTATACGTGAAAAGCGGGTCCACATGCATGGCGAAGTTGGGTGCGATATGATGAGGTTGGAGGTATGGGAGAGTAATTCTCGGGCGGAGGCCTGGTGATCTCATTGCCTCTAACTCCGTATTGGCTGGGTTTTTATATCAGCTGTTTACATTCTTCTTCTCAACGTGGGGCCGATAGATGTGTTCGAAGCCCAATGGGCGCAATTCAGTCCTTACCGAAATTTTGTTGGGTCGCTTGTGAATCTGTAAGACGGAAGACGGACCCGTAATTCCGCAAGACGAGGGAAATTTCTTCTTCTTATATGCTAGTTGTGTCTGTATGCTTGGCTATAATGCAACTATTCTGTTTTCATTGATGAACGATGCTTGCCGGGTATTTGAATTTCACTGGTTGGGCTGTATCAACAAAAAAGCACCCTCAGTGTCTGAGTACTTGGCGTGAGGTTCGGCCTGTACCTGACTTCGATGTTCAACAAACTTTGAATGCATGTGCGTTGTAGAATGTATGTTGCGTTGTAGGTTTGATGATTAAGTACTGCCTCCAATAATGTAGAACACCTTGTTTCCCCCTCCTCTGAATGGGGGCTCCTATAACACGTTTGATAGAGTTTGCCGTCCCGTTTTATTGATGACCAGGTGCATTATTTGATTTGTGTGGTGTGCTTGGAATAGTTCAGACGCGGTATTGCAGAGCCCCATTTTAAGCAGACTGTTCGTGATTGCCCACGGGGAAATGTTTGGAGCCTTCTTTAGAGTATTTGGGGTTGTCTGCTTTCGAAATCATCAGGCAAGGAAAGCTACAGGTTACGAGACGGACAGCAAGTGCCTCAATGAGTCGCATTATGTTGCGTTCTTTCATCCCTCATCGCAGGTTGGCCACGCGAATAGTCTTGCGAGAGAGAAAGGGTGTTCCAATTTTATGTGTGGCAAATCAGTTGTTGCCCCGACTATTGAAGTGGGTGCCCAGAATTTGTTTGGTTTCAACTTTTTTTGTTACAGTGAAAGCTGTTATGGGATCACAACTCGGGTAACGCGCAGCGCCGTAGTCGTCCGCCATCGCCTGTGTCCGTAACCACATCATCATCATCATTAGCCTGACTAAGTCCACTGCAGGACAATGGCCTCTCCCATGTTCCGCCAGTCAACTCAGTCCTGTGCTTGCGGCTGCCTATTTATTCCCTGAAACTTCTTAATCTCATTTGCCCACCTAACCTTTTGTCTCCCCCTAACCCACTTGCCTTCTCGGGGAATTCAGTTTGTTACCCTTAATGACCAGTGGTTATCCTATCTACGTGCTACATGCCCGGCCAATGTCCATTTCCTCTTCTTGATTTCAACTATGATATCCTTAACGCGCGTTTGTTCTCTAATCCACTCTGCTCTCTACTTGTCTCTTAAGGTTAAACCGACCGTTTTGCTTTCCGTTGCTCGCTGCTTCGTCCTCAACTTAAGCTGACCCCTCTTTGTAAGTCTCCAGGTCTCTGCTCCATAACTAAGTACCGCCAAGATGCAGTTGTTATATACCTTCCTCTTGAGGGATAGTGGCAGTCTAGCTGTAATGATTTGAGAGTGCTTGGCAACCGTAACCACATCGCATGAAATTAAATAAAAAACCTAACACCAATTATACAAAAGGGCTCGAACCCCAGGCCACTGGGTAACAGCCCAGTTTTCTACCACTGAGCCATGCCGGATGCTTGGAACATGTTCGCAAACTTGCTTTAAGCAGGCTTGACGTCGGGAAAGCACTCGCTTTAACATGACTATATTATAAAGTGTTTTAAAAAAGCGAAAGAACGAGCAGGCGTCGCACAATGAGAATAGCGTAAACGAGTGGGTCGTCCAATGCTCCAACCCAATACAAGAGATTGTTTTTGTTCGGATATTAACTGTGACGCATACCAACTTCAGGCATAATTCCATATCGTCGTCAGCCACTGCATGACGAATTGGCACGAAATTCTTCGCAAGAGTTTGCGGATACTACGTTTCTCAGAAGAATGACGAAAATAGCGCAGCGAATGCCGGCTCACTACCCTACAATTTCTATTATTAGTGCCATAGTGGGCATCAAGCAAGTGTGCTTGCAGCAGTTACCCAATGAGTGATTATAAAAGGCTCTGAAAGGCCCCTGTCTAGCTTTCGCTGTGAGTGTGCTGCGCCTTCCACGCAGGCCTGGTGTTTTTTTTTATGTTCCCTTTAAATGTACGCTGATGAATGTATTGTCAGATTCTTATTTTTGTATACAAAGATTTTGGATTCGGTGGGGAGGCACTCCAGACCACTTTTGCACCGTATCTTTTCTACGACAGAGGCAGCCTCTTGAAGCGCTTCTTCTTTATGACCGATGTTGCCAGAGTGGCTCTAGACTGTGATTCCATCAGCATAGATGGTGTAGCGTACTCATGAATTTTATTTCAGGGCCTCCGAGAGGCGCATTAGGGAGATATTGAAGAGCATTGGGGAAACGATAGCTCCTTAAAGAGTACCAAAATCACCCATGGTGATGGGCTGCAATTAAGGGTCCCCTACCCGTCTGTCGGTAAGAAATTTCACAATTGTGCATATAAGTTTGGACCAAGGTGGAGTTCATTTAAGCTTTGCGAGATGGTGAAGCACTGAACTTTGTCAAAAATCCTCTTGAAATCAGTTGAAAGAATGGCCACTTGCGCTTCTGTTGTTTCACTGGGTCTGTTGACTTCCTCATGTTCTATTTGGAGGAGGACGTTCTGTGTGGATAGATAGCGACAAAAGCGGCCTATAGTGTCAGACAGGTGATTCTGTTCTTTTAGGTATACGGTTAGGTCCATTTGTATGGCCTCCTTTATCACATTACGGGTCCATGATTGAGGGATTATCAATGTTTCGCGCATTGCCGGCTTGCCTGATGAAAGTAAGCTCCGCCAATTTCCACTCTACTAGAACCAACGCGGCGTCCCAATACTGGTTCATTTTACCTATCAGCAATTGAATCAGGTTGTCGCTTAGGTTAAAGAGAGGCTCTATCGATACGTGATCAAGTGCGGGGCTGTTCCCGGCCTCATGTTTTGTATCGCCGCTTTAACTGCGATGACCATAAGTGCTACTGCAAGTTCTGGATTACCAGGGACATTACGCAGGGGTACGGGTGCGTGATTCTTAAGTTACGGCTCGCTAGCTGACGTGAAAGGGAAGCAAGTTGGCCCTGATTTTGGTGTGTATATGCGTTGATTTTCCACGCATTTGTTTATGTATACGTTGTAGTGAATCGATTGGCAATCAATTGAAGAATTCGAATATAAATAGTATCTGAAGTTGAACATCCCCAAACCACGATATGAATATGAGGAACGCTGTAGTGAAGTAATCCGGAAAGTTCGCAGCACTCAACTCACATCGCAGTACATGGGTCTGTACCGTTTGACCTATGTCAGAATGCGACTAGTGACTGGGACGAATCTGTGACATTCCGGTCAGCAGGCGATAACCAAAACTGCGATACCACTACGGCGAACTCAGAGGAAGCAACAGTGCAACGCAAGGGCGTAATCGGGCAGGCCCCATTCACGTCACAGTCTAACTCTCTTGCCGCACTTTGTTTATCGGTAAGCACCTCTAACGTGCTGTGATGGGGGGTCCGTGTTCTGGCCTGCCCCTGTGAACTCTCGTAAGGCGTCTGTACTTGCGGCTCCTCAGGCAAGTTGGTGGACGGGCTGCTTACGTCGTCTTTCTCAGAAGAGCAGAAAAGTATTTACGCTTACTTAATCGCTCTTGTCAAGACCTAAGAGGATGGTCGGCCGCGCAGCCTGCCGAATGAACACATTGTAAAGCAAACACCAAGCATGGGTGTTGGCTCACTGTCCGTGAAAGCTTGACACATTTTTCTCCCTTTGTGTGCGTCTCGCCACTGGGCGCCTATTACTGAAAAGGCCCGGCAGGTGCGTAGGTCAGTGCAACACATCCCCGGCAGAATTCTCGTTAACAGCTCTTCGTCGACGACTGTGAGTCATAAGAGCATATACCGCTTTAATCGCGCTATTGTTTATGACAGCATAAAATGACACGGAATAAATGATTCCTAAGTTACGTGGTTGCTACACCATTTTATATTTGCGTTATCTTCATTTTCCTCCCTCATTGAGGCTGCATTGGCAGCAGCATGCAATTTTAAAAGTTAAAGCACCATGATAGGCATTGTAATCTTCAGATAGTAATTCATGAAAGCTCAGCGACTCATCCGTCAGGGGGCCTACCCTTGAAAGGGAAAGTTTATTGATGAATGTTTCACATCCCCGTCCGCGTGGTTCAAGGCTGGCTTTAGCAATCGAGGAGCGCATACTGTATAAAAACAGGGGTCTTGAGAGCATCAAATCATATCACAGAAGCAGTGACTACACAATGCAGAATACTAAATAAAAGATGGTGGAGTATGAATCAAAACATCATATCAATGAAGTGAGCCCACTTCCAAAAAACGTAATTTAAGGTGTGGCATAAACTTTCAACAGACATGACCAGAAGAACTAGAACGAAATAGCTTCCTATGTTGTTTAAGTGCTTGTGTTCAGCCACTTAGGTTGCTCTAATATCTGTTTTAATTTTAAGCCCCGGAACTATAGGACGGGAGCAACACGCGGATTGAACAACTGTGTCATATTGTCGATTTACCTGAATGCTGCAGCGACAACCTAGTCACTAGAATATCACTTTGTTGCCTTCTAACATGAGGTTATGGTATACTTGCCTCATTTCCGCAACACGATGCTCATGTAAATAGTGTTTATATGATAGATACCACAATCGGTAGTTAGGACGCTGCAAAAAAATTGCACCAGTGGCGATAAATAGTACACTTGGTTACTGCTATAGTAGTTTAATGCGCAGCTGGTTTATCTTTGAACAGCCCTACCAGACGGCTTCTCCAGCCGCTCAAGTTGGTGACTACCTAACCCAGTTATAATGAAATGCTAACTTGGGTTGCGGTAGCCCTAGCCACTTCAAAAGATTTCAATGACCGTGCTCGCAATATAGCTTACTAATAAAGTTGTAAGCTGCCCTCCAAATTAAAGTTTTCATACTTAACGGACCATGAGTAGTTAAAACCTCCCATACAAATTAATGATGCAAACTTGTGTGAACTCAAGTTGAGGGCTTGCCCTTTGAAGGTAGAGTATGCGAAAACTCTCTTTGCGTAAAAGTTCATTTGATTGCATGCAACACTGGTATTATGAATGCGAGACGAAGTCAAGAATCCAAATTTGTACATGAACGTTCATCTAACTTTAAAAGAATTGCGATTTCGGCTAGGTAGTACAAAACAATCTTTTCACTTTGGCTCATGCCTCGATCTTGTGCACCTCTACTTGCAGGAATTGGAGAGCGAAAAAAAAAATCTGGTGAGCGAAAAAAAATGAATTCAGTGAATCTAGCCGCTTTTGGACTTCTACATTTATTTTCATTTGCTACTATTTTTGTTCTCGAATAGGGATCGATTATCATGACATGACTTTTTAATTGTAACTAGAAGTGCATATACCCCCATGATTCGTGACGGCTGTATTATGCCGCAAGAAGCCACGCATATATAGCGGATCCTTGTGATTACTTTTCAGGCACTTTAAATAAGTGATCCACGAGGTGAAAGCACTTTACTCTTTTTTCGCCATCGGGATAGCTGTCGATTCAACAGGAGTGCACCTTATTCCCCCCCCCCCCAAAATAAAAAAACATAATATAAATGCCTGCACAATCATCAAAGTTTGTATGGGAGAAAATAGATGAGTTCCTTTCAAGTGTTTTTGTTGAGTGTAGTGAGAGCAGCATCAGGAATAGTTTTCGGTCACGCAGGGCGACGAGCAGCCATCGTTGCTTGTGCGAGACCCAAGAGCTTGAAGATGCTCATTCCGTTGAGGCTGAATAGAAACAAGAAACGAGATGACGTGCAAGGAACACTATTGCTGCTTCCTATTTATGAGAACCCACCGGGGCAAATTGAGCTGTAAGCTACCAACAAACGAACAAAAAATGAAGAATAAATATTTTGAGAGCTGTGACTAGACTGGGAAAACAACTAACAGAAAACACGTAATGCTGATGTCAGTAGTCACCATGGAGCTAGTTTGAGATGCACTAAACAAGAATAGACATAAATTTTCAGGGGTTGCTGCAATAACTGCATTTTTTTGTCATTTCCTTGATACTGTCGAGTCAGTCACGAATTGATCTCCACTCATACGAATACAACTTAGCTAAAGCGAAACGATAATAACTACCACGTATTTAAGTATACCCTCTGCACTTGTGTTTCACTCATGATCGCACCATGTGTACGCTACGTTGTCAGTGTGTAATGGCAATCAGAATGCGGCTCTTCTTGCAACGCGTTTGCGTACTCTGTGAAACACTTTCAAGCTCCTGGTGTTGTGAAAGCTTTCAACAACATTAGCCTGACTACGCCCCCTGCAACACAATATCCTCTCCCATGTTTCACCAATCAACCCCTTCCTATATGCTTTCTGCTGTCGCGGTATACCTGATATCTTCGTAATCTGATCTAGCAACCCAACTCTCTGTCTCTTGTTCGCGCACTTGCCTGCTGTGGGAATCCAGTCAGTTACGCTTAATGACAATCTGTAATCTAACTACGTGCTGCGTGACCCGCCCACGTTTATTTCTTCTTCCTGGTCCGCCTTTTCATTACCCCAGCGTAGGGTAGCAAACCATGTGTTAAGAAAAGGCCGAGCCGCCGTTTCTATGGCCAAGCCCACCGTCGACCTTTCTTTTATTTCTAACAGCGATCTAATTCCCTGATGATGATAACGTCGTTCCTCGTCTCCTACACAATTTGCAACAACATTCGCATCCCCACAGTGGCGCCTCGTCAAAAAAAAAAAAAACGAATGTTCACACGACTTCCAAGTAGAAATAGTTCGTCCGTATAAGTAAGAAGTTGAAATCAATCCACGTGAAATGATCCGTGTTGGCTCTTGCGTCTGGTTTCTCGACGGTTGTTGAAAATTGTGTAGAAGACGAGAAGCGACGTTGTCATCATCGGGGAGTTAGATCGCTGTTAGCAATAAGAAATAACAAATAGCAATGAAATAACAAATACAATGCTAAAAATACTTCACAGGGAATATCCGAATGATCTGTTAGGTCTCGTCAATTATTCCCTTAGAAGAGCATGGATCCCTTCTGAATGGAAGATTTCGAAAATTATACCATTGCTTAAGAAACAGGGGGCAGGCTATAAATTTAGACAACATACGACCGATAGCCTTAACATCTAATGTAGTAAAACTTATTGAAAGGGTACTTCATGGTCGTATAATTAGGTTTATTAACGAGAAACAACTGTTGAGTTCTTCTCAAATTGGCTTTAGATCTGGATATTCCATATGGCATGCACATGTAGATCTGGAAAGTCGTATTCATATTGCCCGTCACAAAAAGCACTTTGCGGCTTCAGTAACGTTAGACATATGTAAAGCATATGATAGTGTAGAGTATTCTATCTTGACTAATCAGTTATGGAGTCATGGACTTCCACCTTATATAGTAGCATGGGTGACGGAATTTTTAAGTAGAAGAAAATTCTATTGTTATCAAGGCGGTTTCTCTTCCTGTAAGCACAAGCAAACCCGAGGTGTACCTCAGGGGTCAGTACTTTCCCCGCTTTTATTCAACATATTGCTTAGTACCATCCCCGTTCATCCAGATGTGAAAACCTATGTTTATGCCGATGACATTGTTTTCTTTGCTACGGCACATGACTTCCACTGTCTCTACACTACCTTGCAAGCATATCTTAATAAAATAGAACATTGGCTGGATGGATTGATGTTGAACCTGAATACCGGTAAATGTGCTATTCTCGTTTTTCCAATCAAAGATCCCGTGCACATATCTATTAATTACAAGCTTCAAGATATCCCACAAGTACAATCATTGAAATATCTTGGAGTTATGTATAATTAACATCTAAATTGGCGCCCTCACATTGAATACACCGCGACAAAAGCAGTACGCGCGATGGGCGTATTGCGGAGGTTGAGGAATTGTAGATCAGGTATGAGAAGAAAGGCACTTTTGATTATATATAAAATTTATGTCCGACCTGTGTTGGAGTTTGGCTGCATTCTTTTTTCTGGTGCGCCAGCCTACAAACTTCGGCCGCTTGTTCTGTTGGAAAGAGAGGCTTTACGGCTCTGCTTAGGACTTCCAAAGTATACTGCAAATGCAGTGTTATACCTTGAAGCACGAATACCAACCTTATTATGTCGCTTTACCATTCTTACTGTGCAGACCTTTTTACGACTATATGAAGCACCGTTTAACCCTGAACAAATTATTTTTATTTCCAATGGGCCCGCCGTGGTGGTCTAGTGGCTAAGGTACTCGGCTGCTGACCCGCAGGGCGCGGGTTCGAATCCCGGCTGCGGCGGCTGCATTTCCGATGGAGGCGGAAATGTTGTAGGCCCGTGTGCTCAGATTTGGGTGCACGTTAAGAACCCCAGGTGGTCTAAATTTCCGGAGCCCTCCACTACGGCGTCTCTCATAATCATAGTGGTTTTGGGACGTTAAACCCCACATATCAATCAATTTTATTTCCAATCCTGACCTATTCTTCTCCGTGCATTGGCCCAGATTTAACAAACCACAAATAGTATTTGTTCAATCGTTACTTGAGCCTCTAAATGTACACGTTCGTGATCTGATTCCTTTAACTGAGCAACAAAATTCTCCAGAAATTATTTACCATGATATCTTCCCAACTCACGCTAAGCTATTACCTACAGGCATTTTAAATGGTTTATTTCAGGACCCTTTAAGTACTCTGCCAACAAATGTCATTATAGCAACGGACGCATCTCAATCCGGCAGTGGGCTTCGCTATGGGGGTGGTGGCTTCACAAAATTTCCCAGGCTGCAGATTCGGTTCATAAGTCGTGAAGTCCACTCTGTTTCGCCTCTGAAGGTATCTCTATCGCCTATTGGTACCGAAATCAAAATGTAGAGAACAGGACGAGCCCGACGTGCTCATGGTGAAGCCCACCCGTTCGCCTCTTCTTTATTCGAAATCACAGCTCTCCTCCGAAAGATGATAGTGGCACTCCTCCTCGCTCAAGCAATATTTAACACCCTCAGCGCCCCCACATTGGTATATGATGATAAGCGCTGACACATAGGTGTGTTACAAGTGCATTTCAATCATTAGAAAGTATTCCTAAAAGTTCTAAGTGAGTTCTAGCATAGTGTCATGTGGGTAACCTCCTTTACTTCATCGTCCAGCGGTGTTTCTGGCGCTTGTGCCACGTTCTTGCTATTGAATGCATTGACATTGATACACCTGCATTCTCGCTGAGCAGGTTTCCTTGTTATATAAATTCTATTTAGAGGCGCTTCCAGAAAAATATTGTGTAACTCTTTCTCAGGCATTTTTTCTTCGCTTTCTTTTCTTGGCTACAATTATTTTGAATTCACCTCACCTATCTTGATTTCACCTATGTTGAATTCCTCGTCTCATCGTATCCCTTCACCGCTGTGACACTGTCTTGGCGTTTCGTAGCTTCGCGGTAATCAGCAGTACCACACACATTCTCTTCAATCTTGATCTGTGCACCTTTCTCAATGAGCAGAAGCGTGGTGCAGTACAATGACCTTGCTTTTTTATCGTCCTGGTCTTTCTTTTCGCTCTATGAGTTAGCCTTCATTTTCTTTTGTTAGACTCTTGTATGCACAGAAGACTTTTTAACGTCTCACTCTTTCAGCTTTTGCTTGGACGCACTCTAACATTCCGTGGGTGGCCTTTTGGATATAGAAAGTCCTCTCCCTTTTCAATCATGGGAATACCTTCCACCTCGTACGCCGGAGTTGTTGTAGACTTATTTTCGATGTTCTCATAGATATTGCAAGCTGATGACAGTTATAAAGGCGTGGGCCAGATCTTAGGAAGTAGCCGTTGATATGTGGGGGCTTGGATACTCGTTACGGTAGTGAAATCAGTGAATTTTCGGCTTCCAACACGTTTAGCAATTCGTTGTGAGTCTGAGTCGTCTAGCTTCCGAAGGACAAAATTGCTGCTGAAGAAGCAGAGGCTAGATGATGGCACCACAGACGAAGATTGCACGTTAGCTTGTACTTCTGACCTACTCCTTTGCCTCATGGCGTCCAAACGAGCTTGCCGAGCATGTAATACGTCTGCGATCTTATAGTCCCCTCTGACCTTGGCTAGAATAATCTGCTGTTCGTAAAGCTCTACTTCGCCCGTATCAGTTTCCAAGCGATCGATATGAACTGCGTCTTCCACTTCCTTGTCAATTTCTTTAGATATCTTGTAATGTTCAGTACAAATTTGATGAATATCTCGTGACTCACATACTGATGGACGCTCCACGCGTATTTCACGTTCAATGTTGGTAATGGCTTCCATGACAGCCTTGTGCATTTGATTCCGCCTTGCGAATAGGACCTTCATTTTCGGTCCAGTGTCGGAAACGTGATAAGATAAATCACTGGCTGGTCACGTCATGAGGCGAAGTCGCAGACCCCACGGTATCCGTCACAAATGCTTCGTAGCATGAAGTCTCAAGCGATGCCGAGATGTTAGGTTTCGTGATCTGGTAGTTGGGAACGGTTTGGCTTCGCACATCAGCTTCAACCAACGGCGGCATCAAGACAGTCTCCCGGGCTTTAAACGTGGTCGAAAAATCGTAAAGTCCACTTGCTCTCACCTCCTAAGGTCCTTTCTTTTGGGTTTCGCACCAAAATGTTAAGAAACGGATGAGCCAACGCCACCAAGGCAAAATGCACTGTTGACCTCTCCTTTATTCTTGTTCTTGTTCTTGTTGCCCTTCACTTGTGGCTGCTAACAGTTATCTCATTCCCGGTGATAATAACATTGCTCCTCGTCGTCTGCACAATTTCGAACACCAGGCATGTGCCTGGTTAACATCCCTGCCTTCTCTCTTGTTCTTGTCCTTCATTTCTTCTTGGTGTCAACTATAATATCTTTAACCCCAGTTTGTTCCCTGACCTTCTGTGCTCTCTTCTTGTATCTCAAGGTTACACCTGCCATTTTTCTTTCCATTGCTTGCTGCGCCATCCTCAATTTAATCTGAACCTTCCCTGTAAGCTTCTGTGTTTTCGCTCCGTAGAAGCAGGCGTTGCAGTAGTTATTCGCAATTTAACGATGTGAATACACACCTAAAGCAGAAATTATTTCACGTACAGTGATATCAATTAAGTGTGCAGCAACGAAAAGGATGATGTAGAGTGTAGTAAACGGGAAAAGCAATGTGTTGGTGTACTGTCCTGAGTATTTATGAAAATTCTGATTATTGGGAGGTATCCAGCAGTAAATCCGTGAAGTGGACTTTCACAGCTTTTTAAGCATCCCCGCTGTCTGTACCTGTACAAGGCAGAAATAAAAACTTGAATTTGAAAATATTAAAAGAAGAATGGTGCACAAGTACGTCCCCCCCCCCCTTTCTGTGAGCAATTCACCACAAGTTAAGATTGGGATAATGAATTAAATCCCGATGGTTCAGATGGTCACGACAACACGTTGAAGGACTGCACAGGCCCGTTTGCTCACTTCCTGGCAAACTTCTGTTTAGTTACACACTGACACTTATTTACAAAAAAAAAAGGCGAGGGTGGCCACTTAACCGACCGCACATATAGGCACTGGGCTGTATTAACGTCGCGTTATTTGCCAAGCCCTTCGTATACTGCCCACATCCACACCAACTTCTCGATGTGGTATCAACCTTGGATCAGAGTCTGCGCTAAGCACAACCTCTGTCCACCTCAACGTAGTATCAACCTTGGATCAGAGTCGAATCGTCTACACCACCTGTCCTCTTTGATGTCTCTTCGCATGCCCACTAGGCTCGACCAAAGAGAAGCCACCCTTCTTGATCGCTTCTGGCTAGGAGTGGCATTTACAAAACCTTATTCATTTGTCATAGGAATGGCGGACAACGATCTCTGCGATGCCTGTCATTGCGAACAGACGCTACACCACATCCGGTGCGACTGTCCGTTGCATTACATCCAGAGACAGTCACTGGCATCCGTTCTTGCGCGCAACGACAACAGCCAAATGTCTGTGGACACTATTCTGTCGAGTGCCCGAGAGAAGACATTGCAACAGAAGGTGACAAAAGGTCTGTTGAAATTCCTGCGTGACACGGACTTGAACAAGTGGCTGTAACAGCAATGTCACACACCCCGAACGACAAGACTAGACAATGGCTGAGTGTGCGCGCGTGTGCTGCCGAATGTACTGTGTTTATCTCTCTTCCTTCTCTGCTATGTATATTTCATCTCCCCAATCCCCCTCTCATGCGCAGGGTAGCAAACTGGCTGCCTATAGGCTGGTTAACCTCCCCTCCATTCTTTTTCTCCTATTTTCGTTCCTTCCTCGGAACAGAGTCTGCGCTAAGCATGACCTCATTCCCGTCTTCCCGATCTCCTTCTCGAGCACCAAGCTCCCTTTCTCTCCATTCCTCTTCATTCGTGTCGGTCCCCTGCTCTACAAGTGGCAGATTAGAGTGGGCGCCGCCGCATGGTGTGGCGACGCATGCTCATTTCGCCATCTTGCCGGTAATGCTGAAAACACGATAGTCCCCCCTCCCTCCCCAGAAATGCCCGCGAGCAGTGGTAAGTGGTAGATATAAATAGCTTGCCGTTCGAACGGTGCAGAACGTGCTCTTCGGTAGTTCACTGGTTAACGCCTCGCACTCACGATTGAGAGGGCATAAGTTCGGTTTCGAGTGCCGGAGTCTTTTTCTGTGTTTTGTTTTTGCATTCATATATATATAGACACGTATACATATAGGAGGGGGTGACACCGATGACGACTTCGACGCCGACACCAGCGGCAAAGTTCAGCTGAGAGCGTCCACATAATTGATCTCGCAACAAAAGGACGAGAAATGCTTAGAGGAATAAAGAGAAACCGGGAAGCTCGACCAGCTCCAGTATTTCTTCAGTCTTGACACCATGCACTAGTAAGAAGTGAAGCTGCCATAAGTTTTCCAAAGGCCCTGCTTAAAGCGACAATATTGGAAATGTTATAGGCAGAGTGTAATTGTGAGCATGTGGCTGTGAATAATGCCGGTGGCTTTGCAGACCAGTATGCTGCTGCTCCTAAAGCCCTTTGAGCTTGGCTGGAACGAAATCTTTTTTATTTCAATTCTTCTCGTAGTTAGCTATACGTCATTGCCCGGTCCTAATGCTGCCCGTGTACATGTAACAGCTTTTTTTCTTTTCTTTGGATGATGGATATTTGCCCTAAACTTATCTGCGCCACTGTAGTGACTATACTAACGCTATTAATAAGAATACAACATATACATAAAAATCAGTCCGACAGAGTGATAACCACACATAAGTATATTTGATAAATTGGGAAGATGCTAAAATGCGAAAATGATTTTTCAATAATAATTTGAAATTGTAATCTGAAATATTACCTCAAATGATGCTTCATTCTTACGCTCGCGAATGGTCCGTGCTGGTCGTCCAGACGCAGATTCTACCATGCCCCTGTGATGCATACCATAAAAATTACAAAGCCTACCTAGAAGAAAATCTGGCGCTGTTATCGGTCAGTCACCATGAGATTTATGAGTAGTACACAAGTTTGCCAAATATCCATCCTTGCGGATTCAAATGCACTTGTGTTTTCGTTATTGTGGGTTTTTGGTTTTGTTTCGAATAAAAAGAAGGAGCCATTGTGAACTTTGTGACCCAATTTGAATCAGTCAGCTTAATAAGGTTAAAATGGTGAAGCGCGACTTCGGACCGTTTGCTGATCGTCTTCAGATGACGACCATCGGCCAATAATTTGGTCCCTGCCCCCGGCACGCCACCTTTTGGTTCACTTATATATCTTCACATTTACATTAAAATTGCTTCTAATACCATTCCTTATACCTTCCTTGGCATGACTTTCTGTTAAATCTCATTTATACTGCGTGTAAGAAAGAAAACGATTCCTTAAACATAAAATTATTACCATTGTTATAGGTATGGTGTCGTAAGGGTTGGAATGCGTCGTGATGGTTCCTTCATAGTTGACGTTTTGCTGTGGCATAATGCTGGTGTACACGGCTATGCTTCTGTTTTTGTCTCCGAATATTACGATGGCTTTGTTTAGGCACAGCTTAAAGCGCCTACATTTGTGACTACGATACAAATGCTTTTTTCGCCTTTTTTCACTACGCCTTTCACATCTCTGGCGACAATTTTGTTAGTAATCTTCGAACGAGTTATAAAAAGTGTCTTCGTTGAATAAAACTTCATTGCACTACCGAGGCTGTCACACAGATGTAAGTGGAAATTTCTAAAACGTTTAATTATATCTTATTTGGCTCAGGATATATGGACAAGGAATTTCATTACTCTTAGTACAGCTGACATGCAAGCCTATTCGCCTATGGTAGCAGGCCGGTAAATGCTTCAAGATTTTGCGTTTATCCCCACACGTGAAGAAGAAAACGATCAACGTCTGCCGTCAAAAACATATGCTTAGTCGGGTACCCTGTGATTCGGCCAGAGGGCAGGGCAGTTGTAGAACTGGAAGTATAGCGGAATGAAGGCTCTCAACCACAGTTAATGAGTGATTCGCACATAGTCACCGTGCTTCGCTGACTGCGATGGCCGTGAATCTTCTTCGGTGATCTAACAATGCTCTAGCTTTATTTCCCGAACTTCACAATTTTTTCCTAGATTAATAGTCGCGAACGATGTTTGTTCCTTCAGCCGCCATAACCAGTCTCTGAAACATCCTTGAATTTCACAAAACTTTGAAACATCATCGCCATGAAACTTCGTATCTTTGACGCACAGAATAAAAGAAGCTGTCAGCAGTTGCTACACACGTGAACCTATTTGTTTGTTTCGTTTTGGCATGTACTATCTTTCCGGTGTACAACAGCCTTGAATGCGAGCCATGCTCGTAAAATCGCATCAATCATTTCTCTGCGTGCGTTCACTGCTATGGGACGCATTCTCATTTTTTTCACGCCTTGTTTTTGCTGCGGTTTACCGAGATGTCCAGTGCAGCTGTCACGTGCACGCCCAAGATAGATTACCTGTTACCTTCTCGTTTCTCGGAAGCACGTTACATTTTGGCTGGACTCGTTGTTACGAAGAAGACGAAGAATGAACCCTGAGTCACTTGTCTGACGAAGCAATCGTGGAAGAAGACTGCGTTCGTGCCTGCGCCTGCGTTCCTTGTTTCATCCTCAGGGTGGCGGTCAAGTAGCCGGCGGTTACTTTTATTTTATTAGACCTACCTCTTGTTCCGCAACTGTTGTAGTGCATTGATAAGTGTAACTTCTTCTTATTTCATGTCTGTTTCTTCTCTGGGCCAGAGGCCTGCCCTCTGGTCAGCCTCTGGTCAGCCTCTGTTCCCCCTCAAGATCTTCCCCTGGAGTTGTTTCTCCACAATGGAACCCGTAGAGTTCCTGTCGCTTTGGTGCCGACCACCGGTGGGTTCATCCGCATGAAAAATTCCAAGACAATCCAAACGGAACTTAGTGCGATCACTCCCCACTCTCTACTGATAACAGAAGTTCGTCAGTTTGGACGCGAGAGGATACTATGCTGCTCAACAGACAAGGCTTGCATCCAAGATCTTCTGAAGTGCACTACTTTTGCATCACATCTGGTGAGCTCTTTTATCCCACCTCATCTAGCTTGCTGCAAAGGATTGGTTCGGGGGGTAGACGCAAGTCTAAGCCCAGCAGAAGTCTTAGACATCTTTTCCCCAGCAGGTGTTATTTCTGTTTACCGCTGTACCAAACAGGAAAACCAACAGAAAGTTCCCACTGAAACTGTAATTGCCGCATTCGCTGGAACAGATTGCCCTTCGGAGATCAAGGCATGGCCACTTATCTATAAGGTCCCCGTCCGCTGCAATGTGCTAAATGTTGGCGCTTTGGGGACAGTACTAAAGGTTGTCGATCGGAGACTCGATGCCGCATATGCGGGGCCATATACGGGGCTGGTCGTAGTACTGCTGAGTGTCAATCAGACAATAAGACATGCTGTTTGTGCAAGGAAAATCACGCTGCAGACAATCCTATCTGTCCTGCAAGATCAAAGGAACTTCAGGTAATTGAAATCATTGAAAGGAGACGATGCTCTCGTAGAGAAGCAATTGCAGAAATTCAAAGCAGGAATCAGGGTTATGCCGGCATAGCAGCTCGTCCACCTCTTTTTATGGATGCATCACATTCTCAGTCCATTTCTGCTATGGTAGAAAAGGCCGTAGAAAAAGTATTAGAAAAATCTTTACTCAATCTGTCCGACTCACTCAATAGTATTATGGATTCACAGATGTCGGGTGCATCTGATCGAATAACTAAGCGTATCCAACCTCCTAGTGCCTCAAATAGTAAACCTGCCGCACATCAGTCAGATGTCTCTATCGATAATGAGGCAATGCCTTCCAGATCTAACAACTCTGAACAGGAAGGTATATTTAATTCAGATTCAATAAGTAATCGGGATGTAGATATGAATGCTCGCCTTTTGAAACGCACCAGATCACCCACTAGTAAACTTAATAATTCTTCTCATCAAAAAACAAAAAAGTGTGTGAAGGAACCCAGGACTAAAGCGGACTTCTTAAAATATAGTGTCTTAGATCAAGCAGTTGCTACTGCTTGCTTATCATCATAGGGTGCCTTAGAGTACTTCAGTGGAACTGCCGTTCAATTCTCTCTGCAACTACAGACTTATTATACCTAATTTCTCAACAGTCTCCAGACGTCATAATTTTACAAGAAACTTGGCTGTCTGCTGATCAAAACTTCTATTTAAAAAACTATCAGTGCTTTCGACTGGACCGAGACTCACGTCGTGGAGGATTAATGTTTTCCTATTTATTCAAAATTTATCATAAAGCACACTTAATTTACCAACAAGTATCACACGATTATGAAGTATTGGTTCTGGAAATTCACTTTTCCGGACGCGCGCTACTATCTATAGTCAACAACTACTTTCCGGCTGAAATACAAGATGAAAGAGCCCTTGACGTGACTGTGAGTTTTTGCAGAAACCGTATACTATTTGCGGGAGACTTCAGTTCCCATCACGTTTCATGGGGATTCCGCACTGATTCATCAGGAAAACGGTTGTGGGACTGGACTAATCGGAATGACCTTATTTGTTGGAACTCCAGAGTTCCGACGTTCGTTCGATGTAATTCGAGGTCCGTCTTAGATTTGACATTTGCTAGCTCAAGTGTAACAATATCATTTTGGACTGTTCTTGATACCGCTACAAGTAGTCATCACTGCCCCCTGGTATTTGAAGTCAGCATTCCTTTAGTGATGGTAGATCGCCAGGTGCAAAGTTTTGTAAACTACTCTAAATTCAAAAAGAACTTACAGTCAACGCTGTCTTCCTTGCCCAATATGGAAGCAAATATGAAAGCTAGGAGCCTTTGTTCCACCCTAAGGTGTACAATAAAAAAATCACAGTTCACTATATCTTCAACAAAGGGAAAATTCATATTTGCCTGGTGGAATTTGGATTGCGCCAGAGATTATAGACGCCGCAACGCTGAATGGAAAAAAAACTCCTTACTAACCAATGTCCGACTAATTGGAGAAATTATTTATTTGCTAAAGCTACCTTTAAGAGAACAGTTTCATTAGCGAAAGACGATTATGAAGAAAAACAGTACAGCTATCTATCTAAGAGCGGCAACAAGACAGCTCTATTCAGATTTCTCCGTAATCGTAAAGCTAATACAGCACACGTAAATATTGACTCAGTTATTTTTTCTCCAACTGAGTTGGAAGATACATTAACTTAAGTTGCATTAGGATTGGAGAAGAGATTTACATCACAAATCAAAATAAAGTGTGCAAAACCATCATTCGGAAATGATTTTATTGAAGTAAGTAGGGATGAACTTGCGCACGTCGTTCATATTCTGCCAAACACAGGTACTGGACCAGATGACGTAACTTCAGAAATGTTAAAAATATTATTCGACATCTCTCCTGAAGACGTCCTTAACGTTGTCAACTATTCACTAGAAAATAGTTGGATACCTCCTGACTGAAGACCTGCAAAAATAATACCGCTTCTTAAAACACAGGGACCAGGAATGCAGATAGATAACATTAGGCCAATCGCTTTAACATCACACGTAGTTGAGTTAATAGAAAGAATACTTTACATTAGAGTTACGAAGTTCATAACAGACAATCCAATACTCAGTGCGTGCCAGATTGGATTTAGACCAGGTTACTCTATAAGGTGGGCGCACGTTGATTCAGAGGCTCGTATTAAGCTTGCTCGCCACAGACGACAATATGCAGCCCTAGTAACACTTGATTTAGCCAAGGCATATGACAGTGTAGAACATCCTATTCTTATCAATGTCCTAAGAGAGGTTACGTTCCCGCAGTACATAACACATCGGATATACAAATTTTTAAAAGACAGAAAATTTTATTGCTTCCAACGAGGTGTTTCAACGCCGAAGTATAGCCAAACGAGAGGTGTTCCTCAAGGCTCTGTTCTATCGCCTGTGCTATTTACCATTTTATTAAGTTCAATACCACTGAGTGATAAGGTACAAGTATATGTGTATGCAGATGATATCGCGTTCTTTGCATCTGACAGCGATATTTATTTACCACATTCGACTTTACAGTGTTATTTAGCAACATTGGAAACCTGGTTTCAGAAAATTCATATGAACCTGAACGTAACTAAAAGTGCTATAATAGTTTTTCCATTGGACGCACCAGTTACTATTTCTCTTCAGTACCATCAAGAAATAATTCCCCAGGTTAACTGTAATAAATATCTGGGTGTACTGTACGATCAAAAACAGGGCTGGCGTGACCACATATAATATATTAAAATTAAGGCTACACGCGCTGTTGGAATAAGTAGGCTTGGCCACCTCCATTCCGGTCTTCGCAGAGATACGTTGATCATGATTTATCGCATGTACGTTCGTCTGATTTTTGAATTCGGATGTGTACTATTCTCTGGTGGACCAGCATACAAAATAAACCCCCTGATTCTCTTAGAGCGGGAAGCTCTGTGTAGTTGTTTAGGTGTGCCAAAATTCACAGCTAACATTGTTTTGTATCAAGGAGCTCAGATACCCACCCTTGCTTGCAGATTTCGTATTTTGACAGTAAAAACTTATTTAAAATTTTCTGAATCCACTTTTAGAAGGCGACAGTTTGTATTCTTTGCCGAGCCTGGTGTCGTTTTCAATGAGCGTTGGTCCCGTGTATATATACCCCAAGTGCTATTTGTTCAAACACTTCTAGATGCTTTAAAAGTTATTATATTCGAGATCACACCATCTGTCAAACCAATCGGCCAAGTGCAAATAAAGTTTGACGATGTCTTCCCCATGAACGCTAAACACTTGCCCTCTAAATATTTGATTGGTTTATTAGAACAACACCTGTCTCAATTAGGTACTAATATAATAATTGCAACGGATGCATCTATGAGTGGCGAGAAGGCAGGTGTGGGTATTTTTTCTCTCTAATTATTCTGGTCATTTTCATTACGCCTCCCAGATTATACACCAATATTTGAAGCGGATTTAATGGCCGTTATACTAGCTATTCATAAACTTCCTGCGACTCATTCGACAGCTGTGATAGTGTCTGACTCGTATTCCGTGTGTTCATTATTATCATCGTCGTCGACATCAGCAGTACTAGAAACTTTTAAATCATTAATCCCAGCAAACATTCGTCTAGTGCGAATGATATGGGTGCCAGGCCATCGTAGTATATTTATAAACGAGATGGCTGACACACTTGCGCGAACATCTCTTGATCTTCCGATTGTGCCAATCATGCCTCCTATAGCTTATGTAACAGCAGCGAGGTTTAAAAACTTTCCCTTCTTGAAGACGCATAAAAAATCATGATGCCGAATCCAGATTTCTCGCACCTGCACTTCACATGGAATAATAACTGGTGTCCCACGCGTAAATTGGAAGTCTTGATAACAAAATTAAGTTGCCGTGTACCACCTCTTAATTTATACTTAAACAGGTCTGGTCTGTAACCATCCCCTCAGCGCTCAAGCTGTAACGAACCTGAACATATCGACCATTTTCTTATCACATGTCACCGTTTCAAAAATCAAAGAAAAAACTGCTTCGAAATTTTATTCAAAAAAGTAGGAATATCACCAAATACTCCCAATATTTTGTCTTTTGGGGCCACTTCATTGGGACACAGCAACAGGAACATCTGCGGGGCTCTCTGCGAATTCAAATATAACACAAACAGATTACCTTGCTGAGTCAGCGATCAGCTCTCGAATTTTACTAGCCACACTACCACTTATTATTGAGCTGATACACTGCAATGATTCAACTTTCAGGAGAATTTCATATGACAATTCCACCTCAGATATTCAGCAAATTCTATTATTTCTCCCCCCCCTTTTCTTTTTTTCTTTTTTTACATTGCGCCAAATTAATTTCACAGTCCAAACACAGTAATCATATTCTCCTAGTCTAGAAAGTCTGAAGGTATTGACTTGCATTAACCACCGGCTTCTTGGCCAATCCCCCTTAGTGGGTGAGAGCCACAAAAGAAAGCAACAAGCAAGCAAGCAATCAAGCAAGCAAGCAAGCAAGCAAGCAATGCGCACTATATTTGAAATATTCCAAAGGCACAGTACCATTACAACATATGCCGGTCAAGGTACTTTATTACAAAAATTCCTTTTATTTTTATCAATATCTTTAGCCGTGATCTGTATAAAGGTAAAAAAATCACAGCATATCCACGGACTGAATCATGAGGAGTGGGGCAAAGCATCCATCAGTTCGCCTGCGCTTCCGTCCGTCCATGCATCCGTCCATCCATTCTTCCTTCCATGCGACCATTCGGGCGTCCGTCCATGCCTTCATCCATCCGTCCGTCCGTGCGTTCACCTGTGCGTCCATCCTTCCGTGCATATATATGTCTGTCTGTCCGTCCACCCCCGCGAACATCCATTCGTACGTCTGCTTGTCTGTCTGTCTCTGTCTGTCTGGCTGTCTTTCTGTGCGTCCTCTCGTACGTGCGTCCGCCCATCTAGCGAACAGTCCAAGTACCACCATCTCGCATCTTTTCATTATATATTCATCATATAGAAGTACCACGAGCCTGCGGACATTCCAAGGTCTAAACAAGAGGTGGCTACCTACTACTATTACGACTACTACTACTACTACTAGTACTACTACTACTTCTACTACTACTACTACTACTACTACTACTACTACTACTACTACTACTACTACTACTACTACTACTACTACTACTACTACTACTACTACTTACGTCGCGCAGGCACGACCCACTGCATAAAAGCTTCACCCCTAAAAAGCAAACTTGCAGACTATACTCGCATGTTACCCAGACTCCTGAAATAATTGCGGTGGTAAGTTAAAGTTTGTGAAGCCTTGAACCATGCAGATCAGGCATAAGACTCGCGGTTCGCCCTTTGTTTGCCATCACCAGTTTTTAAGTACATACATACATACATACATACATACATACATACATACATACATACATACGTACGTACATACATACATACATACATACATACATACATACATACATACATACATACATACATACATACATACATACATACATACATACGTGGATTTCCGGCTGCTTCGTTTAGACGCCCCCCATCACACTGCTCTTCCCTTTGTAGGTGCTATCACCAGTCGCCACGCATCTGCTTCTTGTTACCGGTGTGTCGCCTTCTGCCAACACATCAACGGCATGCTGATTCCGGCACTTCAATATTGCTCTGACCACTATTGACCAAACAACTGGCTAAGTGGATTTCATATCGCCACTGTCTCTCTCTCTGTGCCTTGTTACGCGAAGCTTGGTTTCAGATGGTGGACGGACAGTGACATCGTCAGCAAGATCATTAACGCCGCTAGACTTTTTCTCCGTCATTTTTCAGATTGCTTGAACTGTAATGCCTATATAAAATCACCTGTGTCATTTTGTTTCCGATGCGTTGAATCGGTGGCTAATGTACTAGGCTGCTGTCCCGAAGGTAGCAAGCTTTGATGCCAGTGTTGAGAATTGCATTTTGATGACGGCGATATGCAAGAGGCCCATGTACAGTGACATATCAGTGCACGCTATACAGAACACCAGATGGTCAAAATTTCTGGTGTCTTTGACAGCGGTGTTTCTCATAATCTTATCTTTGCTTTGAGAAGCTAAACCCCTGATATTATTATTATGTCGCATTTTGTCCAGTCGTCAGATAGTGGCATTGTCATAATAACAGAAAGGTGGCTAACTATCGACGTCAGCAACACGGAAGTTGTCACTGATCTACCGGATTTCTGTGTTTATCGAAAACGCCAAAGAAGCGCTCTCGGAGGTAGTGTCCTCACTGCAGTCAGTAATCACTCATACCAATGTTCTGTAATGAACTCTGGCACAGATTTAAAAGCTGTAAAGTGCATTGATTCAAGCCATGCTGTAATCCGTATAAGGTTTTTATAAGGTTTTTGCTCTAGGCCCTTTCATAACAATTTTATCTTTTCTAGCACACTTAATGATAGTATTCAGCTGCTTACGTTGACGCGTCCTAAAGCCGAAGTTGTTCTCTTTAGTTGTTTGAGTTTTCTATGCATTAACTGGGAGACGACACTTGTACAGCTAGACCGAGAGAATCTAGATATTCTGTTCTGGTTAGTCTTCATTAAAACCTAACACAGTAACTCCACCAAAACGTCTCACGCGTGACTCATGTAACAATATAGAACCTGTCTTTGACCCATTATCTCCGTGAGATCAACAATTACCAAAGGCGTACCTGCACAAATAAGTATCAGCCCTATT
Organism: Rhipicephalus microplus; assembly: GCF_043290135.1. Lineage (NCBI taxonomy): Eukaryota > Metazoa > Arthropoda > Arachnida > Ixodida > Ixodidae > Rhipicephalus > Rhipicephalus microplus. Next base: position 135,735,926 of record NC_134700.1, read on the forward strand.
GCCCCAAACAAAAGAAAACATCAACATCACAGAAAGGAGTAACTATGAGGTTTTAATAACAAAGTTACACTATTTTTCTAGAGATTTAAGTGTAATTTGTGCTGCAGCTCTGTTCAGGAGAATTTCCATATTTTCAAGTAAAAGGCGGTGCTGACTCACACTCCTATGTTTGAATGCACTTATTTATTTTTTTATTTATTTTATTTAATATTACTGTCAACCCTCGCTTGAGGGTCATAACAGGGAGGAAGTACAATATGAGTACAAACAGAAGGAGGTCTTTCTGAAGTGGACGAGGGAATAACCGCCACCATAGCTCCGTGTTAGAGCATAGGATGCTTTGTTCGATGGCCGCAGGTTTAGATGCTATTGGTGGCAAGTTACCTTTCCGTTTCTTTATTTTTTTCTTCACAATCGCTATCACAACTATTTGCCTTTGTCCAAAGTCATAATACGTACCGCATCAAACCATGGGCGAACACTTATCCATTTCATGTACTTCCACTTCAACGTCTCCAGAACCAAGCCATTCGCATCCTAACAAACAGTATCCATTCACCAACGTGTCTCCACTTTTTCTGCAACATAGCGTACCAACAGTCTGTAATTTATTGAAATATAAATCGGGAATTCTCGTATTTAGGTGTGTTAACGCTTCCGTAATAGCGAATGTCTTGCACGAAGTTTATTTGGTAAACGCTAACACCACAAGATTCACCTCTAACAACACTTTTTGGTACAACATAAAGACAATAACTACGGCAAACACACTAACATGTTTGCTGCCATACATTTCTGAAATTCATTACCACTATGCACTTAACAGTTGCCAGTCAACACTTTTAAAAAAGAACTTCATCTCATTTCGCAATCATAACTAATCTGTATTCCTGTTTTGGTATTATCTTACATTTTGAGCTATTACTATACAAGTTTTTTATATTTATTACTGATCTATATTTGAGTAGTCTGGTGCATTTTTCCTTAAAGTCCGTTTTGTTCAACACTCTACTGCGATTTTTTTTATTCCTATGTATAATTACTGAAAGTTGTTTTATTGCCATTTCTACTGGAACTTATATACATTGTTTGCCTTGTCTGTATTTTTATTATAATAACTTGCTGCTTTTTGTTGCCACTTTGTTGTATTTATAAACATGTATATTTTTCACAGGAGGTGTCTTTTCATCTTTTTGCTATAGGACCTCCTTCTGCTTATACTAACCGCAATGCATTTATATATTCACCAACAAATAGACGTTTTTGACTGATTTGTTGAATATCATCCCCTTTAATTTCATAGGCTTCATATTGTATTTGTTCTTATTATTTATATTCAATTGAAACTTCTATACATTACGGATGAGGTGACGTACAAATAACCGCCATGGAGGCCTAAAGCATAGGGCGCCCCGCCGCGGTGGTCTAGTGGCTAAGGTACTCGGCTGCTGACCCGCCGAGCGCGGGTTCGTATCCCGGCGGCGGCGGCTGCATTTCCGATGGAGGCGGAAATGTTGTAGGCCCGTGTGCTCAGATTTGGGTGCACGTTAAAGAACCCCAGGTGGTCTAAATTTCCGGAGCCCTCCACTACGGCATCTCTCATAATCATATAGTGGTTTTGGGACGTTAAACCCCACATATCAATCAATTAAAGCATAGGGCATTAAGCTGCTGACCCGAAGGTGGCGGGGTAAAATCGCTGCCGCAGCGGCCACAGTTTCCATGGAGGCGCAAATGCTTGAAACCCGCGTGCTTTGACTTAGGTGCGTGGTGAATACCCTCAGGTGGCTGAAATTTCCGGAGAACTGAACTGGGATTTTCTCCTAATCACACGGTGGTTTGGGGACGTTAAAACTCAACAATAGTTATTATTACATAATTATAGTCGTAATCCAGAAAAAAAAGAAAAACACTGAATACGGCGTAATCCCTTTGCCAGAAAGCCTATAGCCCATCTTGGCAAATTCCAGTAGAAGTAAACTAAAATTAATAAAGAGTGCTTGCTGCTCTAGCAGATCAGTGCGGACATGACAGGTATGCAACTGTTTCCAAAGAGCACGGGAGTTATGTTGTTTAACTCTTTTTCAGGTGCCGGGACTTTCTGACGAGCGCATAATATTCTACTGTGAAACTTCATGTGCTTCTTTAAAGACTAAAATGTGTGGCTATTTAGGGCCTATCGAAACAATACAGAGAGCTTCTTTATTTGTTTTGTTCGCGTGCGCGCGCGCGCGTTTGTGTGTGTGTGTGTGTGTGTGTGTGTGTGTGTGTGTGTTTCTGTTGGTGGTGATGTTGCCACAAGCGGAGTTAGCCTGGCTGACCTGGAGGGCGATTGATTCATCTGAGCGACTCTTACCACGCAGTTCGGTTCACCATACATCGCTTATTGCAGTCTCTCGTCGCAAACGTAAGAGTATGTTTGCCACTTTTGTTCGCACAAGGCCCACACTTGCCGAAAACATCTTCGTAGCATCCTTTGAAACACGCTGTTTCTATCCAAATTATCCATTAGTCTTTTCCTTTTAAATCAAAAACGCTTGCACGAGCACACACACACACACACACACACACACACACACGCACATATATATATATACATATATATTGTCGCAGTGCAACGCGAACAGATGACAGCAGCTTACGGCAGTGAAAAGAGCGTATTCAGGATCAGCTGTACAGCAAGATGCCTGCTTCGTTGTCGTCCCGATCAACCACCTGACCCACTAGCCGGAATCTACAAAACGTTCCTATCATCGTTCTTTTTCATATAAACACGTGTCACTTGCCCCTCCTTATAAGAGCATCGCCCCGATGCTGATTCAGACGCACAGTATATTTTTTTTAACGTGCAGTCAGTCACTCACATACGGCTTCATACGCACTACATAAACAAGTCCAGGCTGGTGCTGGCGACGCCTCGGGCGTTGGGGACTGTCGGAGACAACCTCGTAGGTGACGTCACTTAGCTGGCGCGATACTCGGTATGGCCCGAAATATCGCCTTAGCAGCTTTTCGGACAGTCCACGTTTTCGAACGGGTGTCCAAACCCACACTCTGTCACCGATTCTGTACGTTACAGTTCTAAGGCGAGCATTGTAGCGGCCTGCGTCGTAGTCTTGTCGCTGGTGGATCCGTAAACGGGCGAGCTGTCTAGCTTCTTCCGCGCGTTCAGTGAACACGTCAGCGCCTGTGTCGGTAGCGTCCCATTCATGTGGCAACATCGCATCCAGCATAGTCCGTACCTCCCGTCCGTGAACCAAGCTGAATGGAGTTATGCGAGTCGTCTCTTGTTTAGCCGTATTGTATGCGAACGTGATATAGGGTAAAATCTCGTCCCAATTCTTATGTTGGACATCCACGTACATCGACAGCATGTCTTCAATCGTCTTGTTGAGGCGCTCCGTTAGTCCATTTGTTTGCGGGTGGTACGCAGTGGTCTTACGGTGAGTCGTTCCACTAAGCATCAGGACGTGGTCTAAAATAGCTGCCGTAAATGCTGTTCCGCGGTCCGTGATAACGATAGTCGGAGCACCGTGGCGTAGCACAATATTTTCTATGAAAAATCTCGCCACTTCCACTGCGGTGCTCTTTTAGATAGCTTTTGTTTCGGCATACCTGGTTAGGTAGTCTGTTGCGACTATAACCCAGCGATTCCCTGCAGTAGAAGTAGGAAGGGGTCCCAAAATATCCATTCCTATCTGTTCAAACGGTGTACGTGGAACCTGAACTGGTTGCAGCTGACCGGCGGGTCTCTTTGGAGGTGACTTGCGTCGCTGGCAATCGATGCAAGTGTGAACGTGGTGCTTGACGGCTGTTGTGAGTCGTGGCCAGTAGTATCCCTGCTGTACTCTTGCCAACGTGCGAGTGTGGCCTAAATGGCCAGACGTCGGCTCATTGTGACATGCTTGGAGCACTTCAGGTCGAAGGGGTGCAGGAATAACGAGCAAATAGGGAGCTCCGATGGACGAAAAGTTTCTCTTGTAGAGGACGCCATTGCGTAAGCAAAACGACGATAATGTCCTTGCAAAGACTCTAGGTGCCCTCGAAGAACGTCCATCCACGTAATTAATCAAATCAAGCAATTCAGGGTCATTTCGTTGTTGTTGAGCAATCGTGGACGCGTCGAGAACACCAAGGAAGGCCATATCGTCGTCGTCAGAAAGAGAAGCTGACTGTACTGGTGATCGAGACAGGCAGTCGTCGTCCGTATGGCGCTTCCCAGACTTGTGTATGACCGTCATATCAAACTCTTGTAACTTCAGACTCCACCGTGCTAATCGGCCGGTTGGATTTCTTAAATTAGTCAACCAACAAAGGGAATGATGGTCACTTATAACTTTGAAAGGGCGGCCATACAAGTACGGGCGAAATTTCATAACTTCCCAGACCACGGCGAGGCATTCTTTCTCAGTTGTTGAATAATTGGCCTCAGCGCGTGTTAGCGTCCTGCTTGCCTAGGCGATCACTCGTTCCGTGTCTTCTTGCCACTGCAAAAGCACAGCTCCGAGGCCTACATTGCTTGCGTCAGTGTGAAGCAGTGTTGGCGCTTGTTCGTCGAAGTGAGCAAGCACTGGAGGTGTTTGAAGACGTTGGCGGAGGTCATTCAACGCTGCTTGCTGTTCGTGATTCCACTCAAAGGTGGCGTCGTCTCTAGTGAGGCGAGTTAACGGCGACGCAATCCGTGCGAAGTCGGCGATGAACCGGCGATAGTAGGCGCATAGGCCCAGAAAGCGCCTGACAGCTTTCTTATCGGACGGTACTGGGAACTGTGCCACGGCCGCAAGTTTTTCGGGATCAGGCCGAACGCCGGTACAGCTGACGACATGACCGAGAAACAGCAGTTCTTCAAAACAAAAGTGGCATTTCTCTGGTTTCAATGTGAGGCCTGCGGAGCGTATGGCTCGTAAAACAACTTCTAGCCTCTTGAGATGCTCGTGAAATGTTGGGGAAAACACTATGACGTCGTCTAGATAAACTAAACAGGTCTTCCATTTTAACCCTGAAAGTACAGTGTCCATGAGCCTTTGAAAAGTAGCGGGCGCTGAGCACAGACCAAACGGTAGAACTTTAAATTCATATAAACCATCCGGCGTCACAAAAGCGGTTTTTTCCGGATCTCTTGGGTCTACCTCGATCTGTCAATACCCACTACTGAGGCCCATTGAAGAAAAGTAGCGAGCGTTTCGTAGCCTATCGAGGGAGTCATCAATACGTGGAAGCGGATACACATCTTTCTTAGTCACTTGATTCAGCTTCCTGTAATCCACGCAAAAACGCAGGGCACCGTCCTTTTTCTTGACTAATACTACAGGCGATGCCCACGGGCTCTGTGATGGCTGAGTCACATCCTCTTCAAGCATTTTAGCGACTTGTTGTTGTATCACTTCCCATTCTTTTGGAGCCACACGATAAGGATTCTGGTGTATAGGCCTTGCTGCGTCGTGGGTAATTATTCGATGCTTTGTTAGCGGCATTCGACCGACCCGTGATGTCGATGAAAAGCAGTCCTTGAATTCGGCTATCAGCTCAAGAAGTCTCGTTCGTTCGTCCCTTGACAACGTAGTACCAACGTCAAGATTAGGTAGTGATTCTTCTTGAGGTGCTTCGTCTAGGGCCGATAAACTGCCTTAGATTTCCGCAGTAGTGTCAAAGTAAGCGACGGCTGTACCCTTCGGGAGATGTCGGCGCTCAGTGCTGAAGTTAGTGAGCAGCACGTTTGTGCGTCCAGCAGTGACAGTGACAAGACCTCGAGCAACTGAAATACCGTGGCTAAATATCAGTGAGCTTATTTGGTCAGCAATGCCGTTGCCGTCAAACGGCTCATCCCCTGCCACCAAAACAAGCGTACACGATCGTGGCGGGACGACCACATCGTCATCCGTCAGACGCAAAGGCCCTGAACAAGACGTATGTCTCGGCTCTGAACAATCGACTAAAGTAGGGCTGTTGTTGTGAAATGTAATGACACTGTCAGGGATGTTGATCACGGTGCCATGTTCTTTCAAGAAATCCATTCCGATAATCATGTCTTTACAGCATGAAGCGAGAACGACAAACGTCGCCACGAAAGTAGAGCCACCGATGTCGAGCCTTGCTGTGCACATTCCGACAGGCATCAGTAATTGGCCGCCTGCCGTCCTTAAGTGAGGTCCCGTCCACGCTGTCTTTACTTTCTTGAGGCGTACGGCAAGGTCATCACTGATAATAGAGAAGTCAGCCCCGGTGTCGACTAAAGCTTTGACTTGCTGTCCATCCACAAGAACGGTAAGGCCTGGGGTCACAGTTTTGTCACAGTTTTGTCGGCTTTACAGCGTCCTGAGGTGGGAGTAATGGGGGCTTTTTTTCTTCGTCTTAACAGCCTGCAACCTGACCCCCTGAGGTCGCCGCCTTCAGTTTTCCCGGTGTGGGCTGGGTGACCTCGCTCCTCTGGTGTCGGCAAAAGTGCGGCGCTGCAACGAAGGTGACTGGGCAGGAGAAGGAGAGCGTGGTCGATGTCGGAAGACCGGCTCGTAATCAGTTATAGCCTCGTCATCATTGTTACGGCAGCCATCGAATGGGTGTCGGGGTACCGGAGGTCCTTGAGAACCGACATCTCCACGGCGGGATACGTACTGGTTGGCATGTCAAATGTCATACCGTGGCCTGAAAGGGCGAGACGGATCGGCGTGGTGCCAGCAATAGCGGGCTATGTGGCCTACACCTCCGCAGTTGAAACAAAGTGGACGCCTGTCGGCAGTGCGCCAGGTGTCTGTTCGGCGAAGCTGTGGTTGCCGTGATGACTCCTCACGCGACGAAGGCCATGGCAAGCCAGAAGACGACTGGTCGTATGGGGGCTGGATGTATGGGCGCCACGATGTCTCCCCTTGTGGTGGTGACCAAGGAACAGTTGCAGGTGGCGGGTAGTATGAAGGCGGAGCGGGTGGGGAGCTTCGAAGGGCGGCGGCGTACGTCATGGGACGTTGTTCGGGGGCAGGATCAGCTGTCGAGAATGCTTGGCGGATTTCGTCACGGACGACTTCAGCGACAGATGCCATGGGTGTATCCACTACCGGAGTCCGCTGCCTTTGCAATTCTTCACGAACAATCTCTCTAATCATGTCCCGTAAGGAGCTATGGCTGTCAAACGTCACAGCGGCGACCTGAGTTTGGGGGCTGCTGCACAAGCGGTCATATTGTCGGCAGCGTTGGTGATGGGCCCGCTCGATAGCCGACGCTTCTTTGATGAAGTTCTCTACAGTGCTTGGCGGGTTGCGCAAAAGTCCGGCGAACAGCTGCTCTTTCACGCCACGCATGAGGTAGCGCAACTTCCTATCTTCAGTCATCTGCGGGTCAGCCCTCCGAAATCAACGTGTCATGTCTTTGGCGAACATGGCGACCGTTTCATTGGGTTTTTGGACCCTCAGCTCTAGTAGTTGGTGGGCGCGGTCCCGTCTGTCGACATTGGCAAAAGTTTCAACCATCTTCTGGTGAAAGTCAGTCCATGTGGACAGGTTGCCTTCTCTGTTCTCGTACCAAGTACGAGCACTGTCATCGAGATAGAAGTAGGCCCGGCCGAGCTTTTCCTGAGCAGACCAGTGGTTGATCTTCGCAACACGGTCATAGTGGTCTAACCAGTCTTCTACATCTTCGTGTGCGCCACCACCAAAGCGCTTAGGCTCCAGCGATTGAAAAAACGTTACCTGGGATGGAGCGGGAGGACTGGTGCCGAGAAGTACAGGCTGGGTGCTGGTGCTGGCCATTTCGAGATGTCTGGTAGAGGTTTTCTGCGAGGGGTTGCAGTCTGAAGGAATACCTCGTATCCGACGACTGAATCGATGGACAGGGGTTGCAGTGGGCACGTCCGGGCTGGTTGAACGGCTCCCACTAGGAGTGTGAAGCATCGGGCAGCGTCACGGCCCAGCACCTCCACCAGTGTCGCAGTGCAACGCGAACAGATGACAGCAGCTTACGGCAGCGAAAAGAGAGTATTCAGGATCAGCTGTACAGCAAGATGCCTGCTTCGTTGTCGTCCCGATCAACCACCTGACCCACTAGCTGGAATTTACAAAACGTTCCTATCATCGTTCTTTTTCATATAAACACGTGTCAATATATATATATATATATATATATATATATATATATATATATATATATATATTGTTCCTCCAAGTTTTCACAGAATAATAATGAGATCTAACAGACAATAATACCAAGGAATGTATAGGAAAAGTTATTAAACCAATTGTAATGTAAATGTGAAGGAAGTTAAGCACTTTTTTCCCTTATTCATTAACTAGGGTGTCGTACTGGCAGACTTGATGCCGTTAAGTTGTATACGAGGGACTATTGGTCAGTTGCCAGCTCGTAATAAGCTCACGTGCTACGTGACGCCAAACAAGCTCATCATGATTGTGCCACACTCGCCTCCATGGCTACAGTTGGCGCTAACTGACCCTCTCACGTTTAAATTCACTTATAAACCCAATAAAGTGGCTGGGGGGATGGCCGCCGTCGTAGCACAGTAGTAGATCATCGAACGCATTACTTGAAGGTCGAGGGGTTGGTTCCTGCTCACGTCAAGTTATCTTTTCACCCACTTTTTATTCTTCACATTTACAATAAAATTGGTTTAATAACTTCCCGTATACAATCCTTGGCATTATTGTCTGTTAGTTCTCATTGATATATATATATATATATATATATATATATATATATATATATATATATATATATATATATATATATATATATATATATATATATATATATATATATATATATATATATATATATATTCATATATATATATACCGCTGAATATCTGCAATTTCATTGCATTTGGTGCACGTTGGTGAAAGAGCTCCCGTGACTCTGAATAACCATGCAAGAGTACATGCCGATCGTATTCATATTCTTGATATAAGAGTTGACTCGGCTCAATGAAGGCCTCTGGTGAGTGAATGCTGATGGGAAAAATTCCTTAGAACACGGCTACGGCATTGAGTAGTCTGTTTTGGTAGTTCTCGGTTCATAGGAGCTCTAATTGTCGGTTGTCTTGAAAGTGCTTTGTTGGCTGTCTTTAAGTGTAGCTTTCATTTTCCTTATTCCAGACGTCTTCACTTCACCGCTGTACTGTGTTCTTTTTTTTAGAGGGGGAAGGAGGGAAGGAAGCTTCTTCAGGCCCTTCAGTCTTTCCGGTCATTGCTTATGCAAACTCGAAGCGTGAAAAACTTTCTAGTTTCCGCTGCAACAGCAGTTTGCGACGTTCCTAAGCTCGATCGGCGGTGCATGGAAGAAGCGTCAAGGGTCTTCCGCAATCGTGGTCCGCGTGGTTCGAAAGAAAATGAAAAAGAAGAGTGATGGCGTGGACGACTGAGCCCTGAGAGAGCAGCCTCGGCGCTGCAGGGGCTGACACGAATCAAGATAAACTACCTCTGTGGTGAGGACGTTTCTAGTTGCAGGATATCGCTGCCCTTGTCTGTGTCACAAGCAGCAAGAAGTGTAGCATTCATAAAGAAAAAATCGAGCAGGAGAGTAGTGCCACCGTGACAAATCCGGCTAGCCACCATACGTTATCAATGAGATAAGCAGGCCTACTCTATCTCTGACTTCACTTTATATCCCCGCTTCTCGGGTCACGGAAGAATTTTTCTCCGGAAACGGCCATCATTATGGACACCTTGGGACATATTGCCGTCTCTAATGCCTCCCAAGCATTCTTGCGTGACGCAGCGCCACAGCGGCCGCGCTACAAGCTACCACCGAACACGTGTTGCATGTACAGATAAACTGCCTCTGCAGCACCCGTAATTTCGGAGCTTGCCCTTGATAACGACTGCTCATGACACATGAACGAATCGCGAAATGCATCCGTCGGCCAGCAGTGGCTGGCATGCCGCAGCAATTCACTGCAGCCATTCGTCGTTAGACGGGACACAGGTAGGCATGACCAAACTTTCTTTTATAGCACAAACGTTCAGCGTGATTGTTGCGCTTAGTTAAGACATATTGTGCCATAAAGTGTTATTGTTGGTTCATGACTAGTCACTGTATAACAAATACTACACAAAAAATCTGGGCTAGCTACGCAGTTGTGGTATCATGATTGAGAAAACACGTAGATGCGGGCCCTCCGCTGCTCCAGTTCCTCCTCCTCACGTTGACATCAGTCCTCGTTAATATCGTATCCATTTGAAACTCTGTTGTTAAACTTTAGTTAAAAGGGTTATTATTCCTTCACTCTCACTATGACTTTTCTTTTTCATCCTCCCTTTCTTACAGCCTTCCTATACTCTACTATCGACATGGTATGCTTCCTTTGTCTAATTTATCCTTTTTTTATTGCTTCCTATATCTCTGTATGTTTTTCTCATTTTATCACAGATATTAAAAGGGAGATACGGTTCCCACAATTGTTTATTCTGCAATAGTGAGTTGACAGCTGAGTAGTTGCGAAGCTCTCTTTCAGACCGTGGTTAGGCGGGTTCGAGTCGCACTTATAGCCAAAAACATTTTAATCTGTTTGTGCTAATCATCTCAACTTCTCTTCTCTTGTCCTCATCGTTTCTATCCGCCCACGTGTTGCTATAGGTGACGCAATTCCTGCGCACGCCACTAGTTTTAGCTGAAAGTTGAATAGCTCCGGTGTTATAAAACAGGTTGCAGTAATTAGGGCAGGTTGATTTGTGTTTTTAGTGTCAAAGCTGTTCCTGGCCGGGGCTTTCGTGCCTGACAACCATCGTAGACCATAGATATGCGTGGGGTTTATCCACTATGGAATTAGGCCACTGCTCCAACCGCCTTCCCTACTCGCTACTTTAACACCACCTCCTCTCGCCCACTTCTGATCCCGCCAATTTTCGCAGTTGTGTCACGCACCTTACTCCGCGTCATTCTAATTTTGTCTTGCTCAATCCCAGTTTACGTAACCCCCCTGCACGCCGCCAGCTTCATAACTTGTGGGGTTTAACGTCCCGGAACCACAATATGATATATGAGACGCCGTAGTGCAGGGCTCTGGAAATTTCGAGCACCAGGGTTTCTTTAACGTGCCCCCAAATCTGAGCACATGGGCCTACAGCATTTCCGCCTCCATCGGAAATGCAACCGCCGATGTCGGGATTACGCCGCCGGCTTCGCTGTTTCGTTAGTGTCCATAGAGGAGAGTCGACTGAATTTTGCTTTACTTTAAAAACATGGCATTAAAATAACGGCTATGATATAGGTTAGGTGAATACACACGCTAACATTTAACGACTCTTCACAGGATTGTTTATTCGAGTGGAGTGATTTTCAGCCATGAGTATTTCTCGAACCGCTTGCGAATCAGTTGGAATCATGAGGAACACATATTAGTGTGAGAAAATGGAAGGTTTATAAACTAACGCCAGGTGCATCCAAAGACAGGTGTCTCACCTCTTCCTTGCAGATATGGCTCACACTTAAGTGCCATGCCACTTCCATCTCAGCAGCCGTGAAGAAGTTGCGCGATCTGCAGATATTCAACCAGTTTTCAGCCTAGAAACTTTGCAAGCCTAGAAAAAGCATGCTCGCGTGCGTACGATCAATAAAACTGCAACAATAGCTTTACATCCTTCATATAAAAAAGGGGGCACGTAAAATAGCTATGCCACATTGCGGAAAGGTCACGCGAAAAAGCATGAGAAAAAAAGGGTCGTTCATCACACGACATGACGTCTTCATAAAAAGGGTTTTGTTTTTTCTGAAATACCACGTTGAGTCCGCCGAGCTTTATTCAAGAACCGCTGTTCTAGTGGGTTCCGTGGCATTCATAAGAAATCATGGTCCCCGCATCTTTTCTAGTGTGCAACCCTTTTGTCATTATAGAGCCCGCAACCAAACTAAAAGCCTTCTTAAAACCATACTTGTGCAATGATTGCTTGATCAGTTACATTTCAGATGTGGACACAAATAATTTTTACTTCAAGGCACAATTGTATACCGTCTCTACTTCACTGTCAATGCAGGCTAATTATGGTTTGCCTGAAAACCGGTCGTTTTGAACACTTTTCCATGCACAGTCGAGACGAAGCAAGCAAGAATATTTTTGTCAGGAGGTTATGCATTGTGAACCAAACTTAAAAGGTTCGTTCTTTTGTAAGCTCGTTAAAAGCCATAGGCTGACTACAATTGAGCGCTTTGGTCCTTTATTTTTGTAAAAAGCGTTCTTCGTAAAAACGCTTCTCCGCCGAAAGTGAATAAATGAAATGTTGAGAAGGCTGACACAATAGCGAGAGGATAGGAGAGACGACACACGAGTGCTGTGCCGTCATGGTTATGGCACGAATAGGCGGAGGCTTCACTGTCTACACGCCCACTCAGTCCACTATTCAAAGCCAGGGTACTGCAGCGTGCAGTGCTGTAGTTGGTGAAGCACTCACTTTAATGTTCGGAAGATTCATGTGCGGACGCCGCAACTGAGGTTCAAGAGAGCGTAGACCACAGAGAAAACTTGCCCGAAATCGTCGGACAAAACCGAATGCGTAAAACGAATACGAGCGTTGAATACATGTTTATCGCTATATACAGCCGCACATTTTTGTGCGTAACATAAACAATGGAAACAACGAATATTCAGCAAGCATAGAGGACGCCGCTGCAGTCAAACTGGCATCAAATAAGCTTTACATCATGAGAGGTGTAGGGGTTAGACAGATATGTGTGGTTTAATGCCCTAAATTTATCATAAAATTTAAAGAAATGCCGCAGCGAAGCATCCGGCAATTTAGATCACCTGGATTCACCGAGTGGGCCAACTCGAGCAATTTTTAGAGGTCAATGAATATCAATGAAGTTCACTGTGTACGTTCATTCGTACGTTTGCCCTATTCATGCCAAATTGCAAACATTAGAGTTTTGCCGATTCTTTTCGAATAGATTTTATAGCTTGCCTCAAAACGCTCACCTCGCTTGCCAGAGTTAATGGCAACATTGTGCGTGTGAAGTTGAGTTTTGTCTGGTGGAAGTGAGAGAACTGATGTGCTACTGCAGCGTGTGCTTGTCTGCTATGGATTTACCTGGCGCTTCCTTTGTTGAGTGGACGATTTCCTTTTTCGTGTTGGTGGGCGTGCGATAGGTGACAAGTGGTGTTGCGTTGTGAGCTACATACGATCCGCCATATATTCACCATAACAACGTAAGTGTTTAAGCTGATCGCGGCAGACGGTGCGGACAGTATGTGCCATCTGGCGGGCAGTATGAGAAATTAGGCAGATTCAGGCAAATGATTACGTCACATGTAGAAGCACACTCGGTTTGATTTCGGTTTTGGTATTACGGGTTTTCGGTAATTAATTAAGATTTTCGAATATTTGTTGCCATTTCAGCTATCGGGCACGTGACAAAGGTGTTTCGGGAACATAAAAGTGTCATTATCCTCACATGTTCAAAAAATCGCAATAATTGGCCTTTAACGTGCATCAAAATCTGATCACACGGACCTACAACTTTTTTTCTTCCATAGAAAATGCAGCCACCACAGCCGGGATTCGTGCCACGACCTGTGGCTTAGCAGCAAAATACCTCAGTTACTGGTGCATTGTGGAGGCGGCGACAGGTATAGAGGTCTGACTATAGTGACGTTGGATGTAGGTTTGACATTGCGGTATGTTTATACATTGGTTATGTTTACTTTGAAACACACTATTCATGAAATGTGTATTTTGGTTATCCCTAAGGTATAAATGATACAAGAAGCATTACTCCTATATTACAGCGACGTTTTGACGAAATAAAAAGGCTTCCACGCGGCCACGATCATTTAAGTATAATTTTCTCATTCACAAGTAGTAATAGCAGCTATAGTATTTAGGCGCAAGTCGGTAACGACTCACACCAGCGTCTGTCCCTCAGCGCACTGGAACGGTGCCCGTCATGACCTCTCCCTCCTACTCTCTCCCAGCAATGGCGTGATTGTTCAGCTAGTGTAAAAAATGAAAGAAAAAGACATGGCATAGTCACCGAATGGGTACGGGCTTTCAAGGAACTTACTTGTAAATCTACAAAATCTGCTTCAATTTTTTCACAATTATTTTTCGAGTAGTGAGAAAGAGATAGTTCAGCGGAATCTTTACCTATTTATTTATATTTTATTTATTTATTTTATGAATGCTTAGCTTCCAGCAACAAAGCATAAAAGAAAAGGTTTACGATAGACGGAAAGACAATACAGCAGGGGATAAAGTTCGCAGACTAGTTGATAAAGGAGCGTAGGCACCAAAATCTTGCATGAAGATATCACACGTTCTGAGAGGCAGGCAACGTCAAAGGGACGAAATGAGTTGTTGAGACGCGATGACAGAATCATGTTGAGTGGGGTGCGATCCCGTTAGTAAATCAATGGGCGGTCTGTAGTATTTCACAGTTGCATCACAAGTTCTATTGAGTAAAATTATTGCTATATGCGAATGTGTCTATATCTAGAGTAATGTAAAGATATATGAATATTTGTTATAGGTTGATGTGCCGTATTTGTAAATGCACATTGTTTATACCTCGCCTTTTCTTACACCAATCATATTCTTGGTCATTAAAGGAAACAATCTGTAATACTGACTGAAAATTTACGGCTGTAAGCAAGAGGGGCTTCTTGAGCGGCGTTGTCTCTCTCTCTCTGTCTATTTTGTTTTCTACACTTTTACATTGAGCACTAATTTATGCTGCAATCGCGGAAGATTAACTCATCAGAATATCAGCAGCACTGTTCAACTCTCCGCCTCTTTCAGTCGTTGTTAGCGTTCACGTGGCGCGCAGCACGACCCTCGCCACGCTTGGCGCGAGAAGTTTCTTTGTATAGTGTTTCTAATCGCTTAGAAATAGTTCATGCAAGGTTGCTCAATGGACTCCTTTGAAAAAGTTGTTAAACTATTATTAGAGAGCAAACTAAAAACTTTATTGTTACAAACTGATATCTTGCCATATCAACTCGGTAAATGCTGTTGCATTCAACCCCCGTTAATTGAGGAAAATCACATAATTCGGACTTTTTATCTGGTCCAGACTGACGTATTACTTGTTTATTGGCACAAAGCTCTCGTTAACTTGGTCATTATTTATCTCACCCCGAATCGTTTCGACTATTTCAAAAGCGCGCCCAGAACGCAGCACCGCAAATGTGCGACGCAACAAAGCGAGAATGGTGTTCGTGAACAGCCAGAACCACCACTTCTTGCCCACCAAGAGGCGGCACTCAGTAGCATCGTTTTGACTTTGGGTTTTAAGTTACAAAAAGCCAGAAATACCACTTCTCGCCCACCAAGCGATGGCACACAGTAGCATCGTTTTGACTTTGTGTTTTAAGTTACAAAACCGACACATGCATGGTGGAAGCTGCGGACGATGGAAGCTGTTCACGATGAATTCATTTCAAGATGGTCCCCACAATGACCTAAAACACGCTGTCTGCATTGTGGCAGGCGTATTATCAGCTACCCGATATTTTTCTTCTGTTAAAAAATCAGCATAACGCACGTGTGGTAGTGTTGTTGGTAGCGGTACGTGTCAAGGAACAACTGAAATGCACGCTTAAGGTGATAAGTGGGGTTGAACGCGCCAAAACCACCGGCTGATTATGAGACATCGTAGTAGAGGGCTTCGATAGTTTCGACCACCTGGGGTTTTTTAACGTGCACCCAAATGTGAGCATACGGGCCTACAACATTATGACCTCCAGCGAGAAGGCAGCCGCCGTAGCCGGGATTCGATGCCGCGACCTGCTGGACAGCAGCCGAGTACCTTAGCCGCTGGACCACTGCAGCGGGGTGAAAGGCACTCTTTGACTCATGAAACGGGGGTCGTTATCCGCGTACAAGTCACGAATTTCGCAATAAGCAGCGTTCACAGTGCTCGAATGCAAAATTAGCACTGGATTTACGCATTCATCAGGGGATGTGCAGCGCATCGAGGCCCATAGGATGGCTTAGGGCCCTTCCTTAGTAAAGTGCTCTAAATTGATCATCACTCTTAAAAATTACATGCCATAATGTAGAGGTCTAATAGACGACTGGTTATTGCTCTGGATTTTCGTATTCATAAATGTCATAATACAGTGATCTAACAGACACTTCTTTATTGCTCTCTTGATACTTCGGGTAATTCGACCTCTGCAGACGGATTCGAACAATTTTCAGATATTTATTTATTTTTACTTATTCAAAATACCTTACAGGCCCACTGAAGGGCATTGAGTAAGGGGGGCATCAGTATACAAACGAAATAACAATAAAGGAGAAAATCAGACGAAAAAATATATACATATATAAAAGATTACAAAAACAGCAACAGCGTTATACGATGCTAGAGTGCAACAAAATCAGGTTGTCACGAAAAATTTCATGGTTACAAATGAATACAACATGATCCAGAAGGCCGTTCCAATATGCAATGGCTCGAGGTAGTGATGATAAGTTAAATGCCTGCGTGTGACCATGAATGCGCATAAAACTACGGGCATTGTGAATGCGCTGGGAAGTGCGCGCAGGAGAATAAAGTGGCAAACAGTAAATTTCGTTACTATAAATGTACCTATGAAACAGACATAAAAGAGCAATGTTGCGGCGTATTTCTATTGACTGAAATGTAAGGTCTTGTTTTATTAGGGTAATACTTGAATGATAGTCGTAGTTTCCGGAGATGAATCTCGCTGCCCTATTCTGGACGGCTTCCAACATACGTACCAAGTAATCTTGATATGGTGACCATGTGGATGATGCATACTCTAGCTGTGGGCGAACATAAGTAATATATGATAATGCGCGTACGTCAGAAGGACCGTTGCGCAAGTTTCAGCGGAGATATCTGAGAGATTGAGATGCTTTCGATGATACAGCTGCTATATGCGTAGTCCAGGATAGATCCCATGTAAGGTGAATGGTTAAATCCGCATTAACATCATCGTTTATTTCTTTATTCGTACCTCAAGGGTTCAGAAGGGACATCACCTAAAGGTTAGCAAAAGTAAAAAGATATATAACAAGTGGAAAAACAACAGCTACAGAAAACAGTAGTAGTACACCTATGATCACGACGAACGGCTCTCTAATGCAGTTTTAACTTGGCCATAATTAGTTGGCATGTGGGCGGGCAGGTATTTTTAGTCTTGCACCATCTGACGAAACAAAAATAACTTGTGGCAGGTCATTGTTCGAGTGCGTATGGTATCAAAGACATTTGGATGACAACGATGCGATGTATGATTAGCTTGCTGATGCGTACTTTGTCCAGTGGCAAGGAATAAATGCGCTTATACTGCGTGTGCAGACGTGAAATTTAACGACCAGAGGCAGGATGAGCAAGGTTAAGGTTAGTTTTAGTGCTGATAACCATGCGTTAGTCAAGTAATTGCAGAGAATGAATCTAGAAGCATGGTTCTAGATAAATACCAGCATATTAGTGAAATCACCTTGATGAGGATCAAAATTTGCATTAGCATACTGAAGTTTAGGTTTTACTAGTGTTTCATAAGTGATTAGTTCAGGTCGGTGCCAAGGCAAGGTTGTGAAGAAGATTATCGAAGACTCGAATAGCAGAATTGGCAATGTTATTATTGTGCAATTACCAAGGTATGTTGCATAAACATTATTACCCAATTATTTATTGACGTTTGCAGTGGCTACGGCGTAATTGCCTAGAGTGTAAATGTTACCTATGTAGTCCTTATGGATGAGAAACAATCATTACACAGGTCGTGTTAATATTTAGGGAAAATAGGCAGTTTTCACACCACTCGTGTTTAATATTTCGATCTCTCTGGCAAACTGAAGAATGTAAAGCGTGCGATACAGGGGGATTTAGTAAACAGTTATTAGCGAATAGCATAATATTAGAGGTGATATTACGTGACAGGTTGTCAATATAAATTGAAAAATGCAGGGGGCAGCATAGCACAATACTTCGTGGAACGCCGGAATTAACTCGATAGAGGGGAGCCTTGCAGGTGTTAGCAACAACAAATTGCCGTTGATGGGTTAACCGTTCACGAATATAGTTCAGCACAGGGGGATCTAACTTAAGACATGAAACTTGAAGCAGTAAATGACGATGTCAAACTTCACAAAATGCTTTTTTGAGGTCAAGGAAAATGGCATCAATGGAAATAATATTGTCAAACTGCCATTTAATGTCATAGAGAAAGAGGGTTAATTAATTTACGACGATGGCTGGGACTAAACCATGCTGATTAGAATGAAAATGTTCTCACAAGACATATAAAGTGCGAGTTAAAAAAACACGTTATGGTTCCTTATTTTAGAGCAGACACTGGTGAATTATATAGGAGGGCAATTGTTAGGATACAACTGATGGCCTCTTTTTAAGGACAGGAACAACCTTTCCAACTCACCAGTCTTCTACAACCCAACCTGTATATATTGATAGTTGAATAAATACAGATTATATAGGACTGATTACTTACGTAGTATGTTTAAACACCTTGGTGTTGATACCTTGTGTTCAAACCGCTAACGATTTTTTCAGTCTGTCGATGATATGCACAGTAACTCTTGGACTAAATGTAACACAACTCACAACTGAAGGGGCCTTGGACAAGACTGCCAGAACGTTCTGAGTGGTTTTAGGGCTTACAAATCAGTGAATGGTAATGTTTAGTACATTGCGACACTTTCTTTACTTAAAGTATCGCTATTAAATCAAGAGAAGTGTTTACCCTTCATCGCCTTTACCAAACTTCCAGAATTGCTTGGGGTTCTTACGTGGCAGTGTTACTATTGGTAGCTTTGAAAGGGAGCCACAATTCATACCAAGAATAGCCAAAGAAGCTACATCATTTCACTTTGTCGTGAAAGTTCTGATCTGATAGTGTTAAGTTGTATTATATTATGGCCAGAGGTTTTATTAGTTGAACAAAATACGTTTTTGAATCTAAGAATGCAGATGCAGCATGGACTTTTTCTTTTAGCTTGTTCTGTAGGGCCTAAGTGTGTTGCAGATATATCACTTATTTATTTGTTTATTTGCCGCCAGGACGGGATCATTACAGTGGCTAGTGGATAAAACAAAAACAAAAGAAAGTAACAGAATACAGGTACTAAAAATGAACCACTAATACACTCACGCTGTGGTGATGCCTGCCTCGAAAATGTTGATTGTCCACACTTGACCAGTGACCAGGGTGATTTCACTGCGCGTGAAATGCTACCGTGAATAATTCTGTGATAAGTTCAACTAGCACAAGTTTTGAGGCGCTCAAAAAGGCGAAAGGAAAAAGGCTGAATTTCTTGGCCTAATGGCCATACTACTATACCAGGGGGACTGTAACTCAAAAAAAGAACATCACTTCCACATTGCATGAAATGTGAACGTAATCATAGCAAGTGATGGAATAATGCTGCCATAATAATAAGCTAAATAAGCAGACTCACAGTGTTTTTGCCAACACGAATACCCTTTCATTTCCTGGCACTCAGTTCCAGGATTCGTTTTATCACTATATGGCTCGGCCACTACGTTGGAATTATTGCCACTTGAAAATTTCTCCATTGACTCTTATAGTACTGGACAGTACAAATTTAGTGATATGCAGGATATAAATCTTGCCAGAGACCAAGTAATTTTAGAACATAATAAAAACTGTGGGAGCGAACGTCAAACGTCAAAGCACTTCTTCGTGGAAGCCGATCACAGGAATTGGTTGATTGATTTAGCACAATAATATGTCTACGTATTTTGTACTTTTTGTAAAGTTCGCCCAATATCACCCACCTTGGTGTCAGCACTGATAAATATGGACGCCATTATAGATAGCAGACAGCCCTTTGCCCACTTAATTGCCGAAATGCACGCAACTTCATCATTCCGTCTTCCAAGGTGCACATGCGTTGCGGGAAATGGGGCGTGCTGCGACGTGCACCAGGCTGCTGCTGGTCCGAGAGTATGAACGCGTGCATCGGCTTACG
Organism: Rhipicephalus microplus; assembly: GCF_043290135.1. Taxonomy (NCBI): domain Eukaryota; kingdom Metazoa; phylum Arthropoda; class Arachnida; order Ixodida; family Ixodidae; genus Rhipicephalus; species Rhipicephalus microplus. Next base: position 135,755,842 of record NC_134700.1, read on the forward strand.
CCACTGAAGAGGTTGAGAACAGTCAGCGATCTTTAGGCCACCTTCTTGATTTACAATAAATAATTAGAATATGAATTAGAATGACTGCTACCCAGCCCTTAAGGATTAGGCCACAAGTTGTGCCATATATCTATAAGGTCTCGCACAACCTCAAGAAAGTCGCGGCCAGACACGGCGTACCGATGCTGTTTTCTGCACCAGAAAAAATGGGAAGACTGTGCCAACGTGTGTGCGATAGGAAAAAGCGTGGCTGCCAAAAGAAACATGAGAGGGCCTTTGTTAAGTGTTTCATGGGGGTTGTGTACTCCATACCCTTATTGTGTGGAAAAGAGAACATTGGCTAAACCGAACGGTGTATTAATGACTGATTAAGGGAACACGTATAAAAATTAACAAAAAGAGATGAAAAGTATGCGCACCTGATTGCACATGTCATCTCGTGTGGTTGTGACGCACAATTTTCTTAGACGAAGATTCTAGGCCGAAGCGCAAGTAAAACTGCACGTGAAGTGTTAAAGGCCTTTTTCATTGAAAAAAAAAAATCAAGATCACTGTGTAAGCGCCCCTTCAATTTAGTTGTTACCAAACGAACTTTAGTTTATTGCTCTGAGGCTATGACATTGATTAACTGTACGTTTGATATGGTATGCTGTTGGCATTCTGATGTGTGTGTGCGCACAATGTGTTCTGTATATATTCAAGCCTTCGAGCTATGAATAAATCAGTTGGAAGTGGGCGCTGTGTATGTTTGATGTATGGGTGTGTGCGTGTGTGAGTGATCGTGTCAAGTTTTCGCGCTCGAATTAACTTTTCGAAATAAATATAGTTTTTTTTCAGTAAATATGGTCATATTGAACACTTGAAGCCTTTTAAGACTAAGCGCATTCGTGACAATAAGTCTTTGCTGACACCGTAAACAGTTCCTTCATTATTTTGCATGTGTTTAAAAAAAAGATGTTCTGTTTCCCTTCAATATTGCTGGCTTCAATATCACGGGTCGATATCGGCCTTGTTTGTGGGAGCCCATCCTGGTCCGCCTCCGTCCAGTAGTACGTGGCTATAGATTGTACGGCTGCTAAACCAAAGGTCGCTGGTCAGATTCCAGCCGTGGCGGTCGCATTCCAATGAAGGCGAATGTGTACAGGCTCGCATGCCGTGCGATGCGATTGCAGCGTGAAAACTCCAGGTGGCCAAACATCGCAGTGTTTTTCGTAATCATATCGTGGTGTTGAGACGTAAAACCACACCTAATATTAAAAGGACCCTAGCCTGTGCGCACGCTCAAAAACTATTTTGAAATAATGAATACACAAATGGAGGTCGTGCAGACATCAAGTATTACTTTAACGCGATACCGTTCTAAAGCTCGTTTTGCAGAAGTTTTGATGTGGGCGTCAGCGTCGTTCGTTATGAGCACAAATTCATTCATTCATTTATTGACTTTATTACCTCAAATTTCCCAGTTATGGTATTACATCAGGGAGTGGGTGATAGGAAGGCTAATAATATAAGGGTTGTTATAATTTGATGGTTTCGATTAGCCACGTCCCTATTGCAAAAACCAGCGCCACTGAGTACCAGTGTCCAGCGCCATGCCTGATTATGGGCCCAGTATGGCGCTGGTACCAGCGCCTCCCAGCGCAGGTACTGGGACGCTGGAGCGCTCCCAGTTTTCTGCGCAAAATGGCTTCACAGGGTTCAAACGGTGGTGCCCATTGGCCATAAATAAATATAAATATAAGTAAAACAGCGCACACTCATAATAAAAATAAAAAATTAACTTAAAAAAATAAAACGCCACTAGACGAGATTCGAACTCGCCACTTCCTTTTGAACTGACTACGCTACCCACTACGCCACTCCAGAATGTGCAAGTAAGGTTGTAAAATGACTATCCGCCGAACGCGCCGTTCAACTTATTGTTTATAAGTCGCACAGTCTACCCTGACACAATATTCCTTTCCAAATAACAATTGCGTCTTGATTTGACAGTGACGAAGGGCTTCCTGGCACCGAATGACGTGCAGATATTAGCAAGACTGCAAAGTGTTTTGAAGCATCTACATCTTAACTCTGAAAAATCTCAAATTGACTGGAGGAGCAGCCAAAGATTGTCAGCTGTTGCTGCCGATAGTCTTTTTTCCTTTGATAGTCGTTTCTAGCACTTGCTACTGGTCCACGAGTGCAGATGATTTACATGTCTTGTTTGGTAGATATCCACGCGCACGAGTGAACATTCAGTATTTTTCTTTCGCGCAAGCGACGGTGTAGCAGTACACAACTGGCGTGCCAAATTACACATTTGCAGTTGTATCAATACCTGCAACTAAGAAACCGCCGAAGAAATGACTAATGCAATCCGCTGAAAAAGTATCCCAGTGTGTTAGTTTACTAACACGTACCAAATTACCAACTCAAAATTGCGTGTTCTTACGTACGAGTCAAAGAAGTACCGGCTCCTGCGCTCAGAAGGAAGCTTTCGATGACAGCCTACGTTGCTGAAAGCAAGACACATCGATCGCCGCCGCTCCTTGTGTGGGCACCGCACACGCGGATAAATTGTTGATTTAGGCTCGGGGATGTCTAAACTGTACTTTACAGTCATTCTTACACTTTAGAAATGTGCCTACCTAAAGTAAAAAGCGCCGGCAGCAGGTACACCAACGCGGGCGGTACGATAGGCCTCGCTGGGACGGGGCACTGGGTAAGGATGCTTTCGATGCGTTACCCAGTGTCGCGATGCTTGAAGTTCCCTCATTTCAGCTTCGCAATATTTCTAACTGTTACCTAAACTGTACCTGAAGTAAGTGTAAGGTCAATAAATGCCAGAAATGCATTTACGGAGTGGCGATGCCGAGTGACAGCTGTTTTTCTAGCCTCCGCTGGCAGTATAAAGTGGGCGTTCCAGTGCACAGATATATGCAGTTATAACAATACCGACATTAAAAAAGAAACACCCATAGAAATACCAATGAAATCCGCTGAAAACGTACGCCAGAGAGTCAGTTCACAAAGGCGTATCAAATTACCAACTGAAAATTGCGTGTTGTTACATATCAGTCAGAGAAGTACCGGCTAAGTGCGGCCGGCAGCTTTCGGTGACAGCCTGCGTAGCTGAAAGCGCGACGTTCGATCGTCAGCGCTCTTTGTGCAAACATCGATACAAGACAAAATAGTTGATTTACATTTATGGATGTGTTAACTATACTTTACAGTTATTCTCACACTTTAAAGTTGTGTGTACACGAAGCAAGAAGCGCCGGTAGCACATATACAAGCGCGGCTGGCACGACAGGTTTAATGCTCGCTGGGCCGGGCACTGTGTAAGACCGCTCTCGGCGCGGTGAGTTGTGATTGTTGGAGATTCTGCATTTGAACTTCGGAACGTTTCTAACTCTTACCTTAAGTAAGTAGAAGAATAAGCATGGCCAGACATACATTTATGCGGTGTGGCGGAACCGAACGACCGCTTTTTTCTCGCCTCCGCTGGGAAACTGCGCGAAGCGATCAATAGAGCTCACTTACGTTTCGTCAACTTTGCGGCAAAAACAATTTCCTGTTTCTGTTTGGAGTGGCGTGCAGCTTGAGGCTTACAAACACTGGAACTTGGAATCGTTACAGGACTACACGGATGATGCGAATATGGCCGGTATACGCGGGCGCATAGGCGAAAAAGGTGCATTATAATTGCTGCGATACGTACGTGTGCCGCAAAAATTACGTATGCTCGGTATCTGTTAGGGTAGCATCTTTCCGTGCCGTCGAATCAAGCGTTTTATATTCAACGACACCGAAACATACCACGGCACACGCTACAATAACATGCACGTTGCGCTGGTAGAAACAGTGCGTGCTCCAGTATTCACCAGCGCTTGCCAGTGAAAATTCCAGCGCTTCGCAGTGCGCACCAGCATCACAGTAGTTGAGCCAGCGCCCCTACCACTGCGACACAGCTTTTTCCCAGTGCGCCCAGCGAAGTGCCAGAGATTACAAGCGTGTACCAGTTTCTCCAGCGTGTACCAGTGTCAAAAAACGTACTGGCATCACGCTGTTTTTCCAATAGGGGTACTTGAAAACTTGGGTGTCGTTGAAAGTCATGACATCAGTGGGCAGGTCATTCCAGTCTTGTGCTGTGCGCAGGAGAAACGATAGGTGGAAGGTGGCGGTTTGGGCTTGCACTGGATAGGCTGCGTTACAGTGACTGTGGGGTATGAGGTGGCCTCTTATGATGTATGGGTTATCTAAAGGCAAATAACAGAAGAATATACGACGAAGGCTAAGACGTGCCATTTCATGGCGTTTATCGAGGCCGGATAAGTGAACTTTGCTTTTAGTGCCAAGAAGCTTAAGGTGTATAAATAGTTAGAATGAATCGCGCCACACGGTTCTGCACAGACTCGAGCGCGTTATTGTGATTACTGTGGTGAGGATCGAAAATCGCATGCACATACTCTAGCTTTGGTCGGACAAAGGTATCGAAGGCAACTTGTTCAATAGACGGGGCATCGAGCGAAAGGTCACGGCGTAAGTACCCTGCAGAGTAGGATTAGCACAGTTTATGGTGTGGGTAATATGACACGTCCAAGTTAGGTCACACGATATGGTAAAACCAAGATAATTAAACGAATAAACTGTAAGAATATGGTTGGTGTTGATATTGTAGGTATAAAAACGTAATGAAGACGATGGTGGACAATCATGAACACAGTTTTAGAACCATTCATGGACATGGGCCAAAATTCACACCACTTTTGTATGCGGGTGATCACGTTGTAATATGGAATTGTATCTAGGTTAGTGATTGCGCGGTATACAACACAATCATTGGCGAAGAAACGAATGTGAGAAGAAATGCTTGAAGGGAGGTCCTTATGTATATAAAACAGAGCAGGAGGCTAAGTACAGTACCTTGCGGTACACCTGAAAGAATGGGTGTCAAGGATGAAGAGTATAAGTTCCCATGAACGAATTGGTGACGCTCGGTTAAGAAGCTTCGAATCAAGTTTAAAACACATGGGTGGATGTTAAGACTGGATAATATTGATACAAGACAACCCTAGGGAACCTTGTCGAATGCCTTTTCAAAATCGAAGAATACTGTTTCAGTAGGAATAGTATGGTGTAAGTGTACGTGTAAATCATGCAGATAAAGAGAAAATTGATTGTCACAGGAGTAATTTTCGCGAAAAGCATGCTGACTTAGGTGAAAGAAATTTACATATGTTAAAAAGTTAGCAGTATGAGAGTATATGATATGCTTCATTATTTTACTAGTGACACTTTTTATGAAGTTGGGATGGTGGTTACCCGGCCATGTTCTGTTTTTTTTCTTGAAGACTGAGATGACCTTCGCCTTGGTCACTTGCCAGTCATAAGGAACTGGACCACTATCGAGCGAGTCCTGAAATATGAGTGATGAAAATAGTCTACACACATGTTTAGTATTTTAGGCGCTTTAGTGTTGCCACCATCCGCTGCTGTAGATAAAGATTTATTCTATGAGGCAATGACATTGATAATGCCATGTGAATCAAATGTGATGTATCGTATTAGCGGATACGTGGAAAATAGGAGCACGGGTAAATCCTCGGGTGGCTCATTAGTAGAAACTGTGCTAAAAAACGTGTTCAGTATAAGGAACTTCAATATAAGGAATAGGAAGTCAGGAGCTGTCATTAGGTGAAATTTTCATAAAGTGACGAGGACCAATTGTTTTCCAAAATCGCTTGAGGTTGGTTTACAACATGACTGGCATGGTGCTAGCAAAAAACTGGCACTTAGATAGGATGGTTACCTTATAATGTGCTTACTACACTGCGTAATACGTTTGCCATGTAAAAGCACAGTCAAATCATTTAGCGGCTCGAAATGAATGCTTTTTTTCTTATTATTTAGCTGTTTGAGGGATACACTGAACCATGGGGAATTTATTTGAACTGCTATTGTAATGGTCGAGATAGAAACACTTATAAGACGATGCAACTCTGTTTTGAAAAGAAACCTATTCGACTGGAGAAACTTTAGTGAGAAGTTAGCGGCAGAAGTGTCAGAATATTCTGTTATTTCTTAGTTTATGCTAACAGTCTGCTTTATCGTGAAGGGTAAACGTTTTTCTAATTTTTTTCTTTAATACGTTACAAGAAAATGAGGTGTGAACTGTTAGGTGATCGCTCAAGCCCTCTTATTGTGTTATAAGTGACCGAAAATTGAGGAAGATGGCAATAAATACATTAATGCTAAAAAACCTGGAGAGAAGTGGGGACCGAATGAGGGTTGGCGGGGTCTGAGTGGGGATCGAGCCCTGGTCGTTTGTGAAGCAAGCGGATTTTTTACCACATGTCCACGCCTCTGCTTGTGAAAACAGTGAAAAGAACTTCCTCTGCCTGGAAATGCAGTGAAAGTAACACACATGCTTCACAAACACATGCATTCTGTATTTATTCTTCACAATGCACCATGAAATATTGCAGTATTGCACTATCCTAATGGCTCCGTGGATGAAAGCCGGTTCCCCACTATAAAAGGCACACACGCTACTGCGCCTATTCTCTTATAGCCACGTTATGGGTGCATGGCTAATTCGGAAACGTTTTATGCACTAAGAGTTTGATGTACGCATTACGAACAGGATGCTGCTATCGCGTTTAACTCTTAATGGCAAAGCTTTAGAGTCCCCTATGTTTTCGGTTTCTTGCCGAGATTTTCTGTGTATTATTGAAATCAAAGAACGATATGATTAGGACGAGACGTATTTTACGCGTCATTTATCGTGCAGACCAGAATTGAATTTGGCTTGTACATCAACTGGTGGCCACCTGCAGCTTTCAAATTAAAAGCCATTTCTTAGCGCTCTAGAGGCACTTCTAGCGTGTCTATGTGTCTATCTAGCCAGCGACGTCTGGGTGCTCGCGATTGCCTCCTTAACTTGGTGTAGACCAAAATTAGTATAGGAGGGTAAGAAGGTTCGATGAATACGGTTGGCTGGTCATAACATGAATAAAGTGAAAATCCCGTCACGGAGTATGTCTTCAAACATTTTTCTCCAAACTCGTGCAGCAAAACCCGTTTACCACAAGCCGTGGTTTGCGAGCATGTGCCACAGGTATCACGCAGTTTATGTCAACTGAGGTGCAGCAAGGAACAGGCATTGGTAATTCAAACGCCAGAGAAATGCAAAAAAAAACTGAGGTCGTCAGCGCTGATCAGACGAATGCAAGGAATAAATGCGGCAATCTTAGTGAGAATTGCACCCATGAATGCTGTGTGGCAGTTGAGTGCCAGGTCTCTAAACTGCATTGAAAAAAAAACATTCATGCTGGAAAATATTGTTTGTGATACTTCGATTGTGATTGCTGCGCTCAATATTGATATTTATAAACATAACGTATCTACTTTTATCATAGAGGCGTTTTGTCGGGTTGACAAAAAACTGTATACTTAAGCGTCATCTACTGAAGTTGGTCTAATTAGCACTGACCGCTGCTACAATCGTTGCTAGTACTAACACTACACATCAGGTTACATCGTCTGGTGAGTCAAAATATCTATGTTGGTACTGTCGTCAAAAACCAGTTATATAAAATATTTGCAACTGCTCAAGATACGTTTGTGTTAAACGTTCGTTCATATCTGTAGCGTAATTTTGAGATGTTTCTTTCAAGGAAAATTGGCCGCGTATCTGCGTGCTTCTTTGCAAAGAACGTCAAAAGACCATAGTCTGCTCTCTGGATGCGCTGCGTGAAATACGGTGCCATCCGGAGGTAATATGAATAAACAAAAGTCTTTGTAGGGCGCAGAGTCACTGGTAGGCGCAAAACACCAGCTGCTTTATTCCTAGGGCCCGTTATGAGCGCAGCGTAATAAACACTGTGGTCTTTGGAGTAACGTATCTATGCTTTTTCCTCAATGAAAAAAAAACACTACTTAAGTTTTGAATTTGTGCCTTAAATATACGTATTATTTGCTTTTTGATTGATATTTGATGGACAATGTTAACAAGTGAGAATGCAGCCACCAGATAAATAAGAATAGCCGTTCAGCAGGGGCTTACACCGGATTGATTCATCGTCGGACAGACAGACTTGCAGATTGACAGACAGAACAAAATGTCTGCGTGAAAGTATCCCAGGAAAAACTGTCATCTTTAAAAAGTTACACCATAGTTACATTCACTTTGCACGTTTCGCGTAACATTGAATCCCGGGACGTGGCACCTGGCAAACGTTTTACAGTCAACTTACAGAGCACTGCACGATAAGTGCTCGATTCAGTTATTTTGTTTTCAAGTCTTGTTTGCAATTCATTTAAAGGATTGTCGTGACTGAAAAGTGTTAGACAGATTGGTTTATGACAGCTTTCATCGCACTGAAAAGTTCGCGAGACGAAGGCTAAAGCGAGTGCCAGTATTGACTTCGATATCACCAGCTAGTAGTAACAGGTAATTTAAATATTGTGCAAATAGAGTCATAAAACACTAATCGCATGCAACATGGCCTTGTCAGCTTAACAGCTCACAGCTCGTTTTTTTAGTGAACTAGGAACGGAATTTATTTAAGTGCCTGAAAAAGACGAGAGGGCCGTTAGATCTAGTCATAGCTTTTGTATCACCATGCATAGTACAGCGGTACACGCGAGACTTACTCTTTTTGTACTGGTCATTTGACAACATTGGTGGCGTCACAATTTTTGTGTGATGACATTGCGAAACCCCATGCAACCTCAGATGGGAGGATGGGTCCGCATAGTACAGCGCATTTCACAGTGGGACCATGCCTAGCATGTGTAAGGTGCAGGAGGTTTGGTTATGTTGAATCGTACGTCTCGGTTACGTTCGGGGCACATGGCGCCAGAAGCAGTAGGTTCACCACAGCGCTGCAATGGTGAGTTTACGATGCTGAAATTCTGCATGATAAAGACGGGAGGCCAGTAGGTCGAGCCTTAGCTATGGTTTCACTAGGTCCATTACCATGCTTACTGAAATTGTTACTGTATATTGACGTCAAACCGCACAAGGCAGTCATAGAGTGAGGAAAAAATCAATCATATTCTGACACGACAGCCTGACAATGGACATATATAACACAGTACTTAAAAACTAGGCATAGTAAGTGCACCTAAGCAAAGAAAGCACATAATGAAGACAAAAACATCGGAGTTGATAAATACAACTCAGACACTCAATTCAAATAGAGTTTTACTTATTAAAAATAACTGTTTTATGCATGTTGGGCAATGCGCGTGTGAGCAAGACAGAAAAAAAGTTGTAGCAGACTTGGCCTGTATGCTTTCATTTGTGTCTGAAAAAACAGAACGAGATAAATATGACAATACATAGTTGAGCCGCGTTAATCTCTCCTCCTATAACACTTTCTCATTTTTTTATTTTTTTCGCAAGCTAAAATCACTTGCACTCAATGGCTGTTCTTTTCTCTCGCTATCCCCTTTTTGTCAATGCCTGGTGACCTGTTTTCTAAGACAAATTCGGGAGAAATCATTCCATTTTTACATTTTCTCAAGCAATAGATTCGCGTATTTGCTGCAGAGTAAAAGGAATTGTGATATTGCTTAAAGTTGTTATGTTGCAGCTGTTGTACTAATCAATTACAGTTGACCTCATTCAATAAACACTTATCTAATTTTCTTCCTGCTTCCATTTGAAAAATTCGGCCTTTTTTTGTGGACCAAGTAATTTAAATTACCTCAGAGTAACATTTTTTATGTGCTGAGCAATTTATGGCTCCAAGCTACTGTATCCACGATGTCGTCGTCTTATACGGCGTGATGCAACGCTTGTAAAAGTTAAAAGGGGACAGCCATTTGCAGCATATTGAGCGTGCACTCGCTCCAAAATAAGAGCTATTTTTCTCTAGTTCTTGAGCCTTGACAACGACGTCATATGCGAAGCACTTTAGAGAACCCGAGCTTGCGTATGCAGTCATCACTTGGCACTAGCCAATTCACGAATAAAAACGGAAATACAAAAAAGCAAGCAAGAAATTAAAGAAGTGTGAATCAAAAGAATGGTGTAGGAAGCTAAATAGATATTTCTAGGACTAAAGATGGTAAAAACAAAAAAAAATAAGATAAAAAAGCAAATAGACCCTGAAAACATTCGGCAGATCCCACGTACCTGGGAATTGACGTTATGCGAAGCATGCGGAGGGAAGTTGACCGTATTGCAAAGTTTTTATTGAGCGACCCGTGATGAAATGACGCTAAATATATGTACAAATGTTGCACGCACAGACGCGAAATTCTTGGGTTTGATTCCAGCTGATACCCAGACATTTATTCCTTGCTTTCCTCCGCTCAACGCCACCTATGTCGGGTATTTCAGAACGCTCACGCGTTCAAATTGCCCGTGTGCGATCTCGTTGTTCTTTGGTATATACTAAGTTTCAAGAACTTGCGGCACATACCCGCATACCAGCGGCACATACTCGCCCGTGGGTATGTGCCACTGTCTGGTGGGAAGTGTTTGGCAATGTACCCGACGGGACTGTGACATTATTCATGTCTTGACCAGCGCGTCATATTCGTCAAACCATCATACACTACCATGCTAATTTTGGTTCACTCCAAGTTATGGAGGTAACCTCGAGAGCACCCAAACGTAAACGGCTAGATAGATACTTACATACATACATACGCTCAAAGTCACCGAAGTTTGCTAAGAAATGCTTCCCATTAAAAAAAAAAGCCAAACTGAAGAGGAAACAAATAAGGCTGTCCACTTCCACTCTACCTTTAGGCTGGCAACCCCTCGTGTGAAGCAACCTTAGTTTTTTTTTTCTTGTTTGTTCTCTCACTTTTTGCATTTTTTTTAACGTTGGCTTCAATGTGAATGTCTCCAAACATGAACACTGGAATGCGCAGAAATACTATTGCGTAGTTTTTGTTTTCCCAGTAAGTTGCAAAGTTTGCTATTTGTGAAACTGCACATTTCGAGAGTGGGAATACATAGAATAAACAATTTCAAATTGCTGCACTCATTTACACTCGTATTCTGAATTGCTTCGCAGCGAGTGCATTATTATTATTATTATTATTATTATTATTATTATTATTATTATTATTATTATTATTATTATTATTGCACGCACTTTCCAACGCGGCCGTGAGCAGGGGTCCCCTGTCCCGTCTTTCTAATACAAGCGTCTTTGAGTTAGGTACATTTTTCATTCCTTTATTACTGTGTTTCATTTTTTTCCGAACGCATTTCTCTGTGCACCTCCTATCTCGGTCCTGCCTTTGTGAGCCTTCATCGAGGCGGGGGCGGCCTGATTTGTGGAAAAGCTGGCACCGCCGTCTGCGCACAAATGCGCGTGAGCGAGAACAAGGCTCTCAAAGCGGCGCTTCTCAGATGCGTATTTGAATGTCCCGTTTTTCCCTGACTGAAGCTATATCAATCAGGAGTCCGCCACGATGTATCAGTGGTCAAGGCGCTTAGCTGCCATCCCGAAGGTCGTGGGTTCGACCCCGGCAACAGTGATCACAATTCAATAGAGGCCAAACAGTGTAGGTACGCGTATCGTGCGATGTCAATGCACAATGGTCGAAATTCCCGGAGCCCCCCACTACACCGTTTCTCATAATCATACCGTTGTTTTGGGACTTGAAACCCCGAGCATCTCGATCAAGAGCTTGACGGGTATCTCCCGCTTCTCTTTTGAGAACTCTTTCTTTGAACCAGGCCACATGTCCTTTCACGTTATCACATTTAACTCTTGCATTCCATAGTTGCATTCAATTGTTTCACGCACTATCATCTTTATTTCCTGTCGCAACAGAACTTTTACGCTGCTAAGCACGTGGGGTGAGGTGTCATTCCCAGCATTGAGGAAGGAAGTAGTGAGGACGCTGGAGCATTGCAGCCTGTGCAAGAAAGTAAAGAAAGAAAAAAAAGAAAAGTGATCCAGAAGAATAGTAAGTCGAACACTTGTACGCCAAGCATCGTTTACCCACTATTTTCCGATGGAGGAAAGGATAGTCACTTTTTCAGATGGAGTTTGCCTATTACGCCCCAGCGCACTATATCTGTCCATTTTGATCTTTTTATTTTTTTGATTCAATCCTGTTTTACATAATAATGTAGTTTTAGCCACGCCTTTTACGAATACTTTGCTTCTCGCTCCCGTTTATGCAGATATGTGCCAAACATCATCTTGCGTGGGGTTCTCCTTCAGGAGGCGCGGGGCGTAGCCTAATCTTGCTCTTCCTATTGAATAAATGTATGAAGGAGACTCAGGGCCCTCTCTTCGGTTACTAAAGAGGGTGGCAGCCTCCCTCGTGCGTACGCCTATGATGTCAGGCATATCTTGCCTTAAAAGAAACCATTCCATATTTTTATCAACTTTTGAATACATAGTTGTTAGGTATGCCCACCTTTCATGGTTTTTGTTCGACAAATATCTCGGTGTTTCATTATACATTTGGTTAGAGACTTGTGGCGCCGTCTGTCGGGCGAGGTAACGACTGCCCGTCAGTGAAAAAGCTGTTCCTCTAAACCATAGCAGGGTCTTCTGTTCCAGAGGGTTGATGAAGCGTAGACATTATCAAGCGATAACTATAATTCTGTTACCATCCCTGCCTAGAAATGTGCATACACACTCTGAAAGAATCAACCAGTCAAAAAGACAAATGCTAAAAGTACCTATTGACCTGCACTTTCAACTCACTACTGCGTATATCCGGGCAATTGACAATTGACAAATAGTTACATATGAATACAGCCATAATATCGAACAAACATTTATAAGTGGTGCGATTGTACAACGGGCAATGGAAAAAGAAATAGTTGGCGCAACATGTAGTGAACTACTCTCCTATATGTAGAAGGGAAGCTTTACAGCAAATTTCAGCATTTTTTATAAATATCAGAGCAGTACGCCTGTGGTACCGGAGGCAGAAGAAAGGGGAATAATCAGTAGTAGTGTGAAACTTACAGCAACTTAGATATGGCAGCGTTTCAATATAAGCATGACATCCTTTTAGTTATAAAGAACTGAGCTCACACACTTAACTTAGTTGAAAAGAAGGAACGATGGCCGTTCTAAACAACAACAACAGCAGCTGTAGCATCAGCAGCAGTAACGACAAAGACAAAAACTGCTAGGCACCTACTGGTAAACTACTTGTTTCATGCCAATATTTTCTACCTGTATGTAGTTCCTTCACTTATGGGTCCATTCCAGCTACGCGACTTTTTAAAAATTCTAAGAATGCCTTGATTTCTAAGCGTATTTTACCCGATAGATAATCTTGGTTGCACCCCGTGGGTGCGTGAAAGAAGAATAAGTCTACTCGCCACTTCCCACTTCAGTTTAACGTAGGGCCTGATATTGAAAAAAAACTATGTTGGCCATACTCGTGCTCTCGCCCCCGCAATGCCTAATTCGCAAACGCGACGCTCTTCCCTGACTTCTATAATGACCGGAATACTGCCTCGGTAGCTGCACGATAATATAGGTGGTACGCAATGTCCGTGTATTGATCCAACGCCTACGATTCAAAGCACTTATTGATTAAACCTTACTAGGAATATTGACGCCCAGTCACTGGGCGCTTACGCCCACACGACCAGTCGATTGGGCTGCACCAGGGGTTCGCGTATACAGTGGGTGAAAAATTTTGCTTACTCAAGTTAAATGAGGTCGGAACTAGAGGCTGAGTTCATCTAAGTTTTTCATAACGCTGGAATTCGAAAGAGAAAACTTGAAGCATCGTAAATAGGTTAATATTGTATTGCGAAAAGACCGTTTCAAGAAAAATACAGAACAATGAGGAAAACTGTATAGGGCTGAACGGAAGTACAGTAGCAATCTCATGTAGGAACACAAATGCTTAAAAATTTACAATAACTGTAGAGAAAGAGTGGATAGCTTTGAATGTCGGTGACTGATAGACGTTTAAGTTCCTGTTACTTTTAAAGAGGTGAAGTTTCTGAAGACGTATTTTACAGCGGAAACGTGCTAGTGGCATTCGTTGCGTAGTACTGCAAATAGCAGAGCCTTGAAACCCTTCTGCGATGGCTGTACGTTTTAGCGTACTTGATCAATATATATGTTGCCTGCAAAGATGTGCAAGCCAGAGAGCAGAGAAACCATTGTGTTCCTCTCCCACCGACACTCAAAGAAGCGCTGTCTTGACAGAGTGGTCAGACCACAAAATCTACACCCCCAAAACAGGCAAAAGTTGCCATGGGTGTCAGAACAATCACTTTAATGAAAGTGTAGACGGCCGCAGAACAAGTAATACACCCGGAAGCTACTGTGAGATCGCGCGTGCTCTTTTAGTTGGTAAAGTTTATTCAGCTGAAATGTTACTCCCTATCGTTAAGGGCGAGAAATAATTAACAAGAAAAGAAAACCACACAAAACGCGTGTACACACGAGCACGCACTTTCCAAAGGAATCAAAGCAAGGAAGGTTTCAAAATATAATAGAACAGTATAGCTCAAACTGCTAATGACGCTGGATATTGAAGAAACAGGAAATGTCGTTAGAGCCGATTTTTCTACGTATGCCTAGTTGTCAAGGCGACTGCTTCCTTAGCAGTTCTTATGAATGCGTAATCAAGCCTTACAACGTTGAATGTGGAAGCAGGATATTTATGCCGAATGCCTATACTGTAGCATACCTTCAACTGGAAAGTAAGGAAGCTGGACAAATGTGGAGCCAGAGAAGTTGTTCAGGTCTATAAACATAAGTAGAATTGTTGCTATTTTTTCTACAAAGAAAAAGAAAAGTTACAGTGGCACCAAGTGTTTACAAGCTCTCATATCAACCAAGAATTGAGATAATAAATAGCAAATAAACACAAACTGACATTCCTTTCGATATGGCTATGGGTACCATTGACACACATTCAAGGATGTAAAACTGATAAAATAACGAAACATTGAATCCTGACTGTAATCAACTTTTTCCCAGTAAAGTGTTCTGCTTTATGACAACCAAAGTTTATTTGTTCTTTTTTGCTGTTGCCGCACCATCGCGGTCTAGTGGCTAAGGTACTCGGCTGCTGAAGCACAGGTCGCAGGATCGAATCCCGGTTGCAGCGGCAACATTTTTGATGGAGTCGCAAATGCTGTAGGCTCGTGTGCTTCGGCTTGGGTGAACGTTCAAATCAGTGAATGGCTGATAGATGGGCTTTTACGAGTTATTTTTGAGCGTCTTCCATAATTTTTCGAGAGTACATAAAGGATATTTTAGCTGACTTTCATAATTTATTGTGAATTTTTGGCTGCGTGCTGCGCTATAATATTTCTCTCGCCTGTTTTCGGGAGCCTCTACTACCGATCGACAGCGTTTTCTGGCCATGCTAAAAAAGTGTTGCAGGGCCACTTTAAAGGAACGGTTGTGCATTACTAATTGTTAGATGTGTCTGAGCACAACTTCTTTATTTGTTTTTTTTTGCCAAACAGCGATCAATTGTATCTTTACCGCAGTAGTCAAAAAAAAGCTGCTTGTTGGAGTGCTTTTCCCCAGACAACGTTTATTTAAAAACGGCATGTGCTTTGCACTCTCAATAACGCCGCTGTTGGGCCGACCACAGCGCCGCATGTCGCAATCTTGCCACTCTGGCAAGCCGTCACTTCCAATCTTTTTTTCATTGAGATGGTACAATTTTATCGTTATTGAAAGCATCACTGCACAAAAGAACACGGTTGGTATGGCCCTTCTTTCTTTATGGCAACTCGCTCACCTACCATTTTTTTTCTTACCGCAGATTGCTGAACGCTGCTTCATTTTATTTCATAAATTTCAACACAAGACGTGGTTTGCATTCAGCCCACTGCACTTACGCAGAGTAGTGCAGTCATTTTGCCTCTTGTACATTATTTCAAGCTTTCTGTTGGAATGACCTTTGTGCAATCATTGTGTGCGAACATTGAGTCGGAAAAGAAAACTTGTAGACAATAAAGAGGTACAAAACAAGCAGCTTATACTGTTCATACGCTAAGAAAAATAACGAGAAGGTTTACGTGCTACCCTCTTCAATAATGGCTGACTTTCCATGCATAGCAATGGCTCAATAGAGCCACGACAACACTCTTGTGAATCATGCGACTCTCCGACGAGATGCATGATGATTAAAAGGGGCGTACACGGGTCATTTTAGTCCCCTGATGTACAAATAGAAACTGTAGACTGGCAACGTGATACACAAGCATATATTGTTTTTGTGGGACTTACAAGAAGCAAGAAAGAACAGTTTGAAATATAACCGCATTAAAAATTCAGGTGTAGCTTGGGACGTGTACGTCCCAGTGAACTTTAAGAAAACTAACATGATAAAGTAGTGGTTGATATTTTGTTACCGTAAGGGAGCCTGAAAGACAGTTTCTTGCCGTTGAAAAGCCCAAGAGTACTGCATAGGCCTTGTGAAAACTTACCGCATAGTTTTCGAACTTCAACATCGGAAGATTTGCCGCTGCAACGATTGCCTTTCACTAGGGAAATACACGATAATACGCAATTTGTAGGTGGTGAGAAAGTAGCACTTTTGTCCGCGTAGTTCGCACCTAATGTCTTCTAAATACTTAGCATTTCGAAACGGCTCGAAGCGAAGATGAGGCATCACACTCGCGATAAAAGACAGAGTGAGCTTCACCAACATTGTCTGAGCACTGGCCCCACATGGTTACATATATTTAGATGGAATTTGAGAATTGAATTTGTTTCTCTCTTCATTTTGAATATGAATAAATTTTTTGAGTGTAATAGCTACTTTTGTTTCCCGAGTACGTCGGAGACCACTATTTTTTTTATCATGACTGCCGAAGAAATCACAAGTAGAATGAAACCTCCCTTCGTGTCTAGACGATATGCATCGTGCCAGCACAAGCGCTGCATGATTCAAAATATTTGCTTTTTTAATTATTTATGAATGTCGATTCCATGAATCTTTCCACGCGGGTAAGTCAAAAGAGTTGGATGTAGCAGTTAATGGGGGAAAGGCAGCTAGCCTTATACGTTTCCTAGGGAAATCAGTTTGGACTGGTTTATTGGAGTGCCTCAGTATTAGGCACGTCTTCGTCCGCTAATTCTAAATCGTCAATGTTGTAGTTTCTGGACCGTCAGATCCGTCAGAGATACCAAGGGTGTCAATCAGAAAGGACACTTTTGCTTGTCGAAAGCCAAGCCGAGACTTTCAGTTGTCCAGGTTAGCCTGAGTGGGCCTAGTGTAGCCTCACCCCAGGCAACCCATCATTCTACTTTATTTTTGCTGGGAGCCGCCTGCGACACCACAACGTTAAGTCCAAACGCATTTTGTTCGTGGCTGTTACTGGCAGATAATAACTGGTAGATTTGTTATTCTGAAACAGTAAATTCACAACGCTTTCCAGCCATCCTCATACGAGGCAAAAAGCTGAAGCTAGTCAAATCACGATGTGCAGCTGACGGACAAAAATAATAAAGAATGGCAGCATACCCAAAGGATGTATGATGGAGAGTGGGGCGAAGCATCCGCCCGTCCGTGCATGCGTCTGTTCGTACGTCCGCATGTCCATCCATGTGTCCATCCGTGCGACCATCCGTGCGTCCATCCGTGCGTCCAGCATTCGTCCATGCATCAGCCTCTGCGTCCTTTCATGCGTTCATCCGTCTGTGCAGCCATCCATGCGTCCGTCCATGCATCTGTCTGTGTGTCCGTTCGTCCATCTAGTCAACACTCCAAGTACCACCATCTGGCATCTTTTCATCATATATTCCGCATATAGAAGAACCGCCATCCAGCGGACGTTCCAAGGACTACATGAGAGGTGGCACACGCACTATTTCTAACGGCTTGCGCTTCGTGTCTACTTCCCACCTTTAACCACCTCGAGTTCATGGTATATACTAGTTCACTATATTCATGGCACTGCGGCCTAACGCTCACTAAACCTTTCTCAAACCAAGGAGGGGACGCCCAGCGAGTATAACGTACTAACCCTTTCTTGTCAGATAGTGCTCAATGTACATGCCAATGGCTGCTAATGTGAAATGAGAGACAGGAGAATTCGGCTTTTAGTTAATGCGCACGCTGCGAATTTTTCGTTGTTCAACAACACACAGGAGAAATCTCTCACCGGCACCACCTTGCAGGTCAAAGCGTAAGACATGTTACGCACTACTACGAGGTACGAACGGGTACCACTTTAAGGAGCTTCGCCCCTAAAAATTGCTGCAATGGATATCACTGCCCAGGAGCGAAGCCATGCCTATGGCAAAATGGTGGCTGCAGTGGCCATCGTACTAGGGCGTGTTCTGTCAAGGAGGTTAATAAAAGTTTCTATAGTGAAGATTCTTTCCAACGTGCGAGCCGTGTCAACCGTAAGACGGCGGCTGCGTCAGCCATCCTACTAAGGGCATGATCAGCTGTTGGCGTTCGGCGATTGGGAAGGAGCGTTTTCTTCGCACGCCCAACGAGTTTAACGTGGCAATCTTTTTTAGTCATATAGTGCTGAAAGCGAGTCTTTGTGTTACTGCGAACTTTATTGGAGAATAATTCTCCGATACTAGTATCTGCGAGAACTTTCTTAGCAAAAAACAACATTTTATTTATAATTAACGTAGCCTTTAGACTAACAAATCGAAACCACTTGATGTCTAAGTGAGCACTATCGAAAAATAGCATGCTTCTGAGATCTTTGGAGGGCAAACGCTGGCTTAACTACTACTGGGACAGCATTGCGGGAGCTTGCACGCCAGCAATCTTTTTAAAGCTTCTTGGCTGAAGTATGTTCAACGTTCAAGACAAGAAAGTTTATTGAAAACTGGTAACAACATTTCAGGTGAGCACAACTATCTGGTGTCACAAAATCACTTCGGTGGCGTGTACAAACAAGAGAACATAGACAGGAGGCAACACACAGCCCTTCAATATTCATACAGATCACGAGACACTCAAGGAAACAAAGAGAAAATGAAACGCAAGAAAATTGGCAGCATATTCACGCGGTGAATGATGGAGAGTGGTCTGAAGCATTCGTCCGTTCATTGATTCTTGCTTCCGTTCGTCCATGAGTCCGTCTGTGTGACCGTCCATGCGTCCATTCGCCCATCCATGCGTGCGTCTGTTTGTGCGTTCGTCTGTTCGTGCGTTCGTCCCTGTGTTCTTTCCTGCATGCGCCCCTGCGTCCGTTCATGCGTCCATCCATGCATCTGTCTGTGTGTTCATTCGTCCATCTACTCAACACTCCAAGTACCACCATCTTGCATCTATTCATCATATATTCTCCGTATAGAAGCACCACCATCCAGCGGACATTCCAAGGACTAAACGAGAGGTGGCACACGCACACTTTCTTGCGGCTTGCGCTTCGGGTCTACTTCCCACCTTTAACCACCTCGAGTTCATGGTATGTACAAGTTCACTGTATTCATGTCACTGCGGCCCAACGCTCGCTAAACCTTTCTAAAACCAAGGAGGTTTCGCCCAACGAATACGTCATGCGATTATACTATCATGTGACATAACGCCGGTGATTAGGCAGTCACAAGTTTATGTGATTTTTGTTTCCTATAGGATGGTGACGTCATCATATGAGAGCGATTCGCGCACCACTTGTGTTCACCCAGCTGGTGCAGAACGCTGAAGTTGCTAATGGCTAGATTTTGAATTTCATGTGCCATCTAATAATTATGAGTAGCAATGTTAAAAGGCCCTGTGACTCAATTTCAGCATGCACTTTTTATCGGTTCTTTTACTGCTCTGGAATGCGCTGATATCCTAGTGCAAGTGGCAACGCTGAAATTGACGCTGTTGTAATTTTAATTCATGCGATAGATTTAGGCTACGGTGACACACAACGGCGATTTTGTTATGGGAAATGACGCCATGTCATGTGACGTGGCGACAAAGACCGTTTGCTGTTGATTGGCTTGACACAACAAGTAGAGTATAATATTCATATGGCGGCAGCTATGCTACACACGTGAATGCTAAAAACAGCTAACTCTTTTTTTATATACGGTGTCATCGATAGGATAGATTTCGAGTGCTGACGAAATGTGCACCGGAGCACACCACTCTGGCGGAGGGCAAAAGGAGCGAACCAACCAATGGAACACACACGCTCCCTCTGGAAGAACCGGCAGGGTCACATAGAGACGCTTTGCACGCCTCTCGCTTCTTGTATGTGTGAGAACGTTGGGAACAGCAGCGAAGCTAGTCTATAGCAAAACGCGAGCTCCGACGCGAGGCGCAAATTAAGCGACTGGCGTCCTTTGGCACACCCAATGTTCGCACCATTTCAAGGCCGAGGCCACATGTGACTTCCGGTAGAATTCGCCGATTTTCCCGGAGCAGAAAAGTTGCTCCGTGGAGTGGATCTCGCCGTGGAGCTGCTCCAGACCTGCCAATGGATCATATAAGGAGCACTCTCATTGTACCAACGGAATAGACTTGCTCCGTACAGAGCAGAAAAAAGTATTACCGGAACTGCTCCAAATCTGCCAATGAATGACACCATAAGAAAGAAATCATTCCTGTTTCTTTATGTATTTTCAGAACAACTAACACGACACTTCGTCTGGGAGGGAGGTCACAGTACGCCAGCAACTAATGGTGTAGATGCATGCCACGCTTTTGTGAGCCAAATGTAGAACATGCGGTGGACGCCAGCGTTACTGTATATATAACGCGTCTTTCATGCAAGCTGAGAAGAGACCTCACTCAAAGCGTATCCGTCTATCATACACGGTGTGACCGTAAGAGCTACTGCTACTCGATGCACGTGGTTCACCATAACCATGCTAATGACGCCGTGAAAAAAAGTGGTAGCGAGTCATTGTGTGAAGGCCACGATGAGGTGACATTTCCGGTATTTGTTTATGAGGCTCCCGCTGTGATTTGAAGTAGTATTTGACGTCAGCAGGCGAGTTATATTCGAAAAAAAACCATCCCTTTTTGTCTTCTTCTCGAGTTTTGAAATTTGATGACACACGACTTCAGTTTTCGCGCACCCATTTGTACTACTTTTGTTGCATTTGTATCAGCAATCAATGCTACACGCCTTCGGGTGCTGAATGATGTCGTCACAAAAGTTTCGCAAGGTCCCTATATTGAGGGATCGAATACTTTTCTCGTAGCACTAAATGAAACTAGTAAACTTCGAAATGCAAGTGCTAAGAAAGAAAAAACAAGAAATGGCACATCACGAGTACTTACTCAAAAGTAACACAAGTTATTCAAAAACCAACTTCATTCTTACCTCTAATTTTCCTTATCGATTTTAAGCATTTCTTGCGCTTGATGAACAAACTTGGCAAGTTATCATGAACCAATCTTGTTGTTATATTTTACCATGTTACCATTTCTGTCTCCTTACAAAGAATGTAGATAGTACAGAAAAATGAGGAAAATGTGAGGTAAGCCTAAGCTTTCGTTTGAGAAAGGGCCTTATAACTTGAAAAGAGATCATTTACCTAAACCTGATCTAAGGCCTATGCATGCGCATCGGGGGCAAAGCAAAACACAATAAGAAAAGAATACACCCCCCCCCCCCCATTAGCTACCTCCTCTACCGGAGCTCGGTAATCACCTGCGAAAGTTCATCAAACAAACGCGCATACTCGACATACAACAATAGGTGGCTCCTACCCTTGTGTGTGCTATGCTCTCACTACTCACTTTCACTTCGAGTTAGGAAGACAGACAGCACGAAATTCACTTCGCTCACCACAGCGGCCATATATACCTTACGCTAGCATTACGTGAAATGTAGAGAAATGATAAGCATGAAAATAAAGGCTGGAAAGTTAACCAGGTCTGACTCGGTAGAGTACACTACATTGGGGAAGATGCGAGGGTGAGGGAACGTCATAACGAAGGGAGGAAAGGTCATTGTTTCAGCTGACGTACAGTTCCGAAGTTTATGCTACATACGGTGAAGCAGTTTGATTTCCGTGAGAAAAAAAAAGATGTGGTTGATGCCTCTGATATTACAATCTAAAAAAAAACCACACACGAAAATGAAAAGTACCTTAGCAGAAGCAGTAAAAAGTTCAATACATATTGATCTATCATGTTTATTGGTATTTAGTAGCTATACAACCTTGAGATATTGATGCACTCATATTGATTCTTGGTGGCACACCATCTCTAACACGACAATCAAGGAGTCGCGGCCCGTATACACTTTACGGAGACTCAGCACGAACCGGAGCATCGCGCTAATCACACTGGAACCAAAGAATTTGAAACAGTGCAACTGAAACCGAACGTGGTTTTCACTCAATCGTTATTGAACTCACGGTCTGCTGCAGAGAAGAAGCATGATTTGTGGGTTGGTGACCATGCTGTGGATATGTGCTTGGCATGCAGCGTCGTGTTGGTGAGTAGCGTCTTGCTGATAGGTCACTTATGTGAAGGCACAATTATTTCGGTCCTGAATCTTTTTGTGTGTGGCAGCCAGTTCAGTCACGATGCACTTTACCAACGCCAGCGACAGTTCTGAGCTTGGGCCGTGAATGCGCGAATGCCTGCCTCTTCCTCCTGGCATGTCCGTCGCTGGACCGAAATTATTTGCACGACATTCACCCGTGGACGGGTGAATGTAGACGGGTGAAGTATTTAGGCGGTACTTAAAGCTACAGTTCTCGTATTCGGCACCGCCCCGCTGCGTTGGTCTAGTGGCTAAGGTACTTGGCTGCTGACTCACATGTCGGCAGCTGCATTTTCAATGGAGGCGAAAATGCTGTAGGCCCGTGTGATCAAAATTGGGTGCACGGTAAAACACCTTAGGTGGTCTAAATCGACGGAGCCCTCTACCAAGGTGTCTCTCATAATCATACACTGTAAACAGAAATAAGCCGAGATGGGAGTAAATGACCTTGTCCTCTAGCGCACGCCCCGATGGGAGTTTTATAAACACCTCCGTTGGGAGTAAAAAATTTACTCCCCATGAGTAGGGGGTTTTTGCTTGGTGCCAGGGGGGTTTCTATTTACATCCATTGGGGAGCTTTTTCAGGTCAGTATGGGAGTAAATTTTTTGCATCGACAAAGAAAAAAATTACGTCAGCAGCCGTACCATGCGCAGGCGTAACTTTAATTACATAACATTTAATGCGCACAACAATGATTACAGTACACAAACATTATCACAACGTTCACGTAATATCACAACACTCGCACTCACCACAGCTTTCCACACGCAGTACACACCTACCATATAGTCACCGGGTATATATATGCACCACATTTTTACCTCCCATGTAGCCCTGGTGAAAGCCTTTTTTTGTTAATAATTAGGCAATAAATACACACGGCATAAGTATGAACTTGCGGTGGTGTGATGTGAGCACTTCAACACATGCCTTTTATCCTAAGCCTGCCTAATATTTATTATTTTTTTACTAAAGCGAGAAAGTTTCATCAGTTGATGCTCTGTCGTACGGGCTGAATTTGCATTAGCAGTACTGTTTGTGAACCCGTAAAATGCACGGAATTATACACAAAGTGCGCGCGGCCTTGAATGAACACATTAACGAGGCACATTTAGCAGCTCCAGCGATGAACCGAGGTAGATCGCCGCTACCGCGTTCGACGACTAGGCCTCACTCACGAGTACGGCACGGTGATTCGATGAATGACAGTTGGCGATCACAAAATGCTTGCTGATGTGCAGTTTACGTCTCGTTTTTCCCATGCACAGAAATAGGTTTCCGCTATCCACGCAGTTTAACATACGGACTGATAGGCTTAAACGAATGAGACGGTTCGCAGTCGCTGTTCCCGTTGCTCGCATGCATTGCATGTATAGCTCGCAGAGCTCGCCACGGCGGTCGGTGCGCAGTGCGAGCTCGATACGATGCCGGCTTGATACCGACGCCATAGCGAGGCCTTGTTACCGTTTAGATGTTGCAGCCGGTGAAATACCGGTGACACTCCGAGAAGCCACTATCGGCGGAGACGGGGCGAGCGCGTCGCCGGCGCAACTCTCAGACCGGTTGCCGGCCAGCCTGCCGTAGTCGAGCGAAGCCTAGTTCAGACCACTTCGAAGTTTCTGATGGTGAAACTCCAGGAGTAGCCGCTGACGATCGTAACAGCTTACTTTTGCTACCATTAATTTATCCTTCGAAGTTTTTTTGTTACTCGGCCCTTTGAAGCGCGGCATTCACGACGTTTCGTTGAGGAATCGGACCGATGTGCAGCGTGGTTTAACGGTGCGAAATATATTGAAATGTTCCCAGTAAATACCAACCGGTCGTTGCTATTCTTCGCTGTACTTATAATTTCGTTGCCTGTTGACAGATGCTTACACGGTTAGCCACACAAAGCACATGTGTTTCACACCGACGTGCAAACATATGCCCGTACACACATACATACACACACACACACACACACACGTACACACACACACACACACGTACACACACACACACACACACACACACGTCACACCCAAAGAGGGTTTTTAAAGCTCCTATAGGGAGTTTGTAACCACGTGACCTGAAACTCCTTGGGGAGTGTAACAAGGTCATGTCGTTCATAAACTCTGTGATTAAGGAGGGGGCGTTTTACGATGACATGTGCCGAGTTCACTCCCTACCAGGGAGTAAATAATTGGGGCAGGGGAGTTTTGTGGGCTCATGTGCTGGAGAAACTCCCATCTCGGCTAACTTTTGCTTACAGTGTATGGTGTTCTTGGGACGTTAAATCTCACATATCAATCACGTAGTCGGTACCATCACGCTTGTATCGGCAGATGCCGGAGATACACCATTGTTGCATGTCGATGTTGCACTACACCGCATAACAAGCGCAGCAAGAAAGAAGAAGCACGTGGCTACGTCGTCACCGAGTCAAATGAACGCGTACAGTGCGTAGGAATTACAGAAGGGGTTTTAAATGTGAACCATTTCTTAGCGAAATTCGGCGACTTTGGGCGTATCTATCTATCTATCTATCTATCTATCTATCTATCTATCTATCTATCTATCTATCTATCTATCTATCTATCTATCTATCTATCTATCTATCTATCTATCTATTTATCTATCTATCTATCTATCTATCTATCTATCTATCTATCTATCTATCTATCTATCTAGCCACTGACGTTTGAGATTTCACTTGGGCACCCCCGTTACTTAGCATGAACCAAAATTATCATGAGAAGGTAAGATGGTTTGACAAATATGACGCGCTGGTCAAGACATGAATAATACCACAATCCCGTCACGTACGTCGTCCAACACTTCTGTCACAAACGAGTTCTCAAAAAAGGGCACGCCGCCAAATCCTTGCGACCAGGCGCCGGAGACACGCCTCGAGGCCAACGATAAAGAAGAAAACAAGCATCCAAGGACTCCCCGGGCGCGCCGTCTCTCTCCCCTCGAAAGGTTAGGTTCGCCGACGAACCTCCTCACATCAGCGGCCGAGCAAGCCCTGGAAGGTTCTCGAGCGAAAGGGGCGTCGTGATGCAGAGTTTCGTCATGTGTCGCGGACGGCCCTCGAAACATCTCGCTCTTACCCCAGCTTCGGCAGCGCATCGCGCCGACGGAAACGATATGAATTTTTTGGAATCTAGCGTGAAGGGTATT
Source organism: Rhipicephalus microplus (assembly GCF_043290135.1). NCBI lineage: Eukaryota > Metazoa > Arthropoda > Arachnida > Ixodida > Ixodidae > Rhipicephalus > Rhipicephalus microplus. The sequence goes on from NC_134700.1 coordinate 135,781,380, forward strand.
TAACCGAGCAGCAGAGATGGGAGATAATGAGAAGAAGGAATTTCACGCCAGTGTGCGTAAGGTGTTTCTGCCGTGTCGTCGGCGAAGCCTTTGGTCCTCAGTGACAAGAGAGAAGAAGAAAGTTCGCGCCTGTGTGCGTAGGCAGAAGATAAAACTTTTGCGCAAATATGCGTAGGGCCTTTCCACCATGTGGGCGAAGCCTTTTGTCCTCACTGACAAAGGAGGTGAAGAAGAGGATTTCCACCTTAGGGGTGAAGACTTGTGCTACACGCAGGAGTGTGTCTACCGCCAGCGAGCGAAGACGCGTGGCAACAGCTGCGCGTGGGAAGCGGACGTGTTACCGGCAAAGAAGTTTGGTGCTTGGAGAGCGGTCAATTGAAGACGCATGGTTTCCTGAAGAGAAACTTCGGGGGCAGCGGAACGACAACAGCGCTGCACTTTGAGTCAGTGATTCTCGGAAGAGTATCATTCAGACTTTTGTTCCAAGCATTTTGGACTGAATAGGTTTTCGAACTCTTTAGTCTTTAAGTGTCTTGGCTGTTCGATGCATGCAACTGCATTGTAATGCGTATTGTTGTTTGTGTCCGTTGTTTCCAGTGTGGCTAATTGTACTGTGTATTACGTTGTTTGATTGGTGACATATCGTATTCAACTATTGACGAGTATCGGTTTTATCTGCCAATATTGAGAATATAATTTTGTTTTTTTTATCAACTCTCAGCTCTGACTTGTTCTGTGGGCCACAGCCGGCGTCCGCTGGCGCGCCAAATAGGACCACTTCTTAATTGTCCACGCTTTTCTGGTGCAGTTCGGGGGCCGATATTTTGGTCATTGGAATTAGCCCGGCGATCGCCTTCTTAATTAACGGGACCTGTGACAACTTCCCGCCAGACACTGGCACATACCTCCGCACGGGTATGGGCCGCTGGTATGCGAATATGTGCCACAGGTGATTGACACTTAGTATCTACCCAGGAACGATGAGGACACACACGGGCTATTTTAACACGTGAGCATTAAGAAATACCCGACATTGGTTGCGTTGACCTGACAAATGCAAATAATAAATGTCAATGTCCCAGCTGGAACTGAACCCAAGGATTGTGCGTGTCAATGAAGCATTCTACCACAGAGCTGCTCCAGGTCTTGGAACTGGTTTTTCAAATAGACTCTATTCTTCGTAAAACGTCAGTAGAGCTTGCAGTGCTGGCTACCCAATTTATAAACATTACATATCTACTTCTTTCATACAGCTGTGACGTCAGGTTAAGGTTGATTGTCGTTAGTTGTCATTCGCTGAAGTTCATTTATGCAACAGTGTCCAGGGCCAGCATCCTCGCGAGCATCAGAACTTCATATCAGCTTCTGGTGTTGCTAATATGCATGTCCCAGCTGTCAACGTCTCACAAGTGCAAACAACTGGTTATATAAACATCTGCAACTTTTCAACTTATGTCCGTGCGTGCAACGTTTGTACATATATTTAGCGTGGTTTCATGACGTGTCATTCAATAGAAAATATGCAACACGATCGATCACCTTCCCTCCACATGCATCGCATAACGTTGATTCTCAAGTACGCGGCATCTGCCGAATTTCTTTGGCTTGTGATATCAGCCCCACTCTTATGAAAATAATTTAATGTATTTTTTGCTAAGTTTTCTAAATACGACCGGACTACGCGACCGCTTATAAGCGTGCAATGGACAAGGTCTCATCTACACACACGTTGCCCTTCACTTCTCTCTCTCTTCTCCTTTAATCACCTCACCCCTTCCCCCAGTGCAGGGTAGCAAACCGGACGTGCGTCTGGTTGACCTGCCTGCCTTTCATTTCTTCCCTTCCTCCTCCTTAATGTACTTTTAATATCAGACTTATGTGATTCGACATCACAATCATTAAACTCTCTAAAAAAGTCTAGTGCGCTTTCTAATGCGTACCTAATGTCAGTCTAGTAGTAATTGGCCACTGTTAGTCTAGAGAGTCATCACATTGAAGTTTCTGATGACCTTTGTCTAGCGCAAGTCTATATAGGCCCGACATGCAAGTTTCTGATGACCATTGCCTAGCATTAGTCTATAGAGTCCTGCCATCCGAGCTTGGAATGGCCGTTGTCTAGTGAAGTGCAATCGAGCCTTAGGCTGACATCAAACGTCGTATTGTAGACATGGGCTCTATGACATCAACAGCACATTTGGTGTACGCTGATCATTAAGTTGCTTCATTATTATTACGATAGTGTGCACACACCTCCTTAAATGATTGCAAAGAAAATGCCAGCAAACCATTTTGACCAATGAACAGATTATCGTCGTTTAAATGTTAGAATCTTTCGTGGCCAATAATTAATCCTGGAAATATATAGTACACAGATTTTGATACACGCATTACAATTCTTGCTAAAGCATTCTTTCAAAATTAGAAACAAACATAGTAACACCAAATCAGACATTTCGAGGAGTAATTGCATTTCTATTTAATATTCGACTTTGCACTGCTGATACGGTCTCTTATAGCACCGTCGTCGAGGCACCGCTGCCGTATTTAAAACCTGCAAGAGACAACGTGAAAATTGTGTAGGCACCGAAGCATTCATTTTAGCGCATCATGTGAATAGACATTGAGATCGATTACTTTTCCATTTCTAAACAGTGAAATATTTTTCTCATTTTATTGAATAATCTATCCGGATGCAGTGTCGAACTTCACAGCCTTGACTTCATACTGCTTTGAAAAAGAAAAGAAAGAAGGAAGACTAACCCCTACGCATCAGTGCAGAGGGCTACAGATTCATCAGCAACTGGAGAGCAGCCAGCTATAACAAATAGAGGCTAACTCAGTCAGCTTATCTAATGCAAAATTGCAGAATAACCTCCTTTAACAATTCTAAAGGCACTCCATGTATGACTACGGCATTCATCAGTGGGTCTTATCTACAACTTTGTTTTACACAAAACTTCGACATAAAAATCCCTCTTCTTTAACAGAGAACTATTGAGAGCTCATGCTCAGAGGTGCAAAGTCATAGGCGTGTGCAGGGTTTCCCTACACTGGGGTGTGGGAAGGTTCACCACAGCACCCTCCCCCCCCCCCTTACTTAGATAAGTAAGCTGCCATTTTTTGGCCCCCGCCTTAGGAACTAGGTAGCCCCCACCTATGCGCACGCCTATGTACAAGGTTAATTGAGCAACAAACAGGCACATGAAGTGTAGAGCTACGTCTTGGTGATACACCTACAAAAATCTGAATTCTAGTGAAAAGAGTAGTAAAAAGGTGATTTCTATAACCCTACAATATATTACATGGATATTGCGTTGTAACACGTAACAAGTTATTTGTACACATATCTTTCTACAAACGAAAGAATAGAAGAAGCAAGCGAAAAGATTTTTGTACCCTTGGTCACTTTTGTGTATTATTCGATAGCTAAAAATACATCATTTAGGTACCTTGAAAGGAGACAAAACGTTTTCAAAAATGGAAATATTTTTATCTAGCTCCATGCATTGGAGGGCTCAGTTGCGAATGCTCAGGAGCAAATGTTGCAAATTATGCAATTGAACGCTGGTCATTAACAAGCAGAAGAATGCACACGAGGGTGTATTGGTACTTGCTGATCAACTTGATAAGATAAGGATAGCAATCCTTTCTAAAAAAAAACTTTCAACAGCAGGAAAAATATAAACAATCAAAAGGGTGGAAACGCAAACTAGCGCGAGTTGGTGTCGTCTCCCTTCTCTCTGTTCATATTTTGCCGTATTATAGAAAAGTTTCTAGGCGATGAATTACCTACCCAACCAAACACTCGTGTTAATCAATTATTTAAGGGAAGAGCACCTTGCTGTGTAGAACTCATGACTATTTTAGAAGTCGTGCGAATCCCAAAATTATTGCTTGAACGTACGTGTTACAGTGATAAAACAATTTAAAGTGCATGCACGAGCTAAACGAGGTAGTAAAACGTACACTCAGGATTGAAAATCAGCATGAGCTAAGACGCCGTCACAGAAAAAATAAAGAATGCAGCAGTCGATGTGTTTCCTTGCACTCCTGTTTCCTCCCAAGTACGTACCAACATGCGCAGTATGCTTAACATATATTTGCTTCCACATGAGTATGAATTCATTCAACGATTGAACTTTGCGATCCAAGAGGGCTATTGAAGGCACTATCACACAGATTACACTTCTCTGTGTATTAGGCCTCGATCTGTCTTGTGAGCTGTGTTACACAGAGATTCATGGTATTTTCATATATTGTGGTGTGAACATGTTCCAAACATTGTGATAAAAAATAAGTATCGGCTCCCTTCCAAGAAAAGGTGTCCCTAATTCAGATGATCAAACTCCCAGGCATATCGATTATCTGAGAAAACTTTGTTAAAAAGAAATAGGTACTTGCATGTCGCACGATGCTACTGTAAACCCAAATGCACTACAACCTATACATATATCATGAATCTGCTCATACATGTTAAAATTCGAAAGCCAGCTGAAACAACAACCCCTGTAACTTTCTCAAGCACGAACTCGCCAAATTCTTCGGGCAGCATGTGCACATAGTTAGAGTGCGCTTAATTGACTTCGTTTCAAATTGAGAACTTCAAGGTTGTTTATGGCCCCTTTCAAAAGTGCGTAAAATTGAATGGCGTTTTTCTTGTGAAAAAAGCTGTGTTAAAGGAATGTTTTGTTTTCATTAAAACACCAAATAGGGTCAAACAAAAAACAATAAAACAAAAAGGTAAATTTAAAAGCAATCATCACAACTATAAGCAAAACAACATGATTATAAGTAAAATTTCACTGCACAGTTTTATAGCAGTTCAAACAACATATTTGCTCATTAGAAGACAAGTAAACTTGGAAAGGCAAACAAATCCTATAAGAGGAAATGTCGCTGCAGCCAATCATCGAACATATGTGATACTTAGCACAATGTAACACAAAGTCCAGAGGAGAGGACACAACAGGTGCCCTAACTTTATATAAACTGGTTTATTGCAACCAAAGCACTAAAATATACAGGGTGTGCATTACTGCCGCATGTTTTTGTGGTTTCAATACAATAACCAATTTTGTTTAAAGTAAGTGCACCATTCTCATCCTTGTGTTATGTTGAGCTAACTATTATTGAGCTACACATCTTACAAACACTGCTGTATTTTTTCCTTGTGCCACCTTTCAACAAGTAGGCTAGCCTTTGCCAAGACAGCAGTGACAAGGAACAGCTGTTCTTATTATCCAGACACCTCTAAGTGTCACGACGTTGGCTCTGGCAGCATTCCATGTTCAAGGATTACAAACCAAGTTATACATGTTCCATGTCCAAGGAATACTGCACTGATGTGCTGGACATATGCTTCCCACATCTAAGCTAAAGATCAAAGTACCCATTTCTCAATAGGTAATACGTGTCCGAACTTTCCCACTGTAGTAACAAAAAGAAAAAATGCCTACCATTTAATACCGCTCGTCATGGCTTGCAAGAAGACAGCTCCAATCGTGCACTGCAACTTGTCTTCTGTGTCGGTTCCACGAACAGTTGTGATTGCTGATACATAAGAGATACCTCAAAAGATTACTTTCACTCAAAACAAACGTTATATAACACACAGATAGCGAGTACCAAAAGCGTCTTTAGCCAAGTGTATATTGATACATTAAAACATCGATCACTGAATAAAGGGATCCTGGCACAACTGGAACAGGCCTTATTGGACTAGCCCCTTCTTGCTGACAATTGACAGTGTGCCACTGCATGTTCTGCATTTACAAAAGCACGTAATAACACCACCAAGAGCATGCATATGTGTATGGGTGCTCTATATAATGAAAACAATATTTGAATGGAGTGCATGGTCTATGTGCACACGACGTGGGGTGTGAGTGAGGCATACATACTGCATTACAATTTAAAGTAAGCTATTCAGGAAACGAACTGTTGGTACTCTGAAGTGAATTACAATGTAGTCTGACTTGTTCACACAAGCTGTCTGAAAGATTCCTTTACGTAAGCCCTTCACCAAAATTCTACTATTTTGAAAATTTCTGTGAACTTCTAGAAACGTATGAATAAGATCTTTTTTTCCTAACTTACTGCCTTACCAAACAAAATATATACTAAATCACTGAATGCTACACATTAGTTACTTATCTTCGTCATACAAGCAATTACGCAATATCAGTACAACGCTGATGTAAAAAGAAAGCAAGAAAACACAACTTGAAGCACCACGCAATCAAGCAACAACTCTACTACACGAGCACAGTGTAACTTATTGGTATGCTTCAAGAAGAAAATAAAGATTTATATATGCTGACCCGCAGGTCGCGGGTTCGAATCCCGGCTGCGGCGGCTGCATTTCCGATGGAGGCGGAAGTGTTGTAGGCCCGTGTGCTCAGATTTGGGTGCACGTTAAAAAACCCCAGGTGGTCGAAATTTCCGGAGCCCTCCACTACGGTGTCTCTCATAATCATATGGTGGTTTTGGGACGTTAAACCCCACAAATAAATCAATCAATCAAAGATCTATATAGCTATCAAAAGTTCACACGCAATATCAAAACGAAGGGTGTCATGTATTACCTTAATTAATATAATTGAATTCGTATATTTTTTCTACTAGCACTACTTGATATTAACATATTTTCAATACAGTTGTAGGAGTAAACTGTGTTTCAGCACATAGTGTAGTTTATTGAAATACGTATACTTCATGTTAGCTCTTGAAGTATCTATGAGGCTGCTAGTTGGAAATCCTAACGAAAGAAGAATTACATGGATTTCTTGCCTAAAAAATTCGGGGTGCAACAACGAAAACGTATTTATCGTGCGTGCTTGAAAGGGCTGTGCACCTTTTTCTTTATCTAGGTGCCAAGTAGTGTGATAGTATTGCGCGTAATAACGCACAAACTATCGAGTTGAGTGAACGTGAAATGGTCTCGTGACAGCCGTATCTTTAAAAGCAGACACTTTTACACGGCGACAAGGGATCAGAGCACAATCTAGTGCAGTAAAAAGTTAAGGTAGAACAGCCTGGCATGAGGCCTTCATGACCGAAGGATAGATCGCGTAGCACAATGCGAATCTTTAAAACATGTAATGAACGCACACAGCGAACAGTTCTTACGCTGATGTAAAATAAGCCACCTCAAAACATACTTGCCTATCGGGTCTCTGGTTCATCATCCTCACTGTGCCAACACGCCACCCAGAGTATCGGTTCTTGTATACCAGTCGCCCCGCAATGAAGTAACCCAGTTACGTCGTTCAGTGACTTTTTTAACTTACCGAAGTTTGGCATTGGCTGTGCACTCTCCAGTTACACGTCAAATGGCACACGCTTTCGCTCTTGTATAACACTTGTCACTGCTTGTAACAACACGGGGTCATTTATTGACTCTAGAAGTACACTCGACATTGAATCACGCGAAAAACATCAGTAATTTATAAAGAAGGAAGAAATCACTTTTGACAGCGAACACAAAGGCGCGCGTCCGATGAGGCTGTTTGGAGCGGCAACGTAGTACGGTGAGACATCGTCCGCCACTCGATAAATTCAGGAAAACTTCGCGACACGTGGAAACGTATCCAGTAGACAAATTCCAAGGGACGATAACCATACAATGCACGCAATATCGGCAAGGTTCTGTATAGCGTTGCATAAACTGTTGTCAGACGGCGGATCAGTTTTACCAGACTGCCATCAGATTTGGCGGAAAAGTTGCTCCTGTAGTTGGGATTTTTCCGTGAGGGCTTTGCGTCACCCGCGATGCATTTCGCGAGTGCAGAGCGATGTTGGTCGTTATAATTAACAGAATGTGTTGGAGAAGTCGGGACACCTTCTCTTGCTGTCTGCGCAGCTGTGCAAATAAGAGATCGTGTGTCAGAGTTAGGGAAACGACACATCGTCCACCTTGCATTTAGCGAGTGCGTGTGCGACACTGGCCGTTTTAATTAACGGAATGAACCACGCGTTGCAGAAGTTGGGGTGCATTTTCTTGCTCTGTGCGCAGTTGTGCAATTAAGAGATCGTGTCTCGATAAGTATTAGGGACGAGCCGTATGAATTCGAAGAAGTGAATTTGTGAGCCACGTCGCCGAAGCACGGGATATCTTTGCAGCTTGTGTACCTAGTTGACTGCGCACAACGACGCGTTTTCTGGGGAAACTGAATAGAGTCCGAACAATATTTTTTGTGCTGATACAGCTAGGGGAAGCATAGCGTCCCCGTCGTTATGCGTGGTCGACGCGGCACGATCAGCTGTGCAGAGAGCCTACTTCTGAGATTCGAACGTCGCACTTGATCAGAAAAGGAAAGCACACCGCCTGCTGCGACTCTATTCAGTTTCCCCAGAAAATGCGTCGTTGTGCGCATTAGGCTAGGTACGCACCGCTGCGGAGATATTCCATGCTTCGGCGACACGAGTGCGACGTATAATAAAATGCGCCTTACAAATTCGCCTACTTTAAGCATTCATACACGTCGTCCTCAATACCGAGACACGATCTAATAATTGCACAGCTGCGCACACAGCAAGAGACCGCGCCCCAAATTCAGCAACACGCGGTTCATCCCGTTAATTAAATCAGCCAACGTCGCACACGCAAAAAAGTTGATCACACACGTACTCGTGAAATGCACGGCAGGTGACACGCACCATGGACGACATAAAGCCCTCACGGGGAAGTCAAATCTCCAGGGCCAAATTTATCAGCCCAATCTGGCGGCAGTCTAGGAACAACCACCCCAAAGACTGGCACCTGAGATATGCAACGACCAGCAGAACCTTCCCGCAATACCTATCAACATGGCAATTATGTAACCGCGGACATGCTGCACATGTGACACATGTGCACTGCTCGCGTGAAGCTGGCGGTGAGCCTGCTGCCTGCAATACAACGAAGCCTGTTTCAACTGCTGGTTTACAAGCATAGCCAAATTAGGCGTGCAATGGCAGCACTATCAAGCTGGTAAACAAGTAATTTTACAATAACGAGAAAATGCAAATATAACTTTTCATGCCGAATAAAGCTTTCTACTAGTAGTTTTTTATATTTAGTTATGCATTTGTGTTTGTTTTGCATAACAAAAAGTTTTGGAACTTGTCAAAAGCGATGGTCATCTCTGAGTCTTTGCAATGCCATACCGATAAGTACAGATCTCAAGGCAATGCTTTTGCGCAGCGGCTTTGCTCGTGTGTAGAAAAGCATGAATGTCATGCATTCCTGCTTAATAAAGAATAAAGGTGTCTGACCGGTTGTCCATTTATTTACCTCTCTACGCAGTGTTGTAGCCAGGGGCTAGCACACCCAGCCCCTAAACCCTCCCCCACCACTCTTGCAAAGTTTTTTCGCTGTGGCAAATATGGAGCAAAAGGGCTATTTCCCTACCCTGCCTCCCCTACCCTCGAGATCAAGGAGGTGTTCTTTTTCTTATCCTCCTCAAAAATTTTTTACCTATGCTGCTGTCTCTACGTGACAGCTAGCATTGCGACATCAAGCAGCGGCGGGGTGAGAAGCCTGGCTGCGCATTAACCCTTCTCTCTCCCTGTTCATCGAGCCTTCGCTTGCCATCACCTACCAGTAGCGGGGCGGGGAGTGGGGCGCACTTGTTGTCAGTGGCCGCTACCAGCCGTATTTTGTTGTAAAATTGTAAATTATTTTTAAATACACTTCCAAATGCTAACCACAACAATACAATGAGTTTCCTTTGCAGAAATACTATAAATGGCACGTTGTCACAAAACGAGCGCTCAAAAGGGGCGCGCCGCCAAATTCTTGCGATAACGCGCGGGAGAGACGCCGCGAGGTCAACGAAAAAAAAGAGAAAACAAGCATCTAAGGACTTCCCGGGCGCGCGACCCTCCCCTCTCGGAAGCGTAGGTTCGCCGACGAACCTCCTCACCCCACAATGGCGGCCGAGCAAGCACTCGAATGTTCTAGATAGAAAGGGGCGAGGTGATGCCGGGTCGAGTCATCCGTCGCGGACGGAATTCGAACCGTCTCACCCTCTCTCCAGCCGTCGCTGCAAATCACGCCGACGAAATGACGAGAACTTTCTGGAATCTCGCGCGGAAGGTATTTAATGGAGCAGCCAAAGTGAGAGATCAGGAGAAGACGGAAGTTAGCGCCAGAGCGCGTAGGGATTCCGCCGTGTATTCGGCGAAGATTTAGTCCGTAAAGACAAAGCAGGAGAAGAAGATGATTTCCACCTGAGGGGGGACGACTCGAGCTACAGGCAAGAGTGTGTGTTTACCGCTATCGAGCGAAGACGCGTGGAAACAGCTGCGTGTGTGAAGCCGACGTGTTTCGGCAAAGAAGTTTGAAGCTTGGAGAGTGGCCAATTGAAGACACGGGGTTTCCTTGAAGAGAAACTTCGGCGAGGTTTCCTGGAAGAGAAACTTCGGGGGCCAAATGAAGACGCGAGGTTTCCTGGAAGAGAAACTTCGGCGAGGTTTCCTGGAAGAGAAACTTCGGGGGCAGCGGAACGACAACAACGCTGGACTTTGAGTGAGTGATTCTCGGAAGAGTATCATCCAGACTTTTGTTCCAAAAACTTTGGACTGAATAGGTTTCCTATCTCTTTAGTCTTTAAGTGTCTTGGTTGTTCAATGCATGCGACTGCATTGTAGTGCGTATTGTTGTCTGTGTCCGTTGTTTCGAGCGTGGCTAATTGTACTGTGTAGTACGTTGTTTGATTGGTGACATACTGTACTCAACTATTGTGGAGTGTGCATACTTGTGTATTGTTTGGGATCTGCCATTATTGAGAATATAATTTTGTTTGTTTATCAACTCTCGGCTCTGACTTGTTCTTTGGGCCACAGCTGGCGTCCGCTGGCTCGCCAAAAAGGACCACTTCTAAATTGTCCACGCTTTCGTGGTGCGGCTCAGGGGGCTGCCGTTGTTCGCCTCCCTAATTAACGGGACCCATGACACACGTATATAACTTATATTTGGTCACATAAAATCATATATATATGCATATGTGACTTCCGTTTACCATATATAGATGCATATCTGGCTGGGTCGATTCATAATTGATGGTATATACAGCCATATATGCCGCGGTTGGTCGATATAAGGAGTCAACTCCGACCTTTTAAGGCACAACCACGCCATATCTAGCAAACCAAGAAGATACTTATATGTGGAAGTACTCCCTTATATTGGGATGAACCACGTATATACACAGCACAATGATCACAAACTTGTATGCGAATTGTCATATATAACAATCCGTTCACAAATGTGGCTTGCTTATTTTCTACAAGAACAAGAGTATTAGGTATATATATAATTTTGCAGTGCAATCGAAGGAAATAAATTAGATCAGCTTTGTGTACGTCAGTTGCAACTATGCATGTACTCGTGTAGTGTAGTTTTTCACGGATTTAGGTTTGCAACAATAAGTTGCAATTTATACGACGTAATTCATGTACACGAGAGCAGAATGTGTTAGGAGGAAGGAATCGTGTCAGGTCGCAAAACGTATTGAAGCTCCCGAACCTCAATATTATGATCCAGCAGTCCCATATAGTAATATGTAAAACGACATGCATACAACTTGTAGTATTAACATTATTGCAAAGTTTGGAGTAGTAGCAATAAATGGTATTATCAATGCAATTTTAGCTTGCATATTAGTGGACTCAATTGCTGATTATTCTAGGGATTTGATGGCTATATGCTTGCTTCATTTACCAAGATTTCAGGTAATCTTGCTTACCCCCCTTTGCGTTTGCTTCCAGCTGCCAATTACCATATTATCATGCGCAGTGCGATGTTTAAGGGAGTATCTTCGAAAACAACAAAAAAAAGAATTTCAGTGAATGCAGCTCGCAGGCGTTTATATGCTTAAATTCAAGGTGGAAGTTGCACTAATATATTGCAAAAGTACATCTCGCGTTTCCTTTGGCTACGTGTAACGTTTTTTGGCTGTGCAGATAGTAAATTTATCGAGAATTTTATGAGTGCACGGAATGAATTATTGAACATTATTTAAAGTCTGGCAGTTTTACCAGGGGAGGTGGGGGAAGAGCGGATTATTCCCTGTCCCTTCCTACTCTCCGTCGATTATGATGGCGGTGTCTCAGGTGACTGCTCGAAGTCCTTAGACTCGGGCGGCATCTTTAGCTTGCCGGACAGCCCAAAGTAATGAACAATTTATTTGGTGTAGAGTTTGCAAGCGTCAAATAAATCTCACGTTATACACACTTAACTTGCTTACACCAAGAAGGGTGCAACTGACTCACACATGATACACATTTAAAGGACCATGTACTCAAACGCTGAAGCTTTATTGCAACCTTTATTGTAGGCTGCCGAATTCAGGAAGCTTCTGTTTTTGTGTGGGTGTGTCAATATTTTGTCCAGGTCACACGTGCCTTGTCCGGATTAGCTTAAACATTACCTTGCGAATACAATTAGTATGACACATTTTTGAGAATAAGGGCTGGCATTATGCCTAAGCCAAACTCTACATTATTTAAATAACCCTCCCCTGTGCAGCCACGTAATAATTGAAACTGCTTGAGAACATATCTTTTCAACACCAGCACTATGGTCTACTTACCTATAAAGTATGTATGGTGGTACGTGTACCCACCAAAATGTGCAATTGCACACGCGCGTATAGAGTTTGATGCACACCCGAACCCTAGCGTTCGATTCAATGTGGCTGGATATTTTCGGCCATGTGAGAATGATATTTTATCAGTATAATATTATTATTATTATTGATAATATTAATATTATTATTATTATTGTTGTTGTTGTTTTGTCTCGCAAAACGTCCAACGTGTTAATTCCACACTTTGTCAATACTGTGTCGTTCTGAAAGGTTTATGAAATCAGAAATCTTGATGTTGTTTTTGATAGCATGCTAAGTTTTTTCTACTCGTAATAAATGTGCTGCCATGCGAGGCCTTTGTTCTCTCTCTATTGACGGAATACCTCTCGAGCATCCAGTTCTCCTATAACCTTCTACAATTTGTGCACCGCAATATATCTTTCTCAATTTATGTATATACGTATATCTGATCTAAAATCGGCTTGCTAAGTACAGCAGTAACGCCACTGAGTGAGTCCAGAAAAAAAAACTTAAGCATTTAAACCTATCGTTTCACTGCACTCTTTTCAACACTGTTATAATATTGTCTTCACCATCACTTAACGGCAAACCAAGTCGTGCTGAGCTTTTATTTCTTTACAAGCTAGTTCAGGGTAAGATATTCCGCCCTTCTGGGTATTATCCGCGTAAGTTATCCAGAGAGAATTTTTAGTTGCATGTACCTGCCAGACTCATCCCACACTCTATCCTTCACAAAATACCGAGTCTCTGAAACGTCAACTTTTTTGATTCGTTATGTTTTTCATAGTCCACAGCCAATCTTTATCAGTGAGGTTTGCCCTGTCCTAACCTAGATTTGCACATGTAGAGATTCTTCACTTTTCCATCTTTCAGGAAGCTTTCCACACAGTTGTATATATTCCGCATTATTTCGAGCCCGATTCTATGAATATCTTTTCTTTTATATATTGTACACATTGTGCCTTATTTTATTCTTGTCTGCGCGTTTTTGATCTTTTTATTGATTTGCCTTTTTGTAGACAGTCTGTAATGCATTGTTCTTTATTGTTTTGCTCTTGCATGCGCGAGCACAAAAGACCTTACGGTTGTTCTTGGATAAGTTAAATAAACGTTTCAATGATGATTGGTTGATTGAATATTGTTGTAATTATTATAAATGCTTGAAAAATAAGATGAAAATGTGGCTGGAACGCGTCTTGGTAGCCAGCGTACACGAAGCAGTGGTTGCTGCTTCGAAGAATGGCTGTGTCAAAGGTCATACACCTGCAGTTTTCTGGGCCCACGGAGAGAATCTGAGCTTCATTGTCCCAAAAAACTCGCCTGACTGCACTGCAGCTGTTTACAAGGGATGCGTGCTGTAAAGAATGTGCAAGGGAGCCAGTCCAGAGGTGAAAAATTCGGGGAACGTCCGTCGACCCAGCAGACAAGAAGTGCCTTGGTTCATTTACAGCAACGACGAAGAAAATAGTTTGTGCAAAGGTTCAGTCTTATATTTTTAATATTGCGTCATAATTGTGAACAAATAGACCTTCGTTCACCAATAAGCCTAGGAAAATCTAGTTCCAGTGAATAGCGTTTAAATCATTGATCTCATAGGTGTAGTATGTTATACTGTGAAGGCTGCAGTGTATCCATCCGCGTCATTGTTCCTTCTTCGCTCGCCGGAGTCATGGGTGCGGTACGGATCTTGTCACTTTTAATTTCTCTTGCTCTTATTTTGTGTTCAACTACTGCTGCAATTTACACAAGATAATTACGTGGTGCAAATGGATAATTACGTGGTGCAATTGTGGACGGATGTGGAAGTGTTTTTGTGTGAATGTGCGTGTGTAGGCCGCTGGATTGGCGATCGTCAACTTTTCGTGCGAAAAAAAAAAGACACCCATGCTTGCGGAAAAGTTTTCCTTCACAACTTCTCCCATAAGCAGTGAGAATGGACGTGGTGGTGTTAAGGTGAGAATGGGTTGTCTGTATTAACATACTCCGCGAAAGACAAGTCTTGGGTTTAATGTTAAAGGATCACTGACATCAATTTTACTCATGTCAAGATTTTTGTGCCAACGAGTAGCTATCGACCCTCTCGTAGCGATTCGCGACATAAAACGCATCTGAGTGAAAAATAAGTATCCCTTATATTGATTAAAATATTCGCTATTGAACGTGGTTCAAAGTGAGTAGAGAGATTACTAAATTGTAGTGCTAGCGGTGCTACCTCGCGGCCACTTTGAGACCGCTGCAGCGCTGATACCACTTTCACAAAAAAATGGTGATGTCACACTGGCGTTTCATCTGCTAAGAACACACTTTGTCAGTCCAGCTGTGTCTCTGAAAGCGTAGACTAGCCTCTGTCGCCAACATCATCGTCCTCGCCATCGTCGTGGTCAACATCGGCAATTTGCGATGACAGCAACCTAAAATTTGGTATTGCCGTGATTCGCGACGATCCTTGCTTGACAAGCTTATCGTTAAATGCAACGCATTAATCAGTCGTGGCCACACTTCTGAATCTCAAAAACACAAACTACGCAACTCATATCACAAACGTTTGGGGAGTGAATTGCTGCTTTGAGCTGCAGCAGAACACATGGTAGGAATAGCTCCGGCTTCGAGAAGAGGTCTCGTTCTGCCAGCAAAACCCAACTGTTTCGCCAACACAGGATTTACCCTGTAGCAGCTCGCCGCAAAGTGAAAACAAATGTGGCTGTTTTTCCCATGTGTCCAGTCCTTCTGTCCAACGGCGTGTACGAAGTCAACCCCCTGCCTGTGTAGAGGTTCGTCGCTGCAAACGCATAAAACGCCACACACTTCCGCCTTTTCCGCGCCTCGACGTGTAGGTTCTCACTACGTAGCGGTTCCCCGACATTCTGGCACGCATTGTCGCTCTGAACGATCGTACTCACACACAGTGGAGCACAACACAAATCAGTCGATGCGACACGATGAATCGCACGCACGCTTCAACACAGCAAAGAGAGCCACTAGTGAGAGCTTGGCTAGGAGTCGGCTCCAAACACACTCGGAGATTGTCGGCGTCGTCGTTGTTAGCGTATTGTTACTCAGGATGGAATTTGTTGAATGTATCACACGGAACAGCCTAATCACGTGGTTACGTGATTAGGTTGTTTTGTTTAGGTGATATGACAACAGTTTCTTATTTCTATTTATTCCAGACAATGCTTTATTTATTCAGAAACTCTACACTACCAAAATATGCGTTTCTCGCTTTTGTACTTTTCTTAAAAATATTGTGTAAATATATTTCATTTACATTATTCTTGTTTTAAAGCTTGAGAAATTACAATGGATAAATTACAACTTGCCCAGTTACAAATGAAAAAAAATTGCATATCTTCATCTCCCAGGGTGTCATGAGATATACGAGTCCGAGTTTAAATTTGTCGTTTTTGCCTACTTCCCCCTTGTTTTTAGAAGCACGCGTGTTTTGGTAAGCACACGCAGTGAAAGTGTTTTGCTAGTATGGTTCTTCAAATCAGGGTGCAATGCTCATGGATCGAAACGAGACAACTTAGGGAATAGCCCATAATTTTGTTTCTCTCGTAATTTTGACTGGAATGCGTGCATCACAGCCAACGTTATTATTACAGATGCCACAACATCGCACAGTTACCTTGAGAAACTGCACATGCCCGTATACATAGTTGCCCAAAATAATGTGATGTCACGTTTTATTTCGTGAGCATTCTACATAACTTTACGTAATCCGACAAAGAAACTCGTCTGATGCATTGGGGCTAGATATTGTGTAAAAAACTGGGGACCATTAAGCTCTGTTTCTCAGAGTTGAACGCAATAGCAATATCCCGTACCTTGGGTGTAAATATACCACTCAGTGTGTACTTTTTTATCGTATGATGCTACTTTATCTATTTTAATTCTTGAATAGTAATGTGTGATTGAGGAAGTGAAAAGTGTCTTGTCTCAATGAAGGGTTTCCTCATGGCGGCATTCCGTGTAGAAAGGGGTACTATAGTTTAAACCACGAGCAATTTTATGTTATCTTGACTGAGTTGCGCGAAATAATGGAAGTATAAAAGGAAGACACCTGGACACAGCACAGTAACAACTTAAACTTTATCGGAGAAAACAGACATATATATGCAGTTACGAGAACACATGCGGTAAAAAAAATCATTATATGAGCAGAGAAGATTGTAATAAAGGCAAACTTCGGCGAATTTTAGAGGTCAATGAATCTCAATGAAATTCCCTGGGTGCGTTCCCATGTACATTTCCGTCATTTATGCTAAAATACAAACTTGAGATAAGCGCTGACTGCTTGCAAGTTAATTTCGAAGATTGCCTCGAAAAGCGCGCATCGCTTTCTAGAATGATTGGCAACACTGTCTGTTTGACGTCATGTTTGGCATGTCAACGAAAGTCACGCAGCCTATGGCATGGCTACTTTGGCCGCTACAGCGTTTATTGTGCTGGTCACAAGCAATGGCGGTGGTGTTTGGCACGGGTATAGCACGGGAAAGCTTTCTTCCTTCCTCTGTGGTGTTAGGCCGGCGCTTCGTTGGTCTGACTTTCGCAGTTTTCATACTCCGTGCCGGCGGGACCAGTATCTGGCCTCTGGGTTTTAAAAAATTGTACGTCACACGCAGACAGGGCACCCCGGTTGGTTTCCGTTTCGGTATTGCACCTTTTTGCTTGTTTAAATTATTTTCAAATTTCCTGAGAATTTCAGCTATTGGGCTCGTGACAAGAGTGTCTCCGGAACATAGGAACATCATTACCTTGACATGGTCCAAAAATCACTAGAGTTGGCCTTCAATGATGCACTTCCAGAAAAGCTACCTCAGCGGCAAGCAATATTACCAAGGGTTGCGCGACACATGAATCATCAGCGTTGTTGATAGGATACGCCGCTTCAATTTCCTGTGCTACTTTTCCCTGAATCTAGCATTAACTACCGTATATATAAACAAGGACGCGCAGTCACACTCTCTACAATGTGATGATAGGTTAGAGCATGGTCGTCCTTTTAGAGAAGCTATAATTTATCATTTTATTATTGAATCCAAAATATTACTTCCCACACATCAGTGGATTGCCGTAC